>NC_045432.1:77716895-78016895 GCF_902635505.1 Sarcophilus harrisii | reverse complement strand
TGCCCACAGGGGGTGGGCCCAGCCTCCCCTGAGGCCGCAGCCGGGCTCTGGGGCCCACCCACCTACCTGGCCCCCTGGGTGTTCACCCCCCACATCGTAAATGGACCATTTTGCAACCTGAAATGGGGGGGAGCAACCCTCACCCAGCGGGGGGAAAAGGGGTCTGAGTGGGCACCAAAAACCCCTGGAGGACAGATGGGGGGGGGGAAGGGGGGAGGGGAGGGAAGAGGGAAGGGGAACCAAGGAGAGGGAGAGAGAAGGGGGAGAAAGAGGGAAGTGGAAGAAGAGAGGAGGGAGAAAAGGAGGTGGAGGGAGACAGAAGAATGGAGAGGGAGAGGGGAGGAGGGAGAGAAGGGGGAGAAAGAAGAGGGAGAGAGAAGGGGGAGAAAAAGAAGGAGGAGGAGAGAAAAGGAGATGCGAGAGAATGGGGTAGAAAAAAGAGGGGGAAGGAGAGAGAAGAGGAAGAATGAGGAGGGGAGAGAGAGAAGGGGAAGAAATAGGAGGAGAGGGAAGGGAGAAAAAGGAGAGAAAGAAGGAAGTGGAGGAAGAGAGAAGAAGGGAGAGAGAAATGGGAGGAGGGGAGAAAGGGAAAGGAGAGAAGGGGGAGGGAGAGGGAAGGAAGGAGAGAAGGGGGAGAAAGAAGAGGAAGAGAGAAAAGGGAGAAAGAAGGAGAGAGAAAAGGGAGAAAAAGAAAGGAGGGAGAGAGAAGGGGGAGAAAGAAGGAGATGGAGGAAGAGGGAGGGAGAGAGAAGGAGAGAAAGAGGAGAGGAGGGAGAGAGAAGGATAGAGAGGAGGGGAAAGGAGAGAGAAGGGGGAGGGAGGAAGAAGGAAGGAGAGAGAGGAGGAGGAGGAGGGAAGGAGAGAAGGGGGAAAAGAAAGGGAGAGAAGGGAGAAAGGAGGGGAAGGAAAGAGAAAAGGAATAGAAAGGAGAGGAAGGGAGAGAGAAGGGGAGAAAGAGAAAGAGAAAGAAGACAGGGAGGGAAAGAAGGAGGGAAAGAGAAGGGGAGAAAGAAAGAGGGGAGGAAGAGAAAGAAGGGGAAGAGAAGAGAGAAGGGGAGAGAGGAGGAAGAAAAAAGAGGACGAAGACAGAGAAGGGGGAGAAAGAGGAGGGGAGGGAGAGAAAAGGAGAGAGAAGGGGGAAAAGGAGAAGGAGGAGGGAGAGCTAGAAGGAAGAGACAGTGACAGAAACAGGGAGGGGGAGAGAGAGGAGGAGAAACAAAAGGTGGGAGAGGGAAAGAAAGGAGGGGGAGGGAGACAGAAGGTTGGGACAGCGTGGAGGGCGGGCCACACTTAGGGGCTGGGGCACAGATGATGCAGCTGCTGGTCCTGCGGAGGAGCCCGGGGAGGAGGGGGGCCCGCCTGGGGAGGAGGGGACGGAGGAGGGAGCAGGGCAGTGCAGGGTGGGGCAGGATCCAGGAGAAGGCGGTGCCCCTGCACCAGAGGCTGCAGCAGGTAAGGCTGAGGAGTGAGGGCAGTCCACTGCACCCCCCAGCGCTGACAAGAGGGGAGTCTTGGGCTGGGGGCCGCCAGGCTGCCAAGATTGGGAAGAGACCAAGAGGAGAGGAGGCAGAAGCCACAGCCGTCCAAGGTTTCCCCTCAGAAGCTGAGCCACAGAGGGCACAGGAAGTAGAGGGTGCTGGGAGGGATGGAGTGTGTGTGTGTGTGGGGGGGCAGCGGCCTCTGCCCCTGCTTGCTGGGTGGCATGGGGGCACTCCTGCCTCTCTCCCCGCCCTGGTTTTTCTGCCCAGAAAAATGCATGTGTGACTGGGACACGGGGGACCCTGCGTGTCCCTTCTAAGTGGGGGCGTCCCGCCCGGCACTGGGGGGGAGAAGGGTGCCGGCGGCAGTCACCATAGTGGGAGAAGCTTCTGGACCCCGCCACTCACCGTAAGCCACCGGGGTGAGTTTGAGCACCGTGTGCAGGGGACACTTGAGATAAGGCAGCTCCTCTGCAAGGGAAGGGAGAGAGCACTGGCCGGGGGAACCACGGCCGTCTGTCTGCCAGCTGGGCCGCCATCCGTCCGCCCCCGCCCCATCCTCACCCATTGGCTTCCACCAAAAGTTCATGTCCCAGCCCGGCTCCTCCTCAGCCTTCCAGCCCCAGGAGCTTCCAGGCCGCCCGCTGTCCCCCACACTCTCTTCCATCCCGAGTTCTGGGCCGGGGGAGGGTGACGGAGGGCACGGCCCCGCCTGCCTCTATCTGCTGCCGCAGGACCAGGGCCTCCCTGCCAGCAGTGCGGCAGGGGGCCCATGGCAACCCACGGACCCAGAGCTCCACACTGGAAGAGTTGGAGGGGACTTGTCCTTGAGTCGGTCTAAGGACAGCGCGGCCTGTCCTTGGGGCATCAGGACAAGGGAAGGGAGGCCCTCCCTGGCTGTCTCTGAAGGATCCCGAGCACAGAGGCAGCACGAATCGGTCTGGAAGGTGCCCGCCTCAGAGGGAGGAAGTCCCCAGATGGGGCTAAGGCTAAGGACTGGGCCCAGGCTTTCACTGGCAGGAGCATCTGCTGGTCTTACAGAGTGGCCCGGGGCCCTGATGCCTGCAGTGACTTGGCCACAGTCACACAGCCAGCCTTTATCAGAGGAGGCCTTGAACGCAGATGTTTCTGGCTGACTGCCCCTTTCCGTGAGCAGGGCATTCTATACTTGCAAAGCTGTCTCTGTTGATGCCGGCCTCAGCCCCTCCACCCTCTGGCCGGAGATCAAAAAGACCTTCCATTTTTGGACCTTTTGAAGGTATGTAAAGTGTTTTCCTCACTGTGGTTGGAAATATCATCCACATTATGGAGAAGGAAACTGAGGCCAAGGGACATAGCCAGGGTCACTTCTGAGCCAGGGAGTTGCAGCTTGGGTATGGGGTGTCCCTTCCCAGGATGCCCGGTGCCATGGCCTCTGCTGATGAACTGAGGAGGGCCAAGCCCTTTCACGTGACTTCTGGGCCCGGCACTTGGAGCTACCGGGAGAGGCGTTCCACTGGGCACCGTCTTTGAGAACCCAGGTGCCCTCCATATCCCAGCAGCCTGCCTCTCTCTCTCTCTCTCTCTCTCTCTCTCTCTCTCTCTGTCTCTCTTTTGCACAATAAGGCTTGTCTGTTAATAGATAAATTATGCACATCCCACACCCACAGAGCCCCGGGTCTGCTTCTCTCCAGGTATTGCCTGCTCTGGCCTTCAGAGCCTTTCCATGTGGGCAGCGTCTCGCTTCGCACAACAGCGTTCGTAATAATGCCGTTCTGTCTCTTTTAGTAAAGAGATGGATTCGCTTTTTTAAAAAACCCCAAAAACGTTGATCTATTTTGTGCTGGGCGGACGCTGTCAGGGGCACGGCACACCCACCAAAGCCTTCTCTGGCGTGTCTGCTTCCAACTGCTCAGTGCCCCTTGTCTCCCCCTGGCAGCCACCCCCTGCCCCCACGTGGCCAGCCACGGCAAGCCGGGCGCCCGGTCTCTACCCTGAGCCCTAAGTTAGCGTTTACCTGCAGTCTTATCCAGAAAGTAGGCCAGGAGACAGCGCATGACGGCCTGGTGGCAGATCACTAAGACGTTCTCCTGGCGCTCCAGTTCCATGATCACAGGCTCCAGGCGCTGGACCAAGTCTTCGTAGGACTAGAAAGCAGAGACGGACCCAGACCTGAGCAAGGAGGGCCACCGAGGTCTGCCTGCAGGCCAGAGGCCAGCCAGGGCAGCACCGGGAGGCCCAGCCCTATCCTCCACCCCTTCCAACCCATTGCCCATAGCCCCGGTCCTTAGTCCCTTTTGCTGGATAACAGGGGAGCCCAATGCCCGCGGTCCGCAGGGAAAGGAAGGCATGGGCGGCTCCCTCGCTCAGTTGGCCAAGAGAGTGTCTCAGCAATCCAGGGAACTCGGAACCAAACCAGGGATGAGGCAGGTCATTTCTCACCCGGGTATGGGATTGGGGGACTCTGGTCATGGGCTTTCCCTCCCGGGGTACATAGGGCATACTGTGGATGTACCCTCGGGGGAGGTAGCAGGTGAGCAGGTGAGCAGGAGGCACCTGAGGGTGGGAGGAGGCCCGAAACCAGCCGAGCGGATGCCTGCCAGACTCTGGAGCTGGCTAACATGGGGCCTGGCGGGGCTCCGGGCCAGGCTCCCAGCAGGCCTCCCTCACCTCTCCCTTGGGGTAGCGGTAACGGTATTTGTCCTGGTCTCGAAGCGCAAATTCCTCTGGGTAATGCTCTTGGATCTCCTCATAGGTCATCTCTTCGCAGACCCCCTGAAAGGCAGCAGGTGCTGATAACCGGGGGCAGGAAGGAGAGATGGGCGTGCAGAGTGGGACGTGGGCACATGCAAGTCCACAAGGTGCACAGAGTAGTATGAGCAAGCTGGGCCCCGGGAGCAGCTGCCTTCTCTCCATGTCTGTAGCTTCAGTGTGGCTTGGGGGAATATACAAGTGTGCTTCTGGAGCGTGTGTGTGTATGTGTGTGTGTGTGTGTGTGTGTGTGTGTGTATGTGTGTGTGCGTGTGCATGCGTGTGTGTGTGTGTGTGCATGCGTGTGTGTGTGTGTGAATTATATGGGGGGTACACCTCCCCCATAGGTCACTGTCCTCAGGGACCTTGCTAGGCCAATCCCTCTAGCCCCAGAGGGCCATGTTCCCCAGTAAAATCTAGATGTGGCCCTTTCCTCCTGAGTTAATAGGCCTCCCTCCATCCATCCTTCCCTCCCTCTCTTTTTCCTCCCTTCTTCTCTCTCTTCCTCCCTTACTTCCTCCATCCATCCTCCTTCTCTCCCTCCCTCCCTCCTTTGCCCCTCCCCTTCATCCCTCCCTTCCTCTTTTCCCCCCTCCTTCCCTTCATCCCTCCCTCCTTTCCCCCTCCTTCCCTCTCTCCCTCCCTCCCTCCATCCCTCACTCACAGCATCTATCTCATTCAGGGCCTTCCACTGCTCATAAGGGACCCTCAGGGCCTCAGCCGTCTGGATGGTTCTCTTCATGTGGCTGGTCCAGACCTTCAGGGAGCTGATGTCCTGGGACTGGATGAAGTTGGCCAGGGCGTACGCGTACTGCAAAATCAGGAGGAGAAGGCTGTGGGGGCCTTTGGGCCTTTCTGCTTAGAGGCGGCTTGTGCCCGGGCCTGGGCTCAGCTCTGGGGACACAGGCTAGGAGCACAGTCCTTGCCCTAATGTTTCCAGGATGCCGGGGGCTCACAGGGGCTACTTCCAAGTGATCCGTGGGCAGGAAGCATTACCAGTGGGAAGGAGCAGGAAAGTGTTTGGGAGGAGGTCTGGCCTTGGAGGAAGCTCCAGGTTGGGAAGGCATGGTATTGATGGCGCCCAGACTGTTGAGTTTTGGAAACTGCTGTTAACGCAGTTGAGTAGAGTATGTGTGGGGAAGATATGGGGGGGGGAATAAAATGAAATAATGTGGAAGGAAGGAGGGAGGGAGGGATGGAAGGAGGAAGGAAGGAAGAAGAGAAGGAGGAAGGAAGGAAGGAAGGAAGGAAGGAAGGAAGGAAGGAAGGAAGGAAGGAAGGAAGGAAGGAAAAGAAAGAAGGAAGGAAGAAAAGAAAGAAAGATGGGCTGGGGTCACACTGGGAACCTTCAATGCCAGGCTAAGGAACCAGGGTTTGATTTAAGAGACAAGAGGAACCCACTGAGAATTCTAAGCAGGGGTAGCATGCTCAAAACTGGGTGTTAAGGCTATTTGGAACCCACTATGAAGGACGGCCTGGAGAGGGGAGAGCCTAGTAAGGAAGCTACCACATTAGGTCAGGTGGGATTCTGGGAAATGGGAAAAATCCTGCTGCCAAAAGGAGGCATTCAGAGGGAAGGGGAGGGGCAGAAGGCAGACAGAGAGGAATGAATGAATGAATGAATGAATGTGTTGACAGTGGAGCTTTAGAATTTACATTTCTGCATTTCTGTGAAGGAAGAATTTAATGAATGAAGGAGAAAAGTATAGAAGGAATGAGTAAAGGGAAACAGGATTTAGTAGAATAAAGCAGGAATGAGTGAAGGAAGAAGGGAATGAACAAAGGAATAAAAGCATGAGGGAAGGGATGAGGGAATAAAAAGAGGAAATAATGAGTAGGGGAAATGGAATGAAGCAAGGCAAAGATTGCATGACTGAGAGAAAGAAGGAATGATGAAAGAGTAAGTGAAGGAAGGTGGTGGAGAAAGGAGCAAATGAGTGGAAGGAGAGAGAGAAGGAGACAGAAGGGAGGAAGGAAGGAAGGGAAGGGAGAGAAGGGAAGGGAGGGATGAAAGGAAGAAAGAAAGAAGGGAGGAAAGAAGGAAGGAAAGGGAGGGATGGAAGGAAGACAGAAGAGAGGGAAGGAGAAAGGAACAGAAGAATGAAGTTGGGTGAAGTAAAGATGGTTGTACTGAGTCCCTTTTCTCATCTGGAGGAGCCCCAGCCCCTACCTGATTGTCCCTGGTGTAAAGGCCTGAGGGAGAGAAGGAAGGAAGGAAGATAAGGGAGGGAAAAAAGGAAGGGAAGAAGGAAGGCAAGGAAGGGATGAAAGGAAAAAAAAGAAGAAAGGAAGAAAGGGAAAGGAGGGATGAAAGGAAGAAAGAAGAGAGAGGGAGGGAGAAAGGAACAGAAGAATGAAGTTGGGTGAAGGAAAAGATGGTTGTATTGAATCCCTTTTCCCATCTGCAGGAGCCCCAGCCCTTACCTGATTGGCCCTGATGGAAAGGCCTGTGGGAGAGAAGGAGGGGAGTAAAGGAAGAAAAGAAGGAAGGGAAGGGAGGGATGAAAGGAAGAAAAAAAGAAGGGAGAGAAGGAACAGAAAAATGCAGTTAGCTGAAGGCAAAGGTGGTTGTGTTGAGCCCTTTTCCAGGAGCCCCTACCTGCTTGCCCCTGGAGGAGAGGCCCGAGTCCCCGCCAATGCGGCCCTTGAGGTTGAGCTCGCTCTCGCCATGGCGGCACAGGTAGATGGATCGAGGCGTGACGTGGATGTTCATCAGGTAGTACACGGTGCGGCTCTGGATGTGGTCCTGGACTCTGTTCACCAGATAGCGGGTGCCCACGTCAAAGATCTTGATGTAGGACAAATGGCTGGAAGAGGAGCAAGGGACACTCAGGTCTTTCCCAGGATTCAAGCCCTCCAGTGAGTGCTGGTCACCTCCTCCAGGAAGGCAGACCTCCACCCTTAACTTTCTGTATCTTCTTTGTGCTCCAAGAGGGTCTGAACTTCCCCCACATCCCAGAGGGCAATTCTCCCCAGCTGTGCCCAGAACCCGGCGCTGCTCCTGCTAAGCCCTGAACACACATTCAGAAAAAAAGCTTGGATTTACATGGAAGGGAGATTTGGGGGTGATTCTGCTCTTTCCAGAAAGGCCCCCCCCTCCGGAATAGCCAGGCTCCCTCCATCTGCTTGGCAAAAGCTGGAGCGACACTGGCTTTTGCGCCTGCATGTGTGCAGGACTTGCAATCAGTCAGCACCAGCCAGGAGGCCGGGAGGCCCCAGGCAGAGGTTCGGAGGGAGTCCAAAGTGCACCCATCATCCATCCATCATCTTCTGGGGGCTCCTGGGCAGAGCACTGCCCCGTCACCCCCAGGGAGAAAGCCTACCCAGCCCACCTGGCCTGCCTCTCTCCCCCAAACACCCTCCCCTTGCAGTCTCCCTCCAGCTGCTCCTTCCTCCCCCCTCCACTTGATTTTCCCATCTCACCCTCCTTTTAGTAGATTCTTGGAAGCCCAGCTCCAGGACTGGCAGTGTGTGTGTGTGTGTGTGTGTGTGTGTGTGTGTGTGCGCGCACGCAAGATCTTGTCCCCCACCTCCAACCAGTCTTCCTTAACTCCTTCTTTCAATCCCTTTCAAGTCTCTTCCCTCATTCTTTCCTTTTTATTGCCTTCTTCCTCTTACTCATTCATTTATGCATTCATTTTTCCCTACCCCATTCATTCCTCCTCTCATTCAGCCTTTCCTTTCTTCCTTTTTTGATACCTTCATTCTCTTTCCTTTCTTTTCATATTTTCTTATCCCTTCTTTCATAGTCTTTCTTTCCCTTGTTCTTTCCTTCCACATTTATTCCCCCATTCACTCATTCTCTTTTATTCTGTTATTCCTTCACTCATTCCTTTCAACCCTTTCTTCATTCACCCTTTCTCCCCCCTCCAATCACTCCTTCTCAGGCTTCTTTCTCTTCTCAGGCCCTCAAGTCACTTCTAGGCACAGTGCTCGGGCCTGCCTCCCTTTCAGGGCCTTTCCCACTTGCCACCCTCCCAGCAGAGTTCCCCTGGTCCTCGGACCTGTCTAGCTCCTCATCGATGGGCTGGTAATTCATCTCGTAGCACTCGATTCTCTTCAGAAAGTCTTCCACTACCTTCTCCCGATCGCAGTCTTTATAATCTGGGCTGCTCAGCTTGACTTGCTGAGAGAGACAGAGAGAGGGAAGGAGAAAAAGAGAGAGGGGAAAGAGAAACAGTGAGAGAGGGAAGGAAAGAGGCAGCGAGAGACAAAGAGAGACAGACAGACAGAAAAATAGAGAAGGAAAGAGGTGGAAATTGAGAGATACAGAAAGGGAGGGAGAGCCAGACACAGGGAGATACAGAAAGATGGAAGAGAGGCTTAAGGGGTGTCTCCCAGACTTTTGAACATGAACAGTCTGGGTTGAGGTCAGATAACTCCTAAATCAGCCCCGCATCTTTCCAGGGAGGAGATTGGCCCACTGTACCATATCATTTAGGGTTAATAGCACTTCGCTCTGTGGATTTTGGTTTTCTCATGTATAGAAAGGAGTCACACAAGACTTTCTCTAAGGTCATTTCCAGCTCTTAACCATGGGTTACTTTTACTTTGTGGGCCACAGCTTCCTCCTCCACAGCCCAGAATGCTGAGGGGGCAGGCTTCCCTAAAGACATGGCTATGGAAGAGGGGAATTGACTCGGGTGGGCTGAGACGGGCATTGTGCCAGGGCAGGGCTCTCTTACTGTGATGTTCTCGGCAATGATGTCTGGGTCATGACAGATGGACTCAATGAAGAAAACCTGTAAGCATACAAGAGAGGAGGTCCTCAGTTTCCCTTGTGGGCCTGGCCTTTAAAGATGAGCTCATGAAGTTGCCCATAAACTTAAAAGACACATTTAAGACAGAAATCTTGCTGAAATATCTGGCTACGATCTGAACAAGGCCTCAGATCACCCACCCAGAAATCTGACGGTGATTCTGGGCAAATCTCTTACCCCCTTCAAGCCTCAGTTTCTCCCTCTTTAAAACGAAGGGTTTGAACTATATGGTAGCTAAGGACCCGAGCAACTCTAGTGCCATTTCCCTCGGGGTTTTCTCTTCTCACCTCCATCTGTGAATGTCTGGACACAAGACAAAAGTTAGTCAGCCCCAAATGAGAGTTGTTATACCTTGTACCCGTGCTCCTTGGCGAATTGCAGAATGAGTGACCGTCTTTCCCTGGTAGTATTGGTGGCATCAAAAACCTAGAGACAGATGATAGGGTCTAGGTTGAATGACTGGGGAGGACTTCCTGGAGGAGGAGGAAGAATCAAGGAGAAGGGGCTGGAATTAGGCCTTCACTGACAAGACAGGCAAGTGTGAGACTCCTTCGTGCCCAGCTCTCCGGGTGACACTGAGAAAGGGAAGGCATGGGTTCAAGGCCAGATGTTCTGCCGTGTGACTGCTTGTGTACGTGGATATAAGTGTGCGTTTGGATATTTTCTCGTCCCTCTCTGGGCCTCCCTCCGTTTGCCTCCTCTGTGAAATCATCAAGGTTGCCCCAGATGACTTATGGGGTTTTCCTTCCAGCTCTGCTGCTTGGTGATTGTGACCCAGCACAGAGAGACCCTTAGGCCAATTTACCGCTACGTGGCCTTCCTCATGGCCAAGGTAATCATGGACATCCTTCAGGGCCGCCATTGCACACTGCCTGAGAGAGGACAAACAGAGAGAAGAGGTCTGATGAAGGTGGTGGAGGAGGGGAAAAGAGAGGTGGAGAAAAGGAAAAACAGACACAGAGAGAGGAGAGACAGACAAAGAAAAAGAGAGACAGAGGGAGACAAAGAAAAGGAGAGAAAGAGACAGGCAAAGAAAAAGAGAGACAAAAAAGAGACAGAGAGAGAGAGAGAGAGAGAGGTGATGGAGGTGGTAGGGAAAGGGGAAGCTAAGGCAGGGAAGAGGAAGGGGTCAGAGGCCAAATGCTAAAGGTTGTCATGTGTGGGTCAGAGAAGCAGGAGATGAGTTTGGATTTAGGTCAGGTTAAGTCTGGATTTGCAGAGGGGGAAGAGGCGGGGGCGGGAGGCCCAGTGGGAGTGAGGGGAGAATGAGCAGATAAGAGAAGGCTGGTGGGGTGGGGATGAGTGGAGGGGAAAGAAAGGCTATTTTGTGAACAGAGGTAAGATTACTCACTTCCTGATGACCAAGGCTTCCTTGTTATCTGGCCGAAAGAACTCATAGTTCTTGTAGTGGACGGCCTCTCGACGATACTGGCCTAAGTTAAACACTAAAAAGAGTTGGGAGAAAACCTCTTTGAGTGGCTGAGTTTGACCCATTGACCCTCAGGGCATTAGGGGCCTAGGGATGGGGTGATGTCTCAGGCTCACTACTTCTTTTCTTCTCTGGAAAGGGATCCAGGCTGATTTTGAGGTAGGAAGGCCCACTGGAGTCTGTATTGGGTTTACTTCGGGAGACCACATTAGGAAATATATCCGGGGAAGGGCAAATAGGCTGGGAAGGCCCCCAATTCCTGAACCAGTGGAAGGAAATGGAGAGATTTTCCCGGGGAAAGAGAAGACCCAAGTAGGATATGAGAGCTGGCCAAGAGACCCATGATGTCAGGGAGCTACTGCAGTGACATGCAAGTGAGGGAGGGCTTGGCCAAGGTCACCTGCCTCACTTTCCCCTCCAGAGCCTTCTGGGACCAGTGGCAAGCCATAGATCAAGATGACTGGGAATGGCCCTGCATGCAATGGGAGACCTCGGCCTTTTTAAGTGAGGGTCTCACTTAGACGCCCATTCGGTGATTAAGGCTAGGTAAGAAAGGAGGCAGAGAAGGGCCTCTTCCCATCAAAAATCAATCAATCAACGTGGGAGGCTTTCTGGCTAAAGCAGAAATGACTGCTGTCTACAGTCAATCTGGACACAAACAGTGACCAAATGGGGAGGGATTAGCCCCATTCTGCTGGGCCTCAGAGGACACAAGCAGCAGCAATGGGAGGAGCCAGAATCTCCTCCCAACTTGCCCCCATTGCTACTCTACTTCTGCCCAAGGCTTCTTTCCTTGAGGCTAGATGTTTTCCTTCAGCGGGCCCTCCCCTGACAAATTCTCCAATCTCCCCCTCCTGGTCCGCCCCCTTCGGGGGGGGGGGTCTTTCCAGTTTGTGCAGCCTAACTAGCGGAGGATGGGATGCACCTGGACCCCCTCATCCTTGATACTTGGGATCATGTATTTGGCATATGGTCCAAGGTACATTTAATTCAGTGAGCATTTATTAAATGCCTCCTACATCCCTTCCTTCTGATGGAGAACTAAGGGATGGTAGCAGATCCCCTTTGGCCTGAAGGCTGTACGTACCTTTGGTTGGCGTCCCAATCCAGTTGAGGTACCTGGTAAGCTTGGTGGAGATATAGGTCTTGCCTCGTGCAGGCAGCCCCACCATGATCACCATTGTTGGCGAGTTGGTAAACTGAGGAATGGAGGCTGAAATTCAATTTGACGTACATGTAGTATATGCTTGGGACAATGCCCGCTGCCGGTCCCCCTCCCTCGCCCGATCCTTGCCCTCTAATGAAGTCGGAGGTGGGCGGCGCTTTGTACATGGTGGAGTACAAGGTAGCCTATGATGGGGCAGAGGAGGGACCTGGGCAAAGGAAAGCGTGAAGAGGGTGAGACGGCAGGGATGCCGGTGCCGTTCCCCAGCGTCGGTTGGGGCTGGGGGGAGGGCATTGAGACCCCCTGGCCCCGGCTGCTGCTGCTGGCTCTCTTTCTCCCAGTGCCAGTGTCTCGGGCCTCCATGGTGATTGTCCGCTCACCCCCTTGGCGGCCTGCCAGCATGGCGGGTGGTGGGAAAAAGCCTTTGGAATTGCGATGCCCGGGCTTAAAACTCAGCTCTGGCTGTACTTACTGGACACAAGTAGCCAGCCTGGTGAACCTCAGTTTCCTCCCCTTTACACTAGGAATGCTAATGCTTGGGCATGGGAGCCTACAGCCAGGTGTGCTCGTTATTGAAAGGCAGAGGGTCTTAGGGGACCCCAGTGCCTTTCTGTTACCATGGCACATTGGGACACTTCCCCTTCCCAGTCCTCAGCTTCCTTTTGCAGAAGTCAGAAGACTGGACTGGGCGGACTGAAGGGTCCCGTGCGGCCCCAAATTGCAGGATTACAAAGGCAGGGCTGCCATCTTTGGGGCTTCTTTCTCAGCACCCACCGAGGTGCCTATGGGAGGCGAGGTAGGCACTTACTAATTGCTCGGGCTGGATTTGGGATGACTGCTCTCAGGGCAGGAGAGAAGCAGCTCTGGAGGCCAGGCTGGGCCTGAGAGAGCCCCAGAGGGAGTGGGGGAGTTGGAGAGGTGGCAGAGGAGGACCCCGCTTCCCTGCGTTCTCCCGAGCTCGGGGTGATGCTGGAAGGGACCCTTTGAGCAAGGCGGGAGAATTGGCTGCTCCAAGACCTCCCTTTGGCCCAAGGCCTCCCTGCTCAGGCCCCTTGCCTAACTATTGCTGGGGTTTATGTGCAGGCCCCAACCCATAAAGCTCAGCAAAGCCATCTTCCCAGAGCAAGGGCAGCCTCTCTTATCTTTGGGGAGCTGGGCCTCATTTCCTTGAAAATATTTTTGGCTCTTGACCTTCTCCTTCAACCCCATTTCCCACAGTCCTCCTCCCTCCCTCCTTCTTTCCTCCTCCTCCCTCCAACTTAGGCTCCCTCCTCCTCATGTAATTTTTTTTCCTGTTCTAAAATCTGAATTTCAAATGATTTCCCCCTCTCTTTGATGTTTCTGGGCACCAGGGCATCTCCTTCCTTGCCTCTCTTTTTTATTCCCCCCCCCCCCGCAACATTTGGTTCTGGGACCGTGGGACAGTGTCCTCCCATTAATGGAAACAGGACACTGAAACGGAGGGAGGGAAGGAGGGCCCCACGTGGCGGTTTTGTGTACCCAGCACCTGTTTCCCACAGCCAGAGGGACTGAACCAAGACGCGTCACCTCGCCTCACCCCAGCCCCCGGCTGCAGCCAGGGGCACCCGGAGAAAGGACGCCACTCTTGGTCTCGTCCGGGAGTCAGGGGAACTGGGTTCCAGACTTGGAAGGGCTTCCAGCTCGTGCGACTTCCCTCCCTCCCTGGACCTCAGTTTCCCTGCCTGTCGAATGTCAGACTGGGTGAATCCCAAGTGCCTTTTCAGATCTCGTGTTTGAGGCTATTCGGTGCAGGGTGAGCCCGCTCTGAGCCTCAGTTTGCCTCTCTCTAAAAGGGGTGAAGGGCAGGTCTGTAATTCCAACGTGCAGCCTTGGGGCTCCCAAGACCCTTGTGGTTCCGAAGGGAGGAGCACAGGATAGAACCGTTTAACTCACAAAGGAAAGGTTCTAGGTGGGAGGGGAAGGTTCCGAAGGAAAACAGAATGTTCTAAGTAATGTACGGGGATCCCCAAGGAGATGAACTTCTCTAGGAGAGAAGAGCCAGGCAGAAAGGGCAGGCTGAGAAAGTAAGGCAGCAGGACAGAAATAGCCGAGATTCCCCCTCCTGTCCGGGGGCTGCCCCTCCCAGACCCTACTGGCCCCAGGCAGGCCCAGCCCACTCCACAGCCCCTATGCCCCCCCAGGCCCACCTCCCCTTTATAGCTCCCTCACCCCCCACCCCCTGCCAACCCTGTGATTCGCCCCCCACTTACAGCCCCTGCGAGGCTGCAGCCGGCTGCCACTGGTGTGGGGGATCCAGATCTTCTGTAGCCGGGTCTGCGTGAGCTCCCCCATCTCTTGGGACATGTTGGACCTCTCTCTTCCCTCACTGGAGCTCTTTCTCCGTCTCTCCCTCTCTGTCTCTCTGTCTCTGTTTCTCACCTTTCTCCCTCTCTCAATTTCTCACTTAATCTCTCTCTGTCTCTCACGTTTCTCTGTCTCTCACCTCTGTCTCTCTCCCTGTCCCTCTCTGTCTCTCAGTCTCTCTCTCTCTCTCTCTCTCTCTCTCTCTCGCCACTTTCCCACCTCAGTCTGCTATTCCCAGGTCCCAGACTGCCTTGGCTGGGGCTCAGGCGGCTGTGCTTTGCTGGGGAGGGCCCTGGGGGAGGGGGCTGTTTGTAATGTTGTCCTTCCCCTGTGCCCTCCTTGTGGAGGTGGCCCCAGGGAGGACAGGTCTGGGGCCTCCAAACCCAAGCCCAAGGCCCTCCTCCTTCTGCCCTTCTCCTCTCCTCCCTCTGCCTCCCGGGCTGCCAATAGATAGAGGGCTCTGGGTGTCGGCAAGTCCCCCCCCCCCCCGCCGCTCCCTGCTTACAGGGCGGCCCCTGGGGTCAGAGAGGGCAGAGGTGGCCGCGGCCCTGGGAGGGACCCCATTCTCAACCCAAATACCTTGACCTCCGGAGGCCAGGAGGAGGGGGAGGTGGGAGGAAGGCAGGGGAAAGTACGAAGGAAGCTTCGAAGGATAGATAACAGGAGGCCCGAGAGGAAAGAGGAAGGGATACCTGTATGTTTCAGAATAGAAAGAAAGAAGGAAGGGAAGAAGAGAGACACATTAAAACAGAAGAAGGAAAAGACGGCTGGAGGAACTGAGGGAAAGAGGACAGACATGAAGGAGAAAGAAGGGACAGAAGAGAACAGGTCCAGCACCATTGGTGGGGCGAGGGAAGGGACTTGCGGAGGGAACTGTGCAAGGGAGCCGGGCTGCTGGGATTGCACTGAGCTGCCCAGCCAGGGCTCGGAGCATGCCCCTAAGTAGGACAGCTCGGTCCCTGGCCGGGAGGCAGACCACACAGCAGCCTCCCCCCTCCCACGTGCAGGGCCCATGGGCCTCCGGCCCTCTCAGCTACCAAAGTCTGGCCCCGTTCCCACCCCTGGTTCTCCGACCCCTTAAGAAGGGGGCCCAAAGCTGGCGCTGGTCTCAGCGTGGCCCCCTGCCTGCCTGCAGCTCCAATGGGGCTGTGGCCTGGGGCTTAGCTCTTTCACTCTCTCCCTCTTTCTCTTCCTTTCGCTCTCCGTCCTCCCTTTCTCTCTTGCTCCCTTTCCTTCTCTCTCTTTCTTTCTCCCTTCTCTCTCTCCCTCTTTTTCTCTCCCTCCTTTTCTTTCTCCCTCTTTTTTCACTCTCTCCCTTTATCTTCCCCTCTCTGTGGGTCTCTCTGGCTCTTGTTTCTTGTTCCCCCTTCTCTCTGCCTCTCCCTGTGTCCCCCTCACATCCCTCTCTGTGCGTCCCTGTCTCTCCTTCATTGTGTCTCCTCTGTGTATCTCTCTCTGGCTCCGTGACCCCTTCTCCCATCTCTCCAGCATTAGACCCCTTCCCCTGTGGCTCTGTGTGACCCCAACCCTTCTCTCCTCCCAGCTCCAAGATTAAAAGCCATTGGGATCCCTTTCTTGGCCCCTGACTGTCATGGCCCCAGGCAGAGTTCTGGACCGGCTCACACTCTCCCTGGGTTTTACAAAGAACACTGCGATCCTTTCCCAAGAGCTCTGTGAGGGAGCCGGGCATATTTGAGGAGGACGTGTTGTTCTTCCTTACACATCACAGGGAGAAAACTGAAGTTCTGAGGGAAAGGGCTTGCCCTGAGTCACAAGACTGGTTAGTAGCCAGAGTTGATACTTAAATCCATCTCCAGGCACTTTTAAGCCGTGTGACCCGGGCCCGGTGTATCACCCTGCCTGCCTCAGTTTCTTCATCTGTAAAATGAGCTGAAGAGGGAAATGATCAAGCACTCCAGTGTCTTAGCCGGGGAAACCCCAAAATGGGGTTGGACACCATAGAAAAGAGTGGACGTTTGACTCTTTCTACTCTTATTTTACAGGCCAGGAAACCAGCCCAGAGAGGGGCAACAACATGGCCACTCCAGTTCAGCCAGTGTCCTGCCCCTCCTGACTTTCAGGCTGCTACACTCTGCCCCTCCTGCTGGACAGACTAAGTGGTGGAGGAAGATGCTAATTGGCTCAGAGATCCAGTCCCACCTTTTACCCAGGGGAGAACTCAGGGTTAGAGGTCAGTGACCGGGGAATCCAACTCCCTTAGAGACTGAGATGGGAAAGGGACCCAGAAAGACACTTAAAGGTCCTACAGTTTGACCCTAGAGTTACAAAGGGAGAAACTGAGGCCCACGGATCACTGACGATGACCCTTGTCACATCGGCAAAGAGTCAGGGAGGCCTGAGGCAAAGGAAGAGCCCCGTGGTCTAATTAGTGAACAAAAAGGACTACCCAAAGGCCTCCAGTTTGGTATCCAGGTGGTGGTTTGGGGGAAGGGGAAACTGAGTCTCTGAAGGGCTCGCTCAAGGTCAGACTGGCCCACGCCTCCACCATGGGCTCCTCCAAATCTGGTGTGTTTCAGAGGGCCATCCAAATGAGGAACCTTCCCTGGAAGTTTCGCCTTTCTCCAACCCTTGGGGTTTTTGACTTCTCCTGGTGGAGAAGGAGCCTCACCCTGCCAGCTCTGCCCAGTTTCTGCTTCCTCCCCAGTCCTCTGTGCCTTCCTCTGCCAGCCTTTATGCCCCCTACCCTTACCTGCTCTCTTCACTCTTCTTTGGTCCTCCATCGTTTAGCTAATTCACCGAGACAAGCCCAGTGGGGCCTTTCGATTTGAAAGTGGGGTAAAGTTGCCGTGGGCTTGTTCTCCCAGGAGAGTGGAGAGCCAGGAGAGCACTCTTGGATAGGGGAGGCTGGGGCCTGGCTTGGCCAGAAGAGGCAAGGAACAGTGAGGGGAGGCCCGATGGAGGGGGTGGGGGGGGGAGTTAGGCTGCAATCAGCTGTTGCTAGCTCTTGCTAAAACTGCCTGTAAATCTTTCTCCCGAGTTTCCCCCCTCAAAGGTCAAGGCTAATTTTAAACATGTCCTGGCTTGAGAAAGGAATATAAAACCACATACCCACACACATCCAGCCCTCACCCCTCATTGCCATTCACCGGCTCCAATAAGGAGAGATGTTGGCCAATAGCTTCGTAGCGTCTGGACCGAATGCAGGGAGCTAACAGGATCAGCTTGGAGATCCGTCCCTGCTACTTGCTAGGTGTGACTTCGATATCCGGCACTTGCATCCTCTCCCTAGGTCTGTTTCCCGTCTATAGAAAATAAAGGGCTTGAAATCGAGGGTTTTGAAGCTCTCTTTTCCTCTTCAGGTTTTGTTTATAACATAAAAAGATGGACTGGAGGGATTTTGACAGGATGGGAGGGAGAGCTTTCCTTACTTTTGGGACTCAGTTTCTCTTTCCTGAAAGGGGAGCAGGGATTGAACATCGAGCCTGCGGGCCATATGAGGTCCAGGAAATCATTTGCTAAAGCAGAGGCAGGAAACGATGAGCTGAAAGCTAAGTACAACAACGTCCCAGTGCTTGAGTTCTCATTTTGTATGATCTGCCAATGATGTTACAAATATCCAAATGGCCCTGGACAGAAAAAGCGTTCCCCACTCCTACTTTAGAGCAAACGCAAATGGTCCCATATTGACTTACAAACATTTCCCAATTGCATTTTAATCTGGTTCTGGTCCCACTGAACTCTGCAGATCCTTGAGTTTGATCCCTCTGGAGGTATCTATTTGTACCTCTTGGAAAGCCCCATTTTACAGAACCATACGGATACATATAATGTACCTGGGTAAAATACAACATTTGCACAACATCCCTTACATATGAGAAACCCATCGACAGGAAAATATCAGTAACTCCTGGTCACTTATTTCACAAGAAACCATGGCTTCTTTCTGGTGTTGTTGGGTTTTTGTTCTAAAAACCTTAAAATTAAAAAAAATACCCTGTTCTTATGATGTTCCGCCATGTTTTTCCTTGAGTGGCCCAATGTCTTCTTCTTTTAATTTTCATTTTCCCCTCAATTAACAAAAACATTAACTTTTTTTTTACATTTTGAGTTCCAAATCTCTCCCTTCTTCTTTGAGAAGGAAAGCAATTTGATATAGATTATACAGATGTAAAAACCTTTCCATACTAGTCATATTGCAAAAAAAAAAAAAAAAAAAAAAAAAACCACAAACCAAAAAATAATAAAGTTTAAAAAAGCATGCTTCCTTCTGCATTCATACTCCATCATTTCTTTCTCTACAGATAGCGAGCATTTTTCATCTTAAGTCCTTTGGAATTGTCTTGAATCATTGTATTGCTGAGAATAAGTCACTCACAGTTCATCGCTGCACAATATTGCTGTTTACCATGTACAACGTTCTCCTAGCTCTGCTCATTTTGCCTTGCATCAGTTTGTGGCTTTCCAGGTTTTTCTGAAAGCCTCCTGCTAGTCATTTCTTATTGTACAATAATATTCCATTATACTCAGTCCCTCTCCGATTGATGGACATCCAGTCCATTTCTAATTCTTTTCTATCACAAAAGGAACTACTATAAATATTTCTTTCCATATATTATTTCCTTTTTCTTTAATCTCTTTGAGATACAGGCTCGGTGGTGATATTGCTAGATCAAAGGGTAGGGATCGTTTTATAGCTCTTTGGGCAGAGTTTCAAATTGGTTTCCAGATCAGGTCACAACTCTACCAATAACGCATTAGTGTCCCTATTTTTCACATCCCCTCCGACATTTATCATTTTCCTTTTCTAACTTATTTATCAATCTGATAGATGTGAGGTGGTATCTGGAGTTGTTTTAATTTGTATTTCTCTAATCAGAAGTGGCTTAGAGAAATTTTTCTTTTAAAGATATTTTTCCCCAATTACACCTAAAAAAATGAACATTTGTCACTTACAATTTAGAGTTCCACAGCTGGCAGGTTTCCTCAGTATCCTCATTTGTAAAATGAGCTGGAGGAGGAAATGGCAAAGCACTCTGGTATCTTTGCCAAGAATACCCCAAATGGGGTCACAGAGTCGGATGCAATAAATTGACTAAACAACAACAGCAATAAAAGATATGTTCTACGTATGTTCTTTGTGGAATTGATATTTGGTGGAAAGGTAGTCTTGAGTTTTGCTTCCCTGTGAAGGAATAGTGATGAGAAGCTGAGCTTGAACCCGGAAATTAGAAACCAAAAGATAACTAGGTGGCAGGTGGATAGAGTGCTGGACCTGGAATCAGGAAGCCCTGAATTCTCACTTAGCCTCAGGCACTAGTCATGTGATCCTGGTCGAGTCACTTCCCCTCTGCCTCAGTTCACTCATTTGTAAAATGGGGATAATAATGGTCTCTACTGCTCGGTGTTATGAGGATCAGATAAGAGAACGATAAAGCACTTAGCGTAGTGTCACGGTAAACCATAGCTCTATAAATGTTTATTATTATTATTATAAAAAGAGTGAAGTTCATAATTAAATCCGGGATGCTGTTTCATCTATGTGTAAGGCTGAAGCCATACCCCCCTGTGCTAGAGAGATAGCGGACCCCAAATTGGCATTTATTCCAGTCATGTATCATCTAGGAGAAGAATTCTGGGAGGCTGGCTCTGGATAGGCGAGAGTGGCTTCTGAGCTCAACAGTGATGATACCGACTCAGAAACTGAGTATCCATTGCTGCAGTGACAATGGACACAGTCCTCGAGCCCCCATCAGGTGATCCGCACAAATGTATACACATTTTAGCTAAATGTTATTGTGTCTTTAGTGATTATGTCCTTAACACATTGTAACAAGAGAAAAGCCTGTTGTGTTCTTCCTCAGGGTGCAACAATGTGTTCAGGAACGGACACAGATGAGGGGTGTAGATGCAAAGACTGTAGACAGTTACATTGAAGAGGTAGAGCCAAGGCTCACGAGCTGTGGAGACATAGAAACCACGGACAGTGATACGTGACGTCCCAAGGCTCAGACTCAGCCGACCTCACGTTTTCTCCATAGAAGCCAGCGAGGGCAGAAGCGCCGGCAGTGCTGAGCGGGAGTCACGGCTGAGGCAACTGGGATCAGATGCAGAAGCCCATGCTCCGAGGGAATGGAGGGCATACAAGGCTGATAGAAGACCTCCTTGCAGGTAATCTCTAGAATTACAGATGCACCTTTTGTCATAATTCGGTTTGTCACAGTTTTCAGTTGTGTCTAACTCTCCGTGACCCCATATAGGGTTTTCTTGGGAGAAATACTGTGGTGCTTTGCCATTTCTTTCTCCAGCTCATTTTACAGATGAGGAAACTGAGGCAAACAGGATGAGGTGACTTGTCCAGAGTAAGTGGACAACTAGGAGGAGTCTGAGGTCAGGAACATGAGTCTTTCAGCGTTCTATCCACTAAGTCACCTAGTGGAAAATGGGGTAAAGGTCCTGGAAGAAGCTGGGGAACAGAGGAGAGAGGCTCACACTCTGGAGGAGTAGCCCTCTATGGAAAGGAACTAGTCCTCTCTGGAAAAAGGCAGAAAACATGGATTCCTCAGTGCTTGCCCTGACTTTCAACATTTGGGAGAAGGGCAACCTCCCGGACTCCATGTATAACCAACAAGGCACAGGAGGATTAAAAAAAATGGCTGTTAAGATGAAGCAAATACTGCAAAGAAGCCTCTGGAGAAGGAGCAGTAGGTCTGATGCTTCTCACAATGCCCTAGAAAATCAGAGAGGAAGAGGACAAGGGTTAAGGAAAAAGGGGATCATGACTTCTTCCCTTCTTAGGGTTGTTTGTTCTCTCCTTTCTTTTTCTTAAACCATTTGTTCCAAACTAATGCTGGTGATGGGCTGGGATGCCTTGGTGGATTGAAATTGCAAGTGAAATTTGTCAGGCAGAGACCATAAGGGGGTGTATGCCCAGAAAAGAGATTTTTTTTTAAAGAAAAAGTTTATTTTAAAATTAAAAGGTAGATAAATATTTTGGAGCTTTATGTTTTGAGATTTTTTTCATCTGATTGTTGAAATTAGGGATTACTGGTCAATAATGGAGATTTTCTAAAGTCATTCAGCAAATATTAGGATGTGTGATGAAAAGTATAGAAATTGAAGCTAATGAGTGAGATTGTTGTTCTTTCTTATGCTTTGAGTTAACAATGTGACATCAAGGCCAGTGGGGCCAGATACCTACTCTTTGTGTGACTGACTTTATACTTGTCAAAATGGTTTCTAGCTCACAGCAGTTCCAGAAGGTGAAGCTTTCAGGGCTGGCATTTTCAACTTTTTAAAATAATTCCTCTGGTGGTTCGTTTCGAGAAATCCTCATCCCCAGAATATTAATGAGTTTCTTTCTCGTTCTAAAATGTTTTGCTTGCAAATGTGAGAAAGCTGTTCTGGCTCCATGCATTCATTCATTTAACAAGCATCCCCACAAATTGTACGCTGCAGCATTGGGAAACCCTTGTCTGATCCTGCCAAATGAGGGATCCAATTTGAACCCAACAGTCATTATCTCTCCAGACAAAACCTGAGCTTTTCTCCTCTCCCTGCAGCTGGCCAGAACCTGCTTCATCTGTATCAGCAGGAACAAGCCAGTCTGATTCCCTGGTACTTTTACACACAAAACCAAGCAATATCCATCAATATGATTTTTTGCTCATCAAAAACACAGGTTGAATTATAAGAACCGGACGATTCCACTAAGCAAAGGGGGGAGTGATGTGCACACGGAGGTGACGAGATAACCTTTTTCCACCAGAGAAACCAATTTTGATTAGGTGCCGTTCCCCTGGCAACCTAGAGCTGAAGTGACAACCCCCTTGGGAGACGAGAGGCAGATTAGGGACCGTAAGAAATAAATGCCTTTTGCTAGTGAAATGTCTGCAGATGGACCGGGGAGACTGGACTGAATCCACAGACACAAGGCTGGCAATCACTGCACCAGACCAAAGGGATAATGAGCACTCACATCTTTTGAGACATTTCCTGGTATTAAGATTAACTCAAACTAACTGATGAATTTGGCTCCTACTCCAAGCAAAATCCATTCTTTGTTTACAGAATCTCTTTGCACCCGGAAGCCCAATCCACGGCTGTCGTGTTTCCTGTTGCCCTGGAAACAGATCTCCTCCATCTTAGGAAAAGGTTTCATACGCTGAATGAAATACAACATGAAAGCCTTATTCTGACGAGTATTTAGGCCAAGGGGCCCCACAACAAAAAAGAGGATCCCTTACCTTAGAATCATTGACTATTAGATCTAGAGGGACTTTAAGGCCCATCTTATATAATCTGTTGTCTCCCTTCTCCCCATAAACCACTGCAGAAGTTGGACTGAAACAGACATAAGCAAAAATGGGACAGAAGCCCCTAATGAATGGTCTGGAGATACAAGGGATGAACTCCAAGAGGGCCTTTAGGCTTGACTTTTGAGGAATATTGCCTGCAAATTCCATGACCTAAACAGGCCAGAAGGGGTTGCTGTCCATCTTTCAAAACCCTCACTTTAGGCAGCTACAGATGTTCAGTTAACCCTTCCACCTCCCAGGGGTAAAGATCCCATACCCCCAGAATTTGACAAATCTGCCTAAATTTTTCTGGCCCTCCTTTCATACCGGAGGAGAAATCTATTTTTTTTTCTTTTTCTTCTCTGTGATGTTTATAGAACATTATCGTAAAATTTGCTCATAGGCACAGTGTCACCTGCTGGCCTTCTTGTGTCATTTACACTTCCACAAAACTCTCCCCAAATTCCCATTTAATTTCTTAGGCCAATTTGTTGAAAAAATGATGGTGACAGTCGTGGTGTGAAAGGGCGGATTGTATCCCAAGGCTCGCTCTTGCTCAGAAAACTCCCAGAACCCTCTTTGGGAATTCAGTCCATTTAGATCCTGACCAGAAACCTGCTTTAGGTTTTCTTTGTTCACCCAGCATCCCAGAAATCAAATAAGCAAAAATCCACCGAGGCGCCAGGTCTTTTGCTTGGGGTTTGAATGACTTTCATCCATTTCCAAAAATAAAATCCTTCCTCCTGGGGTCGTGTGGCCAAGCTTCCGGAGGTAATGCCAGAGGAGGCAAGAGGCATCCCAAAGCCACCGATGGGGAGGCCATGGCGGCTCCATCTTCTGCTCTCGGTGTTTCTTGGGTTTTACATCCCATTATAATCCCCTATTCTTACTGGCTTCTCTCGGCAGATCTGGTGCCTCAGAGTGACAGGCCAATTTCCTCACATCTCATAGAGGCCCCTGGGAAGCCTTTCCTTACCAACGGACTATTATTGCACACTAAGTGATGGAAATGGACATTAAACATACTGCTTTGGATCAGAGGCAATGAGGTATGTTTAATAATAATAGCTGATATGGAGACAAGGATTTAAGGTCTTCGGGGTATTTTGCATCTATTATCTCTTGCCCCTAAGAGGTACCAATGTTCATTTAATGATATTTGCTAATATTTCTATATAGAAATTAGCTACACAGAGTGTTTTGAAGAGCATCTCGTGCCCTCCAGAGTGGTCCCGGGAAGCAGGTGCCATTATAAGTCTTATTTTCCAGATGAGGAACCTGGGTTCAAAGACATTGAGAAGCTTCCCTAGATCGGAAAGCTCCTCCTAGGAGGAGCTTGGAACTAAAATTTTCCTGGTTCCAAGTTCAGATGAAGGGAACCCCAATTTATATAGAGAGATATCGGGGCTACTGATGTGGAAATGCAAAAGCCAGCTACTTAAAGCATGATAAGATCCACGGCAAAGTGACAAGTAGACTTAAGAGTGAGAAAATACACCGGGGCCCCTCAAATCATTTCCTTTTACAGACAAGGAAACTGAGGCCCAGAGAGATAAAATGAGTTGGTGAAGGTTGTGAAGATTCTTGGCAGAGCAAGCAGACTAATTGCCAGCTGCTTCTATCACAGCTGGATGAGGGTCAAGTCGATTCAAAGCAGCACTCATTAAGCACTTACTGTGTGCCAGGCCCTGGGCTAAGCCATGGGACACAAAGAAAGCCCACAAAACGACCCGCTCTCAAAAACCTTACCCTCTTCTGGGGAAGAAAAGATGGCAACAGCTAAGTGAAAACAGAATATGGGCAGGACACATTGGAGAAACTCTCAGAAGGAAGGCAGGAGCTTGGAGGGGGCCTGGGAAAGGCTTCTCTAGAAGGGGGGCGGGAAGGGAGCCAGGGAAGCGGGAGGCAGAGGGGAGGAGGGAGAGCAATCTGGGCAGCGCCAAGGCCAAATGTCCAGAGCTGGGAGAGAGAGAGTCTTGTGGGAGGAAAGCACAGGAGGCCGGTGTAGATGGGGGGAGAGTGTAGACAGGAAAAGAAGGCAGGAGCAAGGTCAGGGAGGGCTTGGAATCCTGAACCGAGGGTTTTGCTTTTGTTCCTGAAGGTGATGGGAAGCCACGGAGCTTAGTGAGAAGGGAAGCGACGGACCAGAGCTGTCCCGGGGGAGAGGCCTTTGGGTGCTGAGTGGAGGATGGCTGTGAATGGGGAGTGAGACTGGAGGCAGAACCCCAAAGCAGCCAACTATTGCAGTAGTTCAGGGGTGAGGAGATCCGGAGGCCCAGGCTTCATGGTCCAGGGTTTTCAGCATTAAAATCAGGACCCACTCTTCCCCCCAACCATTCCCCACTCTTTTCCACTCTCCCTATTTTCCCTGATCCTGTGAGCGGGGAGTTCTGCCACTGTCACCCCTTCCTGCCATGTCCTGTACTGACCTCTGGCCCACAAGCCGTGGCTCACTCTGCCCTGGCTCTCCAGACTTTGCAGCATTGTTAGACTATCAGCAGGAACCCTCCTTCCTTGACTACTTCAGGGATGTGAAGTAGGAAAAGTCAGGGAGCCCGGGAGCCTGCTGGAGACTCTTGCCCCGAAATGATCAGCAAAGGTCAGTTGGCAAGAGCCAACTGAGACAGCACGTGGGCAGCATGTCCTGGCCATTCCCAGAGCCACCCTTCTCAGAAAGGCCCCGAGCGCCTGGCATTGGGCCATCCCAGAGCCCCCTGGCTTGGGCACCCCGACTCTGGTCTCCCCTGTCCGGCTCGTCCCGGCCCAATAGTTGCCAAGACAATGGGGCTCCTTCTCCGGCTCTCTGACCCAGCCTCTCCCCTGCCCACATAGCCTTCCTCTATTTGGTCCTGATGCTCTCCTGAGCCTGGCATTTCAGGTTCTGCCCCAGTGGAAGCCAAGCTGTCCTCCTACAGCCTGAGCCCTGGGCCTCCCTGGTCCTCTGCGCCCTCCTTGGGTCTCTCTTCTCCCTTGTGCATTTGTGGAGCCTCTCTGTTCCCCCACGGTCTGCCTCACCACAACCTGCTCAACTCCCCCTTCTCCTAGGACCAGTTCAGGCATCACCTCCGAGAAGCCTTCCCTGATTCCCTCCAATCTGAACCTCTCCTCTCTCTGGATCACTCCTTCACTGTCACATTTTTTTCTTGTACCCTCCCCATTTGTGTGTGTCTTTTATCCTCCCCCACAAAGACTCTGTGAGCCCCTTGGGGGCAGGGACCCTCCTAGTAAAGCCCCACACCCATGGCAAAGCTGGTGCCCAGTCACCGTCGGCCTGACAAAAGGCCCCATAATGCTGAGGCCAGGCCTGGGCCACTTTGGGATTTCCCTGTCGTTCACTGGCCCCCAGCTTCGGGTCA
The DNA here is from genome assembly GCF_902635505.1 of Sarcophilus harrisii. Lineage (NCBI taxonomy): Eukaryota > Metazoa > Chordata > Mammalia > Dasyuromorphia > Dasyuridae > Sarcophilus > Sarcophilus harrisii. The sequence goes on along the minus strand of NC_045432.1, from coordinate 77,991,397 downwards.
CCCCCAAAGGAGTACCAGAAAGCCAGGGGCTTTTGCATTTCTTTGCCATCACTCCTTTCTTTTCTCCAACGTGGAAGACCCAGACTGGAACTTTGGGCCCAGGTGGCCACGGGGTGGGTAAGGGAGGAACCCCCCAAGAACAGAGGATGGTGGACACCATTTTTGCCAGTGGGGAAGGGAGAAGGAAGAAAGAGTGAAGAGATAGGGACGTGCAAGCCAGAGGAGCCAGGGATTCCTAACAAGCAACACTGTATTCCCTGAGGAGAACAAGGAAGGGAATAGAAATGATTTGTAGCTTTTCGCTGATAACAGAGCCCAACTCTGGCCTTGACATTCCCAGTCAGAAGCAGATGAGCCCAAAGCAGAGACCTTGGTCTGCAACACTAAGCTGTTATTTTTTAAATACACTTCCTGCCCTGGGTGGCACAAACCCCTTCCTGTGACACAAAGTCCCCCAGGTGATATGTTATAGTATGTTACATAAGTGTGTCCATTTCTATAGTGGTATATGGGGGATGTGAATGTGCTTTAAAGGGTAATGCAGTGCTCAACTCTTCAAAGAGCCTTCCCATCTCTTATTCCATTTGATGCTTCCAATGATACCATGAGGCCCACAGGGCATTTGAACCCATTGGAGTATACACCCAACGAGTGGCACAGTTGCCATTAGAACCCAGGTGTTCTGATGCCCCCTCCTTTAGCACTTTCTACTAATTCTGTCTTCAGATTGCAATGACAGAGGCCAGCCTGAGCTTCGACAGGCGGGCGTAACTTTAGTATTGGGGCTACGATCATCCCTGACATTTCTTCCCAAAACTGGAACGTTTCCAGGTGAACATGGAGTCAGCTCAGAATGGCAGTGCTATCCCTGGAATGGAGAGCCATTCTTTATTATGCTCTCAACATGGCAATTACTAGCATGGTACTTCCGTTCTGAAGAGGATCTGAAAAAAAATCTATATCTTATATCTCTATTTCTGGTATGATTATAATGCTTTTGTTGTTTCCTAAGTGGATTTTTCCTCCTATGCAACTTTTCCCTTTTGTGAACCAAAAGATCAAAGGGAACTCTTGAGGAAGGGATAGTGGATTGTCCATAGTGTCTCCCTCTCTCTCTCTCACACACACACAGACACACACACACACAGACACACACACACACACACACACATCTAGGTTTCTTCCATCGATCATTTGTTGTTCAGATCAAAGTTACTAGAGAAAGCTGCAAACAGATTGTTCTCAAGTAATGATACCCTCAAAAAGCCACAACTCTTTCTGATAGTTTGAGCAGGGTTTTTTCCCCCTGCATGGCTTACATCCATCTGTGGCAGCAGGAGGAAGGGACAGTCTTAATGTCTGTACTTGTAATTCTGGCCCCTGCTTGTATCTCTTGTTTATAGAACCTCTTTGTATACAGCAGTCCAAACCATGGGGCTCTGTTGTCTCCTGGAACTATGGAAATGAGGTCTCCGGTTTCAGGAAGTGGGGCATTTTCCATAAGCTGAATAAAATCTAATCATTAATTTTTTATTTTATTTTATTTTTTAACTAAAAGGTTTTTTATTTTGCCAAATACGTGCAAAGATTGTTTTCTACATTCACCTTTGCAAAACCTTGTGTTTCAAATTTTTCTCCCTCCCCAGACAGCAAATTATCCAATAGGTTCAACATGCAATTCTTCTAAGCATATTACACATTTACATTGTACGTGCTGTACAAGAAAAATCAGACCAAAAGATGAAAAAACCAGAAAAAACCAAATAAATAACAACAAAAAAGTGAAAATCCTCTGCTTTGATCCATGTTCAGTCTCCATAGTTCTCTCTCTGGATGTGGATGAAACTTTTCATCCCAAGTCTATTGGAATTGCTTTGAATCACCTCAATCACAGTTGATCATCACATAATCCTTTTACCGTGTATGGTGTTCTCTTGTTTCTGCTCACTTCACTTAACATCAGTTCATTTAAGTCTTTCCAGGTCTTTCTGAAATCATCCTGCTGATTGTTTCTTATAGAACAATAATATTCTATAGCATTCATATCCCAGAACTCATTCAGCCATTCCCCAACTCATGGGCAGCCACTCAGTTTCCAGTTCCTCGCCACTACAAAAAGGGCTGCCATATTTTTGCACACGTGGATCCTTTTCCTTTTTCTATCGTCTTTTTGGGATACAGATCCAGTAGAGACACTGCTGGGTCAGAGGGTGTGCACAGTTTTATAGATCTTTGGGCATAGCTCCGAATTGCTTTCCAGAATAGTTGGATCAGTTCCCAAGTCTGTCACCAATGCATCAGTGTCCCAGTTTTCCCTCATCCCCTCCCACATTTATCATTATCTTTTCCTGTCATCTTAGCCAATCTGAGAGATGTGAAGTGGTACCTCAGAATTGTTTTAATTTGCATTTTTAATTAATAGTGAAAATCTAATCATTTCAAAGCTTTATTTGAAGTAGGAGTCTACAGGCTCTTCAACCTAGGGGGTTCCCAACATAAGGCATGGGGGATATCTGACTTAGAATCCTTGAATATTGAAGCTGGAGGAACCTTAAGGACCATCTTATACAACCTGCTGCTTTCCCTTCTCCCTCCAAATCACTAAGACAAATAAGCAAAGTATAAAGGAGATCCTGAATGAATGACCTGGCAGTGTATGAGCCCTGCTGATGACTAGCTCCACAAAAGCTTTAGGCGTGGCTTTTGAGGAGCATTGACCATGGAGTCCATGTCCTAGACAGGCCAGAAGTGGCTCACACAGGGTTGCTGTCTTTCCAAACATTCAGCTCAGGTGGTCATATATGTATTCCAAGGCTAGTTCTTGCTGAGAAGAATCCTAGAACCCTTTTTGAGAACTGCCCATTTATATCCTCACCAAAACCCTGCTTTGGATTGCTTTATTTTCTTAGTGTTTTTGGACCCTAAATAGTACCTATCGATCAATCAACCAACAATCTAGGTGCCAGATACATCATTTGAGGCTTAAGTCTCCTATTTCCTAAAAGATTCCTTCCTTATTGGAAAGTGGGGATGCCCCATTTTGTTTCTGAGGTCCTGAAGGGAATCCCAGAGGAAGCAGGAAGCATCTCAAGGAGACCAGTGTGATAGGGATTCAGTTTAATTCACTAACCAGATAACTTGTTATCCACGTGTAGTTTTGGTCTCGGAGTTTTGTTATTTTTAAAGTCAAATACCAGCCACATTCATTGTCATCTCTGTCTCCTCTCCACTACTAGGTCTGCCATCTCAGAGGGTGATAGAGGTATTCGCTCCTCCGGGAACACTATCTACTCCACAACAGGGACTCCACCAATTCACTTCCCGAATCTTCCTTGACCACGTCAAGTGTTTGGAAATGGACATTAAAAATACAGATTTTGATGAGAGGTACCAAAGTTCATTTAATAATACTAGTTAATATTTCTAGAGTGATTTTGGGTGTGTCAGTGTTTTGAGGAGCATCCTATGCTTTTTATAGTGACCTTGGGAGACAAGTGTCTTTATTATCCCCATTTTCTGGATGATAACACTGAAGTTCCAATAAACTGAGAGATGTTCCCAGGATCACACAGTGAGGAAGTGTTAGATGCAGGTTTTTGAACCAAGATTTTTCTGATTTCAGGTTCAGGGCTCTCTGAACAAGGTGCCACCCAGCATGATGAGTGAATTCTGGTTTTATATTAAGAACATATATACATATATCATATTATATTATATTATATATATATTAATAATATATATTATATTAAGAAACTGGAACCAGTGCTGTAGAAATGCACAAGCAATTGTCTTAAAGAAAGATTTGATTCAATAGGTATGGGGCAGACTTGCACTTCAGCTTCAAGAGTGAAAAAACATACCAAGGGCCAGGTAAAGGCCTCATTTCACAGATAAGAAACTGAGGCCACACATCAAGTGACATGTTGAAGGCCACAGAGAGAAGGATGAAAGTCAAATCGAAGAAGCATTTCTTAAACCCCTTAATAGAGGGAGGGAGTGGGGGGGGAGGGGGATCATAGTGCACAGAGTGCCGGGTCTGGAGTCAAGAAGACTCCTTTTCCTGAATTCAAATGCAGCCTCAGACACTTACTCGCTGTCTCAGGTGACCCTGGGAAAGTTACCTAACCCTGCTTGCCTCAGTTTCCTCATCTGTCAAATGGCCAACCATTCCAGGATCTTAGAGAGCCCCAAATAGGGTCAGGAAGAGTGACTGAAACGAGTGGCAACAAATGTAATACACTGGGAAAATAAAGGTCTTCGCCTTTTAGGGAGCACGTAAGAGCTCAGAATGGGTCACCGTGGTCGTGGCTCGACCATCTGCGCAGGCGCCGGGCTCCGCGCAGGCGCCGAAGGCCCCAGAAGGCCCCGCAGGCCTCCAGAAGGCCCCACGGGCCTCGCAGCCCCCGCCTCCGAGGAGCTCTCCAGTGAGGGAGGCCGAAGCAGGTGACGTCTCCTTCTATTCACACCTGTATTTCATTGAGGGATTTTCCACGAGGGCTAGCGCTTGGGGCGGACTAAGGGGTGGGACCGGGAAGGCGGAGCGTCCGTTTTCTGTTTTAGCGCGTGAGAGGGCGGGGGGAGTGGGTGTTGGGGTATCCAGGCGTCGGGCCTTCACCAGGCCGGTCTCCCGGGCTGTGGCAGTAAGTTGAGCGCTGGGCCGAGCGAGGGGGTTTGTGGGTTGGCGGGAGACGGGCCCGAATGTCAGGAGGCCTCGCGCCCATTCGTTTCCTAGAAATGACTTGAGTGCCGAGGCGCCGCTCTGCAGAGCCGGACAGGACGCCAACAACACTCCATACGCCCGATATGGGCCAAGCACTGTGTCAGGTACACCGACCAAAAGGGAAATAATTCCGATTTTCATGAAGGACGATGCAAATACAGTATTAACACGGCCTGACTATATGTAGGTATCAGATAGGGCACCGGCAGTTCAGGGCATCAGCGAAGGCTTCCGGTAGAAAATGGGCCTGGAACTGCCTCTTAGAGGAAGAGATATGGAGCTGAGGGGGCTCTGGAGTGAAGGCGTGGGGGACAGCCCTAGCAAAGGCACAGGTTAGAGAGTGTCTGAAGAGGTCAGTTTGGCTGTAGTGAGGAGAAGAGGGAGGTTGCGGCCAGGTTAAGAAGGGCCTGAAAAGCCAAACTGAGGAGTTTATATCATCCCTGGAGGCAATAGAAATCCCCCATTAGTTGGTGAGTTACCTTTCTGGGCAAGGCCTGTCTTTTGCCTATTTTTTAAATCTTCAGCACAATGCCTGGCAAATAGGAGGTGCTTAATAGGTGTTTATTGACTGATGCTGGCATTGCTGGATTAGGGGAGTCACAAAGTCATATCTGCCTGTAGATAATCAAGCAGTAAATTAGTTTTTAAAAAAGCAGAACAAATGGACTCTAATCTCAATAATGCAATAGAGCTGATACCATGAATTACTTGGGGGCAAGATGCCCCTAGTTCCTTCTGAAAACTGGAAATCAGTTTTATCAAAATTAATTTTCAAACATCTTAGACCACATCTAATAAGCTCAAAATAAATATATAGGATCTGGATATTAAAGTCACAATGTTTTTTTAAAGGAGAGAACCACATCAGGTATCTATTTTTCCCAGCTAGGTGGAAAATTCTTAAGAAAGGAGGAAGGGAAGCCCAAAAGAAGCAGTACATCATTTTGATCACATCACATTGAAAAACTTGCATGATCACATTGTAGCAAGATTAATAATGGAAACATTAGGGGGAAATTTGTATCAAATCTCTTAGGTGGTATCTCTGGTAACTAAGAACCATCCCATAATGATTAAGTATTGTCAAGAGATCTAAACATTAAGTTTTCGGGAGAATTGTAAACTATTAACTATATTAAAGGCTATTTCAAATTACTAGTAATATGAGAACTACAAACCAAAGCAACTTTCAGGTTTTCCTTCCCTCCTTCCTTCCCCCCCCCCCCCCCCCACTGTTACAGGAACTGTTGAAGCAAACATACTGGGTTACTGTTGGCAGAACTGTAGAATGGTCTGACTTCTCTGTAAAACAAGAAAAAAATTTTCCTTTAAGAAAAGTGACTGAAGTTTTGTCTCCTTTGACTTTAAAGGAAGATATAACCTTGCTCAGGGACCCTGTGATATGTTTATTTTTTGTTCTTTTTTTAATTAAAGCTTTTTATTTACAAAGCATGTGCACAGGTGGTTTTTCCAACATTGACCCCTGCAAAACCTTTTGTTCCAAATTTTCCCCTCCTTCCCCCTGCTCCCTCCCCTACCTGGCAAGTAGTCCAATACAGGTTAAATATGTTGAAATACATGTTAGATCCAATATGTGTATACATATTTATACAGTTAGCTTGTTGCACAAGAAAAATCAGATCAAAAACGAAGAAAAAAACTGAGAAAAAATGCAAACAAATAACAGAGTGAGAATGCTATGTTGTGGTTCACACTCAGTCTGTGATATGTTTATGGAAGGTAACAGGAGGGATCTTCACAGCTTGTCCAGATTATATTACATAATATCCATGGAAACATTTTCCCTCACAAAGAACAGAGAACAAAGTGTGCGCCCACGGACTAAAGAAAATCTAAACAAATCAAGATTTGTGAATGCCAGTACAACAGATATTTCCTTACTTGCTTCTCAGTTTGTGTGAGGGATGTAGAAGACCCTTACCCAAAATGACTACTGAGATCACTCAGTAGAAAGCAGAAAACTTATTTATTAATAAATTCTCATGAGAATGAGCAATTCCACTGCGAGGAGGGAAAGAGAGAAAGCTCACAGTACAAGGGTTGAAGATTTAGGAAAGATGTACAGTTTTTATAGGTTTGGTTACAAAGGATTACATCATAGGCCAGGGAGCATTGAGAAAGAGGGGCCTTCTCCCCTAATTGAATGTTAAACATGGGTGCCAAAGGCAGATTAGAATGGAATGCTTTGTTTCCCTGATTCTGAGAGGAATCATCAGTCAGACCTTCAAACTTCTGATTATTGAGCTGAGGGCATTTAATAATCTAAATATTGATAACATGGAACAAGGATAAATGTCATCATTTCTGGTTAAGTAAATATATCTAGTTTTAAGTAAATACTGGCTTGCACATACCGGCTTATGCAGGTCACAGAGATATAGAAATAATAAAAATAAAATACAGAAAAAAGAATTTAAACATTCCTGTAAGTTCTTCACTTTATCTCTCCATTCCACACAACTATGATATAATCTTTTATACCTAACTGTTGTATTTATTTGGAATTTATCTTCATCTGTGGGATGAAATAATGATTGAAACTTAATTTCTGCCAGACTGATGTCTAGTTTTCCAAGCAGTTAATTTTTTTTTTCAAATGAAGCTGTACCTTCTCTTTCTCACTGCCTCCACCCACTTTGAGGAATCAAAAAAAACAAAATTCCCAGTTAAAAACAGTCAAGCAAAACAAATTCTTACATTGGGCATGTCCAAAGAAAATATGGCTCAATCTTTACTTTTAAGTCCATTACCTTTCTTTCAAGAGATTGATAGCCTGTTTCATCACGAGTCCCCTGAAATCATAGTTGGTCATTGTATTGATCTGAGTTTCTAAATCTTTTAACATTCATTTAAAAATTTATTATAAGTCTTTTGAAGTTTTTCTTTACAATATCATTGTTATTTTAGAAATTGTTCTCATTCTGCTCCCTTCTGCTCCCTAATCAGGTCATACAAGTCTCCCTAGGTTCATTCTTTCTTTTTCTTTTTCCTTTTTTTTTTTTTTTTTGTTGCTGTTGAGGTATTTGGGGTTAAGTGACTTGCCCAGGGTCACACAGCTAGGAAGTGTTAAGTATCTGAGATCAGATCTGAACTCAGGTCCTCCTGATTTCAGGGTTGGTGCTTTATCCACTGCACCACCTAGCTGCCCCAAGGTTCATTTTTTCTTACAGCACAATAGCCACCATAACTTGTTTAGCCATTCCCCAGCTGATGGCCCTGCCTCAGTTTCCAATTCTTCAATACAACAATCAAAGCTACCATACTATTTTTGTACATATTGATCCTTTTCCTCTTATCTCTTTGGAATCTAGACGTAGTCGTGGTATCAATGGGGTCAAAGGGATGCACAGTTTAATAGTTGTTTGCACATAGTTTCCAGAATGGTTGGACCACTTCACAGCTCTACAATACACTTTTTTTCTCATAGCCCCTCCATTATTTGTTATTTGACCCCCCTTTTTTGAGATACAATCTCATGGTTATTTTAATTTGCATTTCTCTATTAATTAGAGAATTTTTTCAATATAATAATAATATAATTTTTCAGTATAATCAATGTGACTTTTTCAATTAAGTTTTATTTTATTTCCAGTTCTACATTCTTTCTCTTCCTCTTTCCATTCTCCTATTCATCAATGAAGCAAAAAAAAAAACACCCAAACAAAATCTGTTAAAAATATGTAGTTATGTAAAACAAATCCCTGTATTAGCGATGTACAAAAAGGAAGAAAACAAAATATACTGGAATATGCACTCTGAATCCATCACATCTCCCAGATGAATTTTGTTATTATTTTTTTCTAGCCCTATAAAATAATATTTTGGCAATTTGATTGGTATGACCTTGAACAAGTAGGACAATTTAGGCAGAATTGTCATTTTTATTACATCAGCCCAGCCTAGCCATGAACAATTTATATTTTTTCCAATTGTTTAGATCTGATTTTATTTGTGTGGGAATTTTATAATTGTGTTCATATCGTTCTTGGGTTTGTCTTGGAAGGTAGACCTCCAAGTATTTTATTTTGTCTTAATTTTAAATGAAATTTCCCTTTCTTTCTCTCGCTGATGGGCTATGTCAGTAATATATAGAAATGCTGATGATTTGTGTGGGCTTGTTTTATATCCTGCAACTTTGCTAAAGCTGAGAATTGTTTCCAGTAGATTTTTGGATGATTTCCTAGGATACTCTAAGTATATCATCATATCATCTGCAAAGAGTGATAGTTTTATTTCCTCATTGCCTATTATAATTCCTTTATCTTTTCTTATTATTAAAGCCAGCATTTTTAGTACAATACTGAATAACAGTGGTGATGATGGGCTTCCTTGTTTCACCCCTGATCCTACTGAGAATGCATCCAGCTTCTCTCCATTACAAATAATGCTTGCTGTAGGTTTTAGATAGATATTGCTTATTATTTTAAGGAAAACTTCCTTCATCCCTAGGCTCTGTAGTGTTTTTACTAGGAATGGGTGTTGCATTTTGTCAAAAGCTTTTTTCTGCAGCTATTGAGATTATCATAAGATTTCTGTTGCTTTTGTTATTGATATGATCAAGTATGGTAATAGTTTTCCTGATATTGAACCGGCCCTTGTTCCTGGTATAAATCCCTCTTGGTCATAGTGTATTATCCTGATAAGCTGCTGTAATTTCTTTGCTAATATTTTATTTAAAATTTATTTAAAATTTTTGCATCATCCATTACGTGTCTAAAAAGAGTTGGATAGCATGTTTCATCACAAATCCTTTAGAGTCATATTTGATAATTATGTTGATCAGGATTCCTTTTTCTAAGTCTTTCAAAGTTATTTGTTTTCACAATATTGTAGTTACTTCATAAATTATTCTCCTTATTCTGCTCATTTTACTTTGTATCAGTTAATATAATCCTTCCCAGATTTCTCTGAAACCATCCTCTTCGTCATTTCTAAGAGTACAACAGTGTTTCATTACATTCATATACCATAATTTGTTCAAGCCATTCCCCAGTTGTTGGGTACCCACTTCATTTCCAATTCTTTGCTACAAAAAAAGAGCTGCTATGCATATTTCTGTACATATAGGTCTTTTTTCTCTTTCTTTGATCTCTTGGGGTTATGAGCCCAACAGCACAATTGCTGGATATACAGAGGATATGCATAATATAATAGTTTTAGGGTATATTTTCAAATTGTTTTCTAGAACATTGGGATCACTTCACAGTTCTATGAATAGTGTATTAATTTACCTGTTTCCTCACTGCCCCTTCAGTACTTATCATTTTTTCCTTTTTGGGGGTCAGTATTGCTAATCTGTTGGGTGAGAGGTAGAACCTCGAATAATAGAACTTTAACTGTTTATTAGTGATTAAAAGCATTTTTATGTGGTGGTTTATAGCTTAGATTTTTTTCCTTTTGAAAACTGGCTATTCGTATCCTTTGACTAACACTCAACTGAAAAATTACTCTTATTCTTATAAATTTGAATCAATTCTCTACATGTCTTAAAAAATAAGGTTTTTAACGGACAAACTTTCTGCAAAGATTTTTTCCCACATGCTTGCTTCTTTTCCAATTTTTAGCTGCATTACTTTTGTTTTACAAAACCTTTTTCATTTTATGTAATTAAAATTGTCCATTTTTACTTTCTGTGATTCTCATTCTGTCTCTCTGTCTCTCTCTCTCTCTTTCTCTCATAATTTTTGCCGTGCTTCTGAAATTTTTTTTGTATCACTCTTTGTGTCTAAGTTATGAACACATTTGGAGTTTATCTAAATATATAAAGTAAAATTTTGGTCTAAACTTAGTTTCTACCAGACTGCTTTCCAGTTTTCCCAACAGTTTATATCAAATAGTTCTTGCACTAATAGCTGGAATCATTGAATTCATCAAAATCTAGACTATTGTACTCATTGGCTTCTGTATGTTGTGTATCTAACCTGTTGCATTGATCAGCACCTCTGTTTCTTAACTGGTACCACATTGTTTTCAATGATTACTGTTTTTTTTAATTTTTAATTTTTATTTAATAGCCTTTTATTTACAGGTTATATGCATGGGTAACTTTACAGCATTAACAATGGCCAAACCTCTTGTTCCAATTTTTCACCTTTTATCCCCCACCCCCTCCCCCAGATGGCAGGATGACCAGTAGATGTTAAATATATTAAAATATAGATACACAATAATTCTACATGACCAAATTGTTATTTTGCTGTACAAAAAGAATCAGACTCTGAAATATTGTACAATTAGCTTGTGAAGGAAATCAAAAATGCAGGTGGGCAAAAATATGGGGATTGGGAATTCAATGTAATGGTTCTTAGTCATCACCCAGAGTTCTTTCTCTGGGCATAGCTGGTTCAGTTCATTACTGCGCCATTGGAAATGATTTGGTTGATCTCGTTGCTGAGGATGGCCAGGTCCAGCAGAACTGGTCATCATCTAGTATTGTTGTTGAAGTATATAATGATCTCCCGGTCCTGCTCATTTCACTCAGCATCAGTTCGTGTAAGTCCCTCCAGGCCTTTCTGAAATCATCCTGTTGGTCATTTCTTACAGAACAGTAATATTCCATAATATTCATATACCACAATTTATTCAGCCATTCTCCAACTGATGGGCATCCATTCAGTTTCTAGCCACTACAAAAAGGGCTGCCACAAACATTCGTGCACATACAGGTCCCTTTCCCTTCTTTATAATCTCTTTGGGATATAAGCCCAGTAGTAACACTGCTGGATCAAAGGGGATGCACAGTTTGATAACTTTTTGAGCATAGTTCCAAACTACTCTCCAGAATGGTTGGATTCGTTCACAACTCCACCAACAATGCACAATGATTACTGTTTTGTAGTATCATTTAAGATCTGGTACTGCTAGGCTCCCTTTTATCCAACTCCATTAATTCCCTTGAGATTCTTTACCTTTTGTTCCTTCAGATGAATTTTATTATATTTTCCAGATCTATAAAGAAATTCTTTGGTAGTTTCATTGTTATGAAACTGAATATATAAATTAATTCAGTTAGTATTTTCATATTTTTTAGATTGGTTCGGCCTACCTAAGAGCCATTAGTATTTCTCCAATTAGTTAGATATCTTTATTTGTACAAGGAACATTTTGTAAGTGTCTTCATAAGGTTGTAGTATCTGTTTTAGAAGGTAGAATCCCATTTATGTTTTCTGTAGTTATTTTCAACTGAATTTTTTATTCTATCTCTTGCTGCTGGATTTTGTTGGTAATAGCTATAAATGTTGATGATATATGTAGATTTATTTTATATCATGCAACTTGGCTGAAGTTGTTAATTGTTTTCGTTTTCTTAACTCTCTAGAGTTTTCTAAGTAAACCATTATATCATCTGCAAAAGTTATCGTTTTGTTTAGTTTTTTGCCTGTTTGTTTCTCCAATTTGTTCTTGTCTTATTGTTATAGCTAGCATTTCTGGCCTTATATAAAATAGATAGTAGATAATATACATCTGTGCTTTGTTCCTGATTTTATTGGATAGACTCCTAGTTTATATCCATTACAGATAATGTTGGCTTTTGATTTTATATAGATACTACTTATTTTAAAGAAAGGTCCATTTATTCCTATGCTTTTTAGTGTTTTTAACAGAAGTGAGTTTCTTAGTAATTCTTGAAGAGAATAGGGAAGGAACCAGTAGATAGGGATTTGAAGATTAGAGAGGGAGCAGACTATTGAGGTAACAGTCTTTTGGAGAAGAACTGAGGGATGTGATCAAAGGTATATGTAGAGGAGTTGACATTTTTCAGAGTGCACCATGCAAAGTAGATTTGTGAATCGTTAGCACAGAGATAATCATTGAATCCATGGGAGGTGATGAGATCAACAATGAAATATAGAGGGAGAGAAGACGTCACAGAGTCCTAGAAGCTTACCTGCAGTTGGCAGGTGTGACCTGGATGAAGATCCAGCAAGGAAAATAAGTTGACAGGTAGAAGAAGAACCATGTAAGAGTCATGTTGCAAAAATTAGGTAGCATTCTCTCATTTTTAATAGCTAACATTTACATATTGCTTATTATATGCCAGGCACTAGTTATAATTTTCATATCCTTTGATTCCCATGACAACTCAGGAAGGTAGGTGCTATTATGATCCCCATTTTATAGAGGAGGAAATTGAAATGAGAAAGAGATCCAGTGACTTGTCCAGGATCACACAGGTAATAAGTATCTGTGGGCTGGATTTCAAATCAAGTCTTCCTGATTCTAGGCCCAGTGCTCCAAGCCCTACATTTAGCTGCACCTAGAGAATAAGCTATTAAGAAGAGTGTGATTGGCAGTGTCATAGAATGAAGAGAAGCCAGTAATGATGAGGACTGAGAAAAGGCCAGCTGAAGTCTACACTGTCACTGATCATACCTTGCTAAACCTAACTTCATTACTCTTGTCATATTTCTTCATCAAATCTTGTTGGGTCCACAAGAGATTTATTCTAGCCGAGTTCAACTGGGCCCTACTATTGATCCTTATCTCACTCACTACAGCAATTGTTCCAAAACTTTTCTTTTTAACCTTTCCATACTACTAGCTTACCCCACTGTCTCTGGTGAGGACCTTGTCTAACATTCAGGCTCCCCTTCTCCTTTCCTCATTTTACATCTGACATTTTGGTTTGCCCCCCCCCCCACTCTACTCCATCTCTCATTTACTTTCCCTTCTGCAGGTGCCCTGATTCTAGCTCTTCCTATCTATTCCAACAGATTGCTCCCTCTAGCATACCTACTATTCTCTTTCCTAATCTTCAATGTCTTCTCACTTACTAGCTGCTTTCCTGTCACCTACAAAGTCATTCATGTCGTGAGAATTCTTAAAATAAAACCTCTCTAGATCTTATTATCCCTGCTAGTTAATTTCCCCAGGTCATTCCTCCATTTCTCAGCTGAACTCCTTGAGAATTTTGTAGTCAGTGCCTCCCCTTCCTTTCCTTAATCCTTTCTGCCATCTGGCTTCTAATTTTATCATTCAATGGACACTAGTTCCCAGTGATCTCTAGAGGGTTTTATTTTGTATTTTGCTGAAACTCTGGTCTTAACTAGTCTTTGTTGATTCTCTAGGATTCTCTTATGCAAACCATCAAGTCATAAGCAAAGAAGGGATGGTTTTCTCTCTTCTCGCCAAAGAGTCTAGTAAAATACTTCCTTTCTCAGAATACATTTTGTGGTAGATCTTTCTTCAGTACTTTCCTAGATTTACTTCTGGCTTTGCAGATTTTGACCCTATGCTCCCCCGGGACACTTCCCCCTCTCCTATTTTCAGCTCCTTAATTTGAGTGGGAGCTCTCTGAGGACAGAAAAGCCTCCTTTTGCTTATATTAGAATCCTCAGTGCTCACACAGTAAACGTTTGATCAATGTTTGTTGCTTTGCCTGTATTAGTAGTCATTGCTCTTTCTCTTTTTCTTTCAAGGGAAAGAACACTGCAAAAGTCGTTCCTTTCTAGCTAGTTCTTTTCTGAGGTGGAATTTTTAAGCTCTCTCTTTGGTCTTCTGTGATTTCAGGCATTCTGTATTTTTGAAGGCATTTCTCTCTTTGGTCTTCTCAGTTTTGTTAAGATGTACACAAAGTTCTCACTTAAAAATTGTGCTTCTGGTTTTGTTATGATTTTACCTTGTTTATTTGCTATTTTGTAGATTTGACTTTGTGTTCTATTATTATCTTGGTGAGGCAATTGTGGTTAAGTGAATTGTCCAGGGTCACATGGCGAGTTTCAAATGTCTGAGGCCAGTTTTGAACTGATAGTTTTTGAACAGATTCTCCTGACTCTAGGGCCACTGCTCTGCCCATTGCACCACCCAACTATCCCCTCTGTCCTCTTATTTTTAAACAGATTGGCTAAGGTTTACTAATTATTAGTATTAGTCTTTTCAAAGAACTGAATTTTATTTTATCATTTCCCCCCCGGATTTCAGTTAATCTGTTTCTCTTCTCATTTTTAATATCTCCTCATTTGTGTTTATCTTAGTGGACTCTACATTTTAAAAATGCATATCCAGTTCATTAACCCTCTCATTTTCTATTTTGTTAATGTATGGTGCCAGCCTGTGAACGGAGAGGAGGGATAGATATACTAGCGTAGGTGTAATCAATAAGACTTTCCATCTGGTTGGTTTTTGAGGGGCAAGAGAAGAGGACTCCAAAGTTGTCAACCTGGATGACTAAAAGAAAGGTAATACTCTCAAAATAAATGGGAAGTTTGGAAGAGGGGTGGAGTTAGATCAGTGGAAGATAGTTGAGTTCTGTTTTAAACATGTTAAATTTGAGATGCCAGTGGGACATCCAGGTAGTGATACACAAGTGATTGGTGATAGGGGACTGGATATGTAGATGTAGATCTAAGATAATTCAGATATCTCCATATGTGAACAGAGATGGTCATTTGAGCCATTAAAAGAGACTGCAGGAAGAGAACCGAGATACCACAGTGTCATAAAAGACTCAGGGAGAAGAGAGAATTTAGAAGGAGAGATTCACTAGCAATTTCAGAATACTATAGACTGAGCCAGTGGTTGAGAATAAACTATCAGATTTAATAATTAAGAGATCATTAGTTCAAAAAATAGAAAGATCCTATATACATTAAAATATTTTTAACAGCTTTTTTTAACATCAACAGTCGTAAAGACCTGGATATTATATAGATCCTCATCAATAGAGAAACAGCTAATTAATTGTAGTATATGAATGTAATAAGATGTTATTTCACTATAAGAAATTATAAAAATGAAGAATACAGAAGAAGGATGGGGTGACTTACATGATCAGATACAAAGTGAGATAAGCCAAATCAGGAATAAAGTATATAAAATGAGTACCCAATTTAAGTGGGAATAACAGCAACAAAAAACCTGAAACAGAACACACAAAATGATCAAGCTGAGAAAGGAAAAATCTTCCTTCCCCTTTTATATTATTTATTATTATATATTATACTTTTATTCTATTAAAAGAGGAAATGAGGAACATCATAGAAATTAGCTTATTAAAAATTGCTCATAGGTAATCTTGGATAGAGCAGTTCGGTTGAGTAGTGAAATCCGAAACTAGGCTGCAAGGGTTTGAGAGGTGAGAAGGAAATAGTGTGCAGGAAAACAACATTGAAAAACTTCAGCACTGTGATAAATCAGATGTTCATTTGTAACTTTGAAGGGTTAATCATGAAGCACACTGTCTCTCAAGAGAGGTGCTAGACTAGTGGTATGAAGAGAAGTATCCATTTTCAGACAGTTTCAGAGTGTTGATTTGTTTTATTTGACTGTTTTGAGAGTTGTATTGGAAAGTAACAGTGATATGGAAAAAAGGGAAAAGATTGTCAACAAAATGTTAAAAAAAAGTGATTTGGAAGAGGAAAAAGGGAAAACAATGAATATAATTTCTTTTCTTTCTTCATTTGTTTGCTAATTTACCTTTTTCATTATTGATACCAGTATTTTTTTCTTTTTTTTTTAATCAAATTATTTAAGGGTTTGTATATTTTAGATTCTTTCCTTCCCTCCATTTAACTGGAGCTCTGATAGTCATATCCCAGAGTACTAGAGTAACATTAGTTCTCTGTCCAGTAGCTCTGGCCCACTCTCCTGGTACAGTATTTCCCACTGACTTTTAAAAATATATTTGTCATTTATTCCATTAAATATTACTGAGTTGCATGTAAACAGTTTTTAAACACTCAAGTGTTAAAAAATTGTTTTACATGTAACTGGAACAAGTAAAATATTCAATTTTAAATAAGTAAAGAAATATGCCTATTTGAAACTTTACCTGTTTGAAACTGAAATTGAAAGTACTACCTATCTGTGAATTTTGTGAACATTGAATAGTTATTGACAAAATAATTAATATTATTAGTTGGAAACCAAAATATCATTTTCTTCCAATGTTTCAATTTCTAATGAAAATACTATCAAATAATCATAAGGTAATTATTTGAAAATAAATGCAGAAAAAATTTGAGTTACAAATTTTCTCCCTTCTTCTCTTCTTCTACCTTTTGCAAGCATTATGATATTATTATACACGTGAAGTCATGCAAAACATCTTTTCAGTTGTTTTCTTTTCTTTTCTTTTTTTTTTGCTGAGGCAGTTGGGGTTAAGTGACTTTCCCAGGGTCACACAGCTAGAAGTGTTAAGTGTCTCAGGTCAAATTTGAACTCGGGTCCTCCTGATTTCAGGGCTGGTGCTCTGTCCGCTGCATCACCTAGCTGCCCCAACATATTTTCATATTATCTTGTTGCAAAAGAAAACACATACACAAAAAAACAAAAAGAAAGTAAAAAAATTATGCTTCAATATGCACTCAGGATTCATCAGTTTTTCTTTGGAGATGGATAGTAATTTTCATCGTGAGTCATTTAGAATTTCCATTGACTCTTTTAAAAAAAAAAGTAATATTTTCTTTTTTTCATTAACAAGCATTGTTTCTCCTGCCATTTAAATAAGATAAAAAGAAAATCATTGTGACAAGCATATACAATCAAGCAAAACAATTTCTACATTAGTCATAGGCATGTTTTATTGTATATTCCGAGTCCATCGTCTCTCTGTCAGGAGGGTGATAGCACGCTCCATCATTGTATTCTCTGGAGGCCCAATTAGTCATTTTCCTTAAGTTTTTGATAAGTTCTTAAGTCTGATAAAATTGTTTGCCTTTGCAGCATGGGTCTCATTGTAGAAATTGTACTCCTCTTTCTGCATATTTTCACTTTATATCAGTCCAAACAGGTCTTAGTAGGTTTCTCTGAAATTGTCCCTTTAGTCATTTCTTATGGCACCCCAGTATTCTATTACATTCACACACCATATATGTTCTGTTACTCAGGTCAGGTCTTACCAAGTTACTCCCCCTATTCACTAAAATCCGGTGACTCCTTATTGACTCCGGAATCAAATCCTCTGTTTGATTTTTTAAATTCTTCACAGCCTGGCTCCGCCCTACCTTTCCAATCTCTTTACACTTTGTCTCTCTGTATATTTATACAGTGACACTGGCCTGCTGGCTATTCCTTGAATAAGACTCTCCAGTTCTTAACTCCATAGCTTTTTTGCTGAGTGTCTCCTTTGTCTGGGATTCTTTCCATCCTCATCTCAGCCTCCTGGCTTCCTTCAAATCTCAGCTAAAATTTTACCTTGTACAAGTAATCTTTCCAGTCCTCCTTTATGTTAGGGCTTTCCTTTTGAGTTTACCTCCAGTTTACTCTGGATATTGTTTGTGCTTAGTTTTTGGCATGTTGTCTCCCTCATTAAAGTGTTAGCTCCTTGGGGCAGGGACTTATTTTGCCTTTCTTGGAATCCCCACTACTTGGCACATAGTAGGCGCTTAATAAATGCTTGTTGACTTGATGGGCAGCCCTTTAGTTTCTAATTGTTTGCCACTACAAATAATTGTTAGACTTATTTTTGTACATATACATTTTACTTGGTCTTTTGGGGGTATAGACTCAGTAGTGTTATCACTGGGTCAAAGGTTATATCTAAACAATATCGTGACTTTTTGTCCCCCTCTCCCCCCACCCCACCCTGGTCACCTTTCCAGGGCATGGCCCATCATGAAGACTGCTAGATGGTTGGTTTGGAGTACAGGTGGTTGTTTAAGGTCCAACTGTGTCATAGTTGTGAGCCCCACAGATCCAGGATCCCAAGTAAGCTGAACCCATGTTAGGGGAAATCACTTGAGACATTTTCCTCCAGCATGAGAGAGTGCCTTCTGGGAATAGGAAATTGGAACGAGGTACTGAGAACGAGACTGTGGTGCTGCTCTGTCTTGGTCTACATTCCTGGGGCTTTAAATGCAGTTGCTCCAGAGCCTTGAGCAACACCCACCTTCAAGAGTCCGGTCTGGCATGAAGAACCAACAAAAGAGAGAGAATCTATCCTTCCTTATGTATTGGCCCCTTCCCTTTCCCTGTAAACACATTCACCTCTCTCTAATCCTTAAAAACCTTCACTTGGTCCAGCCATCTCTACTAGTTACCATTCCATCTCTTTCCTCTCCTGTGGATGTAAACTACTTGAGAAAGCAGTCTGTAATTGTGCTTCTACTTGCTCTTTCCTCAGTCTTTTCTAAATCCCCTGCAATCTGCCATCTGTTTTTAATTCAAACAAAACTGTTCTTTCCAGAGTTGCCAATGATCTCTTAATGGCCAGACGGAATGACCTTTTCTCTATCCTTCTGGACCTCTCCACTTTTTTTTAAATGTAATTTTTATTAACAATTATCTGTTATATCTCCCTTCCACCCTTCTCCCTCCCACTTAACACAACAACAACAAAAAGAAAGAATAAGAAAGTTCTCATTACAAATAGGTATAGTTAAGCAAAGCCAATTCCTGCATTGGCCGTTGTTGGAGTCCAGCTCCAGTAGTGAAATAAGGGTAGCCGGGGCCAGGCAGAGAGAAGTTTGATATGAACTGCTCAAATTTTATCAATCAGAAAGACAAATATATATACCTCCAATGCTTATAGAGTTAATACAAAATACACTCTTTGATATTCCTATATCCTTTCTAACAAGCACAATCTACTGAGATGCAAATGATTAAGGCCGGATCTTAGCTGCTTCAACAGAGATGTAAATAGTTGAGATACACATCAGAGCAAAATTATAATACCAATGTTCTCAAGTACCTTTCTCCCAAATGTCTTTAGTCTCCATTGTGGGATGCTTTTCCTGTCCTAAATTCAAAGTTAAGTCTTTGATCCATTATATAGCCAAGTTTGCATTTTGCTTCAGTCGCCATCTTTCTTATCAGTATAGTAATAAGCATGTTTCTTCTATTGTATATAGAAAAGGGAAGTTGGTGAGCCAAGGTACTGTAAGTATCAGAACCTGAAATGGATTCTTACCTCCTGGCCCTCTACAAGCCATGTCCCAAATGCTCTCTCATTCTGCATCTGGGGATGCATGGGGTTGACTCTAATTTGTCATATTTGATGATGTTGGATTCATTATGATTTCTCATTACATTGCTGTAGACCCAGGGAAGACAAGAGAAGTTGAAAGGGGCAACAGGATGTATGGAGATGTGGAGCAAAGATGTTCAAGGCAATGTTGGGGGAAAGATCAGGAGGTCACAAGAAAGGGAAGAGAAATGTGAAAGGAAGAAAAGTTGGCAAGACCCCTCCATGGAGATGCAGGCCCTATGAAAATCTGGGGGACCTCCCCCATGGAGATCATAGGTTCTTCATGGAGATGTGTCAGAGACCCCCATGAAAATTAGGGAAAGGCCCTCAGTGGAGAGCAGAGACAGAACCCCCCCATAGAGATCATGGTCAGAGAAGTTCCATGGAGATCTGGTTCAAAGATCTCTAGCGGTAGAGACCCCTCCCCATGGAGATCAAAAGGACACCATGTACATCAGAGATCCTTGAGACCTACCAAGGAGATCAAGGGGTGACCGTCTATGGAGATCAGGGTCAGAAACTCCCAATGGAGATCATGGGAAGACCCGACATGGAGACCAGAGGTAGTGACCCCCAGTTGAGATTACAGGCAGAGACACCCCATGACATCAGGGTCAAAGATCCATAAGGGTAGGGACCCCCCATGGAGTTCAGGGTCAAAGTCCATCAAAGAGGTCAGGATCAGAGATCTCCCATAGACATCAGGGGCACAGACCTTCCATGGAGATCAGAGATAGACCCCTCCCCCTTGAAGATAACAGGCAGACCCCCTATAGAGATCAGGGTCAGAGATCCTCAATGTAGATCAGGAGGAAACCCATCATGAAGTGCGCAGTGTCAGAGATGCCCTGTTGAGATCAGGGGAAGAGACTCCCCATAAAGATCAGGGGGAGACACCCCCTAGAAATCAGAGTTAGAGACCCCTCATGGCGAACAGAGTTAGATCCCCCATGGAGATCCAGGTCAATGACTCCCCCATAGAAATTAGAGAAGATCCCACAATGGGGATCAGGGTCAGAGGCTGCCAAGGAGGTCAGAAGCAGACCCCCCATAGATATCAGAGTCAGAGACACTCCCTAGATATTAGAGGCAGACCCTCCATGGAAATGATGGGATGAGATTGAGGAACAATGAGGGATAGAGAGCTGTAGACCCAAGACAAGAGATGGTGGAAGGGGGCAGCAGCGTGTGTGGAGATGTTGGGCAAAGATGTTCAGGGAAATATGGGGGGAGATATCAGGAGGTCACCAGGAAGGGAAGAGAAATGTGAAAGGAAGAAAAGCTGGCAAAGGTATTTAGGCAGAGATTCCTCCATGGAGATGAGGGACATAGACCCCCATGGAGGTCAATGGCAGAGAGCCCCCTGGAAATCAGAATCAGAGACCCCCCCTCATAAAAATTATTGGGAATCCCTGCATGGAGATAAGGAAGACCCCTATGGAGATCAGTGGGAGACCCCCCCCCAATGGAAATCAGTGATCTTCCATGGAGATCACTGGAAGTCCATCCATGAAGATTGAGGTGAAACTCCTCCGTGGAGATCAGAGACAGAGACTCCCCATGGACATCAGGAGCACGACCCACCATGGAGATCTGGGTTAAAGACCCCCCAGGGACATCAGGGGAAGCCCCCATGGAGTTTCCCCTCCAGAGGGGGAGGCAGACCCCCACTCTGGAAATCAAGTTTAGAGACCTCCTATAGAGATCCAGATTAGAAACCCCACAGGGAGATCAAGGGGAGACCATCCATGGAGATCAGAGTCAGTGCCACCTGAAGGAGATAAGAGGCAGACAGCCCCATGGAGATCAGGGGAAGACCTTCTGGAAATCAGGGTCAGAGACTTCTCATGGAGATCACTAGCAGTCCTCCCATGGAGATAGGGATGAGAGACCCCCCCCCCCCATTAAGATTCAAGTCAAAGACCCCGCCATGGACATCAGGATCAGCACAGGCAGACATCCCATGAAGATCAGTGTTAGAGGCCCTCTGTAGAGATCAGGGACAGACCCCAGTGGAGATAAGAGGAAGACCCCCCCATAGAGAACAGAAGTAGGCCACCCATTGAGATCCTAGTCAAAGACCCTTCATGGACATCAGGGCCAGAAGTACCCCCCATGGAGATCAGAGACAGCCCCGCCTCCCATGGAGATCACAGGCAGACACCGCCCCATGGATACAAGAGCAACCCTCACTCAAAGTGAACACATACAGAATTCTCTCTGGATATCAGAGTCAGAGATAAGCCATGAAGATCAGGGCAGCCCCCTCCCATGGAGATCAAAGATAGACTCCACCATGGAAATCAAGTTTAAAGAACCCCATTTAAAGCAGGGTCAGAAACTCCCCCATGGAATCAGGGGAAGACCCCCACGGAGGTCAGAGTCAGACCCCACATGGAGATCATGGGATGAGATCAGAGAACATATGAGGAATAGAGAGCTGTAGACCCAGGGAAGACAAGAGAAAATGGAAGGGGGCAACAGGGTGTGTGGAGATGTGGGGCAAAGATGTTCAGGGAAATGTGGGGGGAAAGATCAGAAGGTCACCAGGAAGGGAAGAGAAATGTGAAAGGAAGAAGTTGTCAAGGTTATTTGAGGAGAGGCATTTCCATGGAGATGAGGAGCAGAGACTCCCCCCCCCCATGGAGATGGGTGGTAGAGATCCCCCCATGCACGTGAGGGGTAGAGACACCTCATGGAGATCGAGGTTAGAGATTCCCCCCCCCCCCGACCATGGACATCAGAGGTAGACTCCCATGGAGATTGGTGGCAGACTCCCATGAAGATCAGGGTCAAAGAAATGACATGGACATAAGAGGCAGATCCCTCCATGGAGATCAGGGAGAGACCCCCCGGAAATCAGGATCAGAGACCCCTCATGGAAATCAGTGGGAGTCTCTCCATGGAGATTGGGAAGACCCCTATGGAGATCAGTGGGAGATGCCCCATGGAGATCACTGGCAGTCCATCCATGAAATTTAGGGTGAGAGACCCCTCTATGGAGATCCGGGGCAGAGACACTCCATGGAGATCCTGGTGAAAGACTTTCCATGGACATCAGGGGAAACCCCCATGGGGATCACAGGCAGTTCCCCCCCCCCCCTCTGGAAGTCAAGTTCAGAGATCCCCTATAGAGAACTGGGTCAGAAACCCAACAGGGAGATCAGGAGAATACCCTCCATGAACATCAAAGGTAGATCCCTCCATGGAATTCAGGTTCAGAGCCACCCATGGAAATCAGGGGGAGACCTTCTGGAAATCAGGGTCAGAGACCTCTCATGGAGATCACTAGCAGTCCCCCCATGGAGATAGGGATGAGACGTCCCCATTGAGATCAGGGAACAACCCAATGGAGGTTAGAGACAGACATCCCATGGAGATAGGGGAAGACCCCCATGGGGATCAGGATTAGCACAGGCAGACACTCCGTGATCAAGGGGAATCCCCCAATGGAGATCAGAGACAGACCCTCATGGAGATAAGAGGGAGACCCCCCATAGAAATCAGAGGTAGACCCTCTGTAGAGATCCCAGTCAAAGACGACCCCCCCCATGGAGACCAGAGGGGAACCCCCAATGGAGATCACAGGAGAAGCTCCATGGAAACCTGGAAAAATATCCCAAGGGGTAGACTCTCTCAATGAAGATAAGGGGAGAGGATCCCCACGGAGATGAAGGTCAGAGACCCCCTAAGGAGATCAGAGTCCAAGTCACCCAGGGAAAGACTATGTGTAGACTGGGGCAGAGATCTCCCATGTAGTATGGGAGATATCGCATGGAGATCAGGAACAAAGATACCTCCCCCAACCCCTATCCCCATAGAGACCAGATCAAATATCCCTAGGAATAGATACCTTCAGTGTGAAGAAACCCCCCATGAAGATCAAGGTCAGAGAAGTCCATGGAGATTAGGGGCAAATACCCCCCCATGCAAATCAAATATGGACCCCCCCCATGGAGATCAGGGCAGAGGACCCCCCCCCCATGGAAATCATGGGTTAAAACAACAAGTCAGTGATAGCTAGCAATAGAGCCAGGGAAGAGAAGAGAAGGTGCAAGGGGAATGAATGTAGGGCATGTGGAGATGTGGGGCAAAAGTTTTTAGAGATATATGGGGGGAAGATGAGGAGGTAATAGGGAACACAGAGAAATGTATAATGAAGAAAAGTTGGCAAGGTTATTTGGGCAGAGATCCTTCCATGGAGATCTGGGTCAAAGACTTCCCCAATGAAGATCAGAGACAGACCCTGTGGAGATCAAAACAGAACCCCCATGGAGACTAGGTCAACTATCCCAAGGGCTAGAGTCTCTCAGTGAAGATTGGGGCAGAGAATTCCCATGGCAATGAAGGTCCCCTAAGTAGATCAGAATCCAAGTCATCCCAAGAAAAGGCACTCCTTATGTAGACTGAGACAGAGATTCCCCCCCATGCATCCCACTCCCATGCAGTGTGGGAGATACCCTATGGGGATCACGGACAGAGATCCCACTGTGGAGATCTGGGTCAAATATCCCTAGGGGTAGATACCTTCAATGAAGGTTGAGGAAGGGACTCCCCATGGAGATCAATTAGAGAAGAGTCTATGGAGATAAGAGGCAAATACCCGACCCCATGCAAATCAAAGGGGGATCCCCCATGGAGGTCAGAGGCTAACCTACCCCCATGGAAATCAAGTTTAGAGACTCTCTATGGAGATCGGGGAGACCCTCCATGGACATCATAGGTAGATCCCTCTTTGGAGATTGAGGGAGACCAGCATGGAAATTAGGGTCAGAGATACCCGATGGAGATAAGAGGCAGACACCCTCATGGAGATCAGGGAAGAACCCCATGGATATCAGAGATAGATACCTCATGGATATGAGAGGGAGACCCCCCCATAGAGATCCAGGTCAAAGACCCTCCCCCATGGAGATTAAGGTCAAAGATCCATAGGAGTGGGGACCTCCCCCCCATGGAAGTCAGGGCCAAAGACCATCAAGGAGGTCAAGATCAGAGATTCCCCCATAGAAATCAGAGGGAAGACCTTTCTTGGAGATCACAGGCAGACCCCCTCCATTGGAGATTGCAGGGAGACCTCCCATGGAGATCAGGGTCAGAGACCCTCCATGTACATCAGAGGCAGATCCCCCATGGAGTGCAGTGTCAGAGATGCCCCACTGAGATCAGGGGCAGAGATTCCCCATAGAGAGAAGAGGCAGACTCCTTCCATGGAGGTCTGGGGGAGACCCCCTGGAAATCAGGGTTAGAGACCCCTCATGGAGGACAGAGTTAGACCCCCCTCCATGGAGATCCAGGTCAAAGACTCCCCCATGGAAATCAGGGAAGACCCCCCCCCATGGGGATCAGGCTCAGAGGCTCCCATGGAGATCAGAGTCAGAGACAACCCCTGGACATCAGAGGCAGCCCCCCATGGAAATGATGGGATGAGATTGAGGAACAATGAGGGGGAGAGAGCTGTAGACCCAGGGAAGACAAGGGAAGGTGTAAGGGGGCAGAAGTGTGTGTGGAGATGTGGGGCAAAGATGTTCAGGGCAATGTGGGGGGGAAACATCAGGAGGTCTGAGGAAGGGAAGAGAAATGTGAAAGGAAGAAAAGTTGTCAAGGTTATTTGAGGAGAGGCACTTCCATGGAGATCGGTGGTAGAGACCCTCCCCAATGGAGATTGATGGTAGAGACCCTCCATGGAGATGAGGGGTAGAGATTCCCCATGGAGATCTGGGTTAGAGAGCCCTGCCATGGACATCACAGGTAGACCCCCATGGAGATTAGGGGCAGACTCCCCCATGAAGATCAGGGTCAAAGAAATGACATGGAGATAAGAGACAGATCCCTCCATGGAGATCAGGGAGAGGCTCCCCTAGAAATTAGGATCCAAGACCCCTCATGGAAATTAGTAGGAGTCTCCCCATGGAGATCAGGAAGACCCCTATGGAGATCAGTGGGAGATGCCCCATGGAGATTAGAGGTAGCCCCCTCATGGAGATCCCTGGCAGTCTGTCCATGAAATTTGGGGTGAGAGACCCTTCTATGGAGATCAGGGGCAGAGACATTCCATGGGATCCTGGTCAAAGATCACCCATGGACATCAGGGGAAACCCCCATGGAGATTATAGGCAGATATCCCCTCTGGAAGTCAAGTTCAGAGATCCCCTATAGAGATCTGGGTCAGAAACCCAACAGGGAGATCAGAAGGACCCTCCATGAACATCAAAGGCAGATCCCTCCATGAACTTGAGGGTCAGAACCACCCATGGAAATCAGCGGGGAGACCTTCTGGAAATCAGGGTCAGAGACCACTCATGGAGATCACTGGCAGTCTCCCCATGGAGATAGGGACGAGAGACCCCCATTGAGATCAGGGAACAACCTAATGGAGGTTAGAGACAGATATCCCATGGAGATAGGGGAAGACCCCCATGGAAATCAGGATCAGCACAGGCAGACACTCCATGATCAAGGGGAACCTCCCAATGGAGATCAGAGACAGACCCTCATGGAGATAAGAGGGAGACCCTGCAAAGAAATCAGAGATAGATATCCCTCCATAGAGATCACAGTCAAAGACCGCCCCCATGGAGACCAGAGGGGAACCCACAAAGGAGATCACAAGAGAATCTCCATGGAGACCAGGTCAAATATCCCTAGGGGTGGTAGATACCTTCAATGAACGTTTAGGAGGAAACTCCCCATTGAGAACAAGATTAGAGAAGTCCATGGAGATAAAAGGGAAATAGTCCCCATGAAAAGCAATGATGGACTCCTCATGGAGATCAGGGCAGAGACCACCTCATGGAGATCAGAGGCAGACTCCCCATGGAGATCATGGGTTAAAATGACAAGTCAGTGATAGATAGCAGTAGAGCCAGGGAAGAGAAGAGAAGGTGCAAGGGGAATGTAGGGCATGTGGAGATGTGCGGCAAAAGTTTTTAGAGATACATGGGGGGAAAGATGAGGAGGTAATAAGGAACACAAGGAAAATGTGTAATGAAGAAAAGTTGGCAAGGTTATTTGGGCAGAAATTCCTCCATGGAGATCTGGGTCAAAGACCTCCCCTGGGGATCAGGGGGAGACCCCCATGAGATCACAGGCAGGCTCACCATGAAGATAAGAGCAGAATCCCCCATGGAGATCACATGCACAATCTCCTGTGGATATCGGGGTCAGAGATAAGTCAGGAAGATCAGGGAAGCCCCTTCATGGAGATCAAAGATAGATTCCACCATGGAAATCAAGTTTAGAGAACCCCCCCATTTAAATCAGGGTCAGAGACTCCCCCATAGAATCAGGGAAGACCCCCATGGAGATAAGAGTCAGACCCAACATGGAGATCATGGGATGAGATCAGGGAATACATGAGGAATAGAGAGCTGTAGACCCAGGGAAGATGAGAAGGTGAAAGGAGGCTGCAGCGTGTGTGGAGATGTGGGGCAAAGATGTTCAGGGCAATGTGGGGGGAAATGTCAAGAGGTCACCAGGAAGGGAAGAGAAATGTGAAAAGAAAAGTTGGCAAAGTTATTTGAGGAGAGGCACTTCCATGGAGGTGAGAGGCATAGACTGCCCCATGGAGATCCAGGTTAGAGAGCCCCTCCATGGACATCAGAGGTAGACTCTCATGGAGATTAGGGAAGAGACCCCCCCCCCCATGGAGATCAGGGTTAGAGAGCCGCCCCATGGACATCAGAGGCAGATCCCTCCATGGAGATCAGGGAGAGACCCCCTTGAAAATCAGCATCAGAGACCCCTCATGGAGAGTAGTGGAATTCCCTCCATGGAGATCCGGAAGATTCCTATGGAAACCAGTGGGAGACCCCCCATGGAGATCAGAGGTAGGCCCCTCCATAGAGATCACTGGCAGTCCACCCATTAAGATTGGGGCTAGAGACCCCTCCAATTAGATCAGGGACAGAGATCCCTCCATGTAGATCAGGGGCAGAGAACCCCCAATGAACATAGGGGCAGAGACTCCCCCATGGAGATCCGGGTCAAAAATTGCCCATAGACGTCAGTGGAAACTTCCATGGAGATCACAGGCAGACTCCCCATCCTGTGGAAATCAAGAATAGAGCCCCTTTATTGTGATTCAGGTCAGAAACCCCACAGGGAGATCGGGGGGACCCTCCACGGATATCAGAATTAGACCCCTCCACAGAGATCAAGGGGAGACCCCCATGGAAGTCAGGGTGAAAGGACCCCCATTGAGATCAGTGAAGAATCCCATGGAGATCAGCAACAGGTGCCACATAGAGATGAGAGGTAGACCCCCCCGCCCAATCGAGATTCAGGCTAAAGACCCTTCATGGAGATTAGGGAAGAAACCTCCAATGAAGATCAGAGACAGACCCCCATGAAGATCAAAGCAGAACCCCCATGGAGACCAGGCCAAATATCCCAAGGGCTAGAGTCTCTCAGTAAAGATCAGGGCAGTGAATCTCCATGGTGATGAAGATCCCCTAAATACATCAGGCTCCAAATTATCCCAAGAAAAGGCACTCTTTAGACTGGGGCAGAGATCCCCCCATGCATCCTACTCCCATGCAGGGGATCCATGGGGATCAGGGACAGAGACCCCACTGTGAAGATCTGGGTCAAATATCCCTAGGGGTAGATACCTTCAATGAAGGTAGGAGAAGAGACTCCCCATGGAGAAAAGTCAGAGAAGTGCATGGAGATAAGAGGCAAATACCTGACCCCATGCAAATCAAAGGGGGATCCCCCATGGAGGTCAGAAGTTAACCCATGGAAATCAAGTTTAGAGACCCTCTATGGAGATCAGGGGGAGACCCTCTATGGACATCATAGGTAGACCCCTCTTTGGAGATTGAGGGAGACCAGTGTGGAGATTAGGGTCAGAGACACCCAATGGAGATAAGAGGCAGACACCCCTATGGACATCAGGGAAGAACCCCATGGATATCAGAGACAGATACCTCATGAATATGAGAGGGAGACCCCCATAGAGATCCAGGTCAAAGACCCCCCCCAATGGAGATTAAGGTCAAAGATCCATAGGAGTGGGGACCCCCCCCATGGAAGTCAGGGCCAAAGACCATCAAGGAGGTCAAGATAAGAGATTCCCTCATAGAAATCAGGGGAAAGACCTTTCTTGGAGATCACAGGCAGACCTCTTATGGAGATCAGGGTCAGAGACCCTCCATGTAGATCAGAGGGCAATCCACCATGGGGTGCAGTGTCAGAGATGCCCCATTGAGATCAGGGGCAGAGATTCCCCATAGAGAAAAGAGGCAGACCCCTTCCATGGAGGTCAGAGGGAGACCCTCCCCCCTTGGAAATTGGAGCTAGAGACCCCTCATGGAGAACAGTTAGACCCCCCACCATGGAGATGATGGGATGAGATTGAGGAACACATGAGGGATAGAGTAGTGTAGAACCAGGGAAGACAACAGATGGTGAAATGGGGCAGCAGCATGTGTGGAGCTGTGGGGAAAAGATATTCAGGGAAATAATGGGGGAAAAGATCAGGATGTGTAAGGAAGAAAAGTTGGCAAGGGTATTTAGGCAGAGACCCTACATCAGTCCCCTCATGGAGATCAGGAGTAAAAATCCCCAGTGGAGATCCAGGTAAAGAATATCCATTGAGATCACAAGAAAGACCCCCATGGAGATCACAGGCTGACCCACCTCCATGGAAATCAAGTTTGGAGATCAGGGTGAGACCCTTCATGGATATTATAGCTAAACCCCTCCATGGTGATCGAGGGAGGCCCCTATGGAGGTGAGGGTCAGAGCCCCCTCATGGAGATTATTGGGAGATCCCACATGGAGATCACTGGTTGGTCCCCATGGAGATGGGATGAAAGACTCCCCCATTGAAATCAGGGAAAAACCCCATGGATATCAGAGACAGATACCCCATGGAAATGAGAGGGAGACCTCCCATAGAGATCTGGGTCAAATATACCAAGGGGTAGAGTCCCTCAATGAAGATGGAAGCAGAGAATCTCCATGGAGATGAAGGTCAGAGACCCCTCAAGGAGATAAGAGTCCAAGATACCACGGTGAAAGAGACTTTATGTAGACCGAGGAAGAGATCCCCCATGTAGAAGAGTGTGGGAGATACCCCATGGAGATAAGGGGCAAATGGATCAAATGTCCCTAAGGTTAGAGACCCTCAATGAAGCTTGGGGAATGGACTTCCTATGGAGATCAAGGTCAAAGAATTCCATAGAGATCAGAGACAGATACCTCATGGAGATGGGAGGTAGACCTCCCCATAGAGATCTGGGTCAGAGACCCCACCATGGAGATCCAGGTCAAATGTCTGTAGGGGTAGAGACACTCAATGAAGGTTGAAGCAGAGACTCCCTATGGAGATCAGGGGCAGAGAATTCCATGGAGATAAGGGGCAAATACCCCACCATGCAAATCAAAAGTGGATCCCCCCCATGGACATCAGGGCAGAGACTTCCTATGGAGATCAGGGGCAGAGAATTCCATGGCGATAAGGAGCAAATACCCCACCATGCAAATCAAAAGTGGACCCCTATGGAGATCAGGGCAGAGACCCCCTATGGAGATCAGGGTAGACCCTTCCTGTGGAGATCATGGGGTGAGATCAACAAGTCATGAGTGATAGATAGCAGAGAAGGTGCTAACTCGGTCATCACAGGCAGGGATCATGTTTGCACCTTTTCTGTACTCCTGACATTTAAATCATTGTGTGGGAACATAGGATGCACCTAAATGCTTGTTACTGTGGGAAGCAACAGTTAGGAAGAACTATAAATCCTAGGGTTTTTATGGCTAATCTATGTATTTCCAGAGCAGGTTCAGGGTTCTGAAGGAGAGCTTTTGTTTGTTTGTCCATTCCTTCATTCATTTGTTTATTATCATTTCTAGTCTATTAAAAGTGATGTTTTCACATATAGTGTTCACCCCCAGGGGGTCCCTGGAGTATCTGCTGAGCTCTTTGGGACTCTTAGAACAACTAGCTGTATGCACCCTTTCAGCGCCACTTCTTTGTTGGGAGTGTTGAGGTCCTTTTTTTGGCCTCTAGAGAGAATCTGCAGCATCTAATTGAGTCTCTTGGCTTGATGGGATTCCCCCCTGTTTGTGTCCCACCCTCCCCAACCCCTAATGCCCATTACCCACTGTTTTTCATTTAAGACAGTACACAAAGACATACTTGATAAAAGTTTTAATCAGAAGAGTGGAAATCGACCACAGGCTGTTGGGGTGCTTTGGGCATTCCCAAGAAGACACAAGCTCCTCCCTCCCAGACACAGTCATTTATTTTCTTAGTCCCACTAGGAGTAGAGCATTCATCATGGGGAATGAGCTTGAAGTTGTATTTCAATGCAGGATATCTCTGGAAAAGGAACAGAAGCAGGGGTTGAGCTCCCAGAGCACCCTGCTCCCCATTTCCTGTTTTCTTTATGTCAGATAGCCACTCTCCCTTCCTGAGCGATACCTTGTGTTTAAACTCCCTTGCTTCAAGTGCTTGTATTTAATTTTGTTTCATTTCATGCCATTTCTGTCTCTCTAATACTATGCAAGTCTGACCTTTTCTGCCATTTTAGTTAGCTCTCCGCTTGGGGTCAAACTTGGGCCCTCTTTAGTTCCCATTCTTTAGGTGTCTACATTGGGTGGGGGTATGTCTACTGGTAGAACTCTCTGAGAGGAGTATTAAAGTTGAGACCCACAGGGTTATAGATGGTGAGAGTTGACAGGGACCTCAACTTCCATGTGGTCCAAGCTATACATGCAAGGAATCATCTTGGTAATGCCCTTTACTGATCCTGAGCATCGGGCTGCGGGAGCTGGATTCCATTTAGCACTAATCTTTTTCTTGCAGAGTTGCTTTTTTTGTTCCAAACTGTTCTCTTTTTATAAAATGGGAAAGTTTTTAAGTAAATTAAGCTAAATTATAACTTCATACAAAGATTACTTGTTCTGCTTGGAGGAAAAAAGAGGTATAGTCACTCTCTCCTTTTTGCTGGCTGATGGGAACTAAGTAGAGGGAAGGGCACGGAGCCTGGCAACAGAGGGTACAATGCTGGGAGGGAGGAGGGAATGGGGAGCATATACACGTGGATTAGGAGCAAAGTTGTCCCTCCCTTCCCCATTTGCAGGACTGTGAGAAGGCACCCAAAGCCTACTTGCTGACCACCCCCCACTATCCCCTTACCCTTCAGACAATCCTCGCTAACCATCCCAATACTTTCCACTTCCTGGAGGAATCCAGAGGCACGTCTCGTGTCATAGGGCATAGATAACTACCTCTCATTATTTCTTAGTTCCAATTAACAGCAACAATGGGATTTAATGAAGGATTTATTTCCTTTGTGTCTAATTTGAGAGTGGAAGAGGCTATATCTCCACTCCAAACCCACAGCAAGACACCTGGAATTATTGTCCCCCCAAAATTTCCTAGTGTCAACTCTGGTGACTGGGTGTTCTTTCTTTGCAGTTGATGAGAAAGAGAAGAGGGAAGGGAGCTGACAGTTGTGGGTTGACGCTCTCTCCTTTATAGCAGTGGAGGGAGAGTCTGAGAACTGTGGCTTGCTCCCTTTTTGCTGCTGGTAGGGGAAGGATGGGGTGGGATTCACTGTCATCCTGGATGTACATATACAGTGAAGATACTTCCTGGGTTCAGGAAAAGGATCCAACATAAATATATACTTGTGATGAGGTTCCACCCCACAAGTGGGAGCTGTTTTGTCCCATCCTTATCCTCTCCCACCTTCCTCAGCCCCTGGGGCACACTGATGAAATGGGCAATAGTCTTAGTTTCTGTGCTTCCAATTGTAAAGCTGCTTGACTGACACTCTCAATTTGATTCTTTCAGCATGTGAAGAATTTTCTTTTACATTTTGTAAGTAAATCCTAGAGTTCCAGGATTAGATTACTCAATTAATAAAATTATTTCTCCATTGTGTTAATATTTTCAGAGCGAAAATATGATTTGGGGGACTGCTTTCACCGACTCCCCTAAATTTGGTAAGTTTCTCCTAATCATCCTAGTATTCCAGGATTAGATTACTCAGTCAAAAATATTCTTTCTCCATTGTGTTAATGTTTTCAGAGAGAAAATATGATTTTGGGGACTGCTTTCACCAACTACCCTAAATTTTGGTAAGTTTCTCCTGGTTATTCTAGCGTTCCAGGATTAGATTACTCAGTCAAAAATATTCTTTCTCCGTCATGTTAATGTTTTCAGAGAGAAAATATGATTTGGGGGACTGCATTCACTGACTCCCCTAAATTTTGGTAAGTTTTTCCTGGTCACCCTAGCGTTGCAGGATTAGACTACTCAGTCAAAAATATTCTTTCTTCATCATATTAATGTTTTCAGAGAGAAAATATGATTTTGAGGACTGCTTTCACCGACTCCCCTAAATTTGGTAAGTTTCTCCTAATCATCCTAGTATTCCAGGATTAGATTACTCAGTCAATAATATTCTTTCTTCATCATATTAATGTTTTCAGAGAGAAAATATGATTTTGAGGACTGCTTTCACCGACTCCCCTAAATTTTGGAAAGTTGTCTTGTGATCATCATCATCTCTCTGTGACAATGGTAAAGGCTGCATGAAATACTTGGAATTGGACTTGGTCCACACAGTTCCTGTGCCACCATCCTGAAGCCCTAGTAGGTAGATATGATAGTAATCATCTAAAGAGAGAGGGAAGCATATGAATTGTTGACTATGCGACACTATTGCAGCCATTACCCTAGAGGCACCATTAGACTTGCACTGGTACCTCCCCCAAATAGCCTTTCTCAAATGTTTTAGCATCTCCATTGGCTACAAGAGGGAACTCAGCCTGAACAAACTCAGACTAGTTCCCTTCCCATGGAGGCATGTGGTCCTGGCCTGCTCCTTAATTTAAGTTAAAGGTGCAATACATATATCTCAGTAATAAGAAAAATAAAATCTACAGCCACATTCTGCCCCAATTCTGGAATTACCTTATTCTGGATAAATCTTTCATTTATAAGATGCAATCAATATAAAGTGGTCATGTTAAAAAACAAAACAAAACAAAACAAAAAAAACAACAGCACAAACACAAGGCAACAAATTTCAGAGCTCCTAGATGTGATACTTGGTCCTTAATCATATTTAGACTGCTCCTCCTGCTTTTCCTCCCAGTCTTCCCC
The DNA here is from genome assembly GCF_902635505.1 of Sarcophilus harrisii. Taxonomy (NCBI): domain Eukaryota; kingdom Metazoa; phylum Chordata; class Mammalia; order Dasyuromorphia; family Dasyuridae; genus Sarcophilus; species Sarcophilus harrisii. The sequence goes on along the minus strand of NC_045432.1, from coordinate 77,957,623 downwards.
TCTCTTTCATCCCCAAAGATCCTAAGAAACAGTAAGGAGAGAAACTGAGTATGCAGGCTGTGCTCTGCAGCTTTGACTTTCCAGGGTCAGCTCCTCCATCTCACCTCAGGGTTCTAGGACTGTCTCTGAAAGATTGAAAATGTTTTGTTCTAATGCTTTTGGCCTGAGCCTTTAACAATGTTTTTTATTCAGTATCAGTTGCCAGTGCTTGTGGGTTTATTATTGCCTCCTTTTAACCAATAGACATCAATTTCCTGTTACAAAGATCTATTCACTGAGAAGACACAGTCCAGGGCATATATTCCCCCAAACCACCTTAGTTCCTGAGGAAAGTGAGATGAAACTTAAAGTTTCTGCTCCAATGCATTTGCGTGCCATGTTAAATTCTGAACGTGGCGCAATGGACAGAGTTGCTTTCTTGCTTGTAGGACCTGGCGTCTTGGCTGTCCCTTGGGGCCGTGCTGGCAGACTAGGCTCGGCGATTACCAAGTTTGTCTCGGACTCAAGCTCCCGAACCTCCAGTAGCTCTTCTGAACTTTCCAAGGTCACATGGTCCATTCCAGTCCCGATGTATGTTCATCTAAGGGAGGTAAGAAACAACAAACCATGAGTGGGATAAGTAGGCTATTGGTACTAATGCTCTCTCCCTATGGGGAAACTTAAAAGTACTCTTCAGCTAAACACATCCAGGCAGGACTGAAGACGAAAGAGCTTCCCTTTTACTTGTATTATGTTTTGAATGCACACCTAGTTGCGCTCATCAGCCAAACGTCTTACTTCACTAGGTGGCAAGTTCAAAAGTTATAGGATTCCTGCACATGTTTCAAAGGCAGGGAGCACGACCTGCCCAGAAGCAGATTTACTCTGTCTCCACATGGCAGAGCAGCCAGAACAAGGTACACTATTGAAAGGGGGAAATCCCAAAGGTTCACCCATCTAGATCCCTTCTTACCTTTCTCCCAGTTATTCCTCCTTCCCTATCCTTTCTATTAATTCTCCCACCCTCCTTTCTTCTCTATCCTTTTTGGTCTACCTACCTCCCTTTCACATCTTGCCTCCCTTCTATTATGCTTTTTCCCCTCCTCTCTTCATCTTTCCAGCCTTACTTCCCTCTTGGCTTCCCACTCTATCTCCCTTTCTCCCTTGTGCTCTTTATTTTCTTCCCTCTATTTTTCTTTTTTGCTTCCTTTTATAACTTTTTTTCCTTCCCCCCTCTGTCTCTCCTTTTTATCATTTTCTCAAATTGCAAATTTTTATTGGTATCATTTGTGTTTATATTATCAATGTCATTCTTAAAAAGAAAAGTTAGACACTCTAAAATTCTCTAATTCTCTAAGGAGAGCTCTGTAGAATACTGGATTTCCCCTGGATTTCTCAAGCTCTTTCCATCCTCCTCCTGAGCTGCTCATCTGCCTGCCAGTCATCAACTTACTTCTCCAAAAATGGGTCCAGTTGCAAGAAAACAGTTCCTTCTTGTCGGACAACTCTTATTCGAAGTCTCTGGATCTCCTGGATTCGTGAGGTAGCCTCCAAAGCTGTAAATGTTCACCTCTCAGGATTGCTGTTTGCTGATCTGTGGCCAGGGAAATAGATACAAATTTAGAGGTTTGTGTCAGGCTGACTGGGCAGGCCCATACTCTTGTAGATACCACAGATGCTGATGGAAAGATAGAAGAGAAGGCATTCCCCTCCCAACCTTCTTCTTTCCCTCAGGGCTAAGTCTGATGGAGAACTGAGAAAATCAAAGTAAGGCCCTTTCCCTCCCCAACTATGTTTCTGTAGCTTTCACTAGTATCATTTCCTTCTTTCCTTTCTTCATCCCTCCCTTCTTCCTTCCTTCTTATTTCTCTTTGTCTCTGCCTGTCACTATCTCCCTTCAATTCGATCTCACTGTCTTCTTCCCATAGTCTTACTGTCTTTGTCTCTCTTTTATAATCTTTTGAGCTCCATGTCCCTTCATCCTTCAATGGTTTTGTCTCCTTTACTAGGTGTCTTTTCCCTTCATTTTTGCACACCATCATCTTGTCTCTAAATTCATGTTCTCTAATTTTCTCTTGGTCTGTTCCCTTTACCTAGTTTACTTTTCTCTCTGGCTTCATATCTGGTTCTTTTTCCTTGGCTCCATCTCTTTCTTTGGCTCGTTACCTCCATACCTGCCTCTCCCATTACTGTCGTTTTGTTTTTGTCCCACTTCACTAAGGGGGACTTTTTGTCTCCCTTACCTTTCTATTCTTTCTCATGTTATCTTCTTGCTTGTGTAGTGGTGACCATTACTAGGCTCATGAATGAGGATGAGCCTGGGTCCTTTTAGTGGACCCCATTGCCCTGACTCCTTGCTAAAGAACACACACATAATCAGTGGCTCCTCATTTATCCCCCTTGATTGGGATCAATGCCAAAAAAGGATTGGTGACTGATCCAAAAAAAGCTGCTCACTAAAAGGCAAAGAAAGGCCAAATCTTCATCCTTTCTTTCTCTTAGTCTCTTTAAGGAAGCTTGGGACTTTCCCTTCGATTTCCCAAAATCAGGAAAAAAAGGATTTGGATTTCCCTTCCTTCTCCTTTTTCCAGCTGCAATTTCTTATTCTCTTGGAAATGTCTACCATCTCCCAGAAGGGCGTGGTTAGGAAAAAAAATCTCCTTTTGGACAACTAGTGCCTGATTCAAAGCCACTGGACCTTGGCTCCCCTCTTGTAGGTTCATCTGCCCCCTCTGTCATGGCATCTATTCCTAGATCCCTCAGTCCCTCCCTCTGGACCACCATGATTATTACCTGTATTCCTTCATCACAGATCCACTCCAGCTGTTTCTTGATCCGTTGCATTTTCTCCATGGAATCCATCGCTGTGATCCGTCCGTTGTGTAGCTCCATTTGGGTCTCTCTTGATCACGCCTAACCCTCCTTCTGTTCTTTTATCTTTCTTTCCCTCCTAGAATTCTCTATTATTCCCACCCTCATTTTACCCTATTCCTCACATCTGTATTACTGGTATACACACCTAACTTCCCCCTCTTTCACTCTGTCTCTCCCTTTCTGTTTGTTTGTCTCTCTCCCCACTCCTGTCTCTGTCTCTTCCCTCCTGTCTGTCTGTCTCTCTGAGTACCTCCCTGCTGGTATACACACCTAACTCCCACCTGTCCCTGCAAGTAATGCATTCGTCCCTGTCTAAGCCTTTCCATTAATCCATATCTCCCCAGCCAATTCCAGAGTGTTTTTCTAAGCAGGTAATTCTGACTTGGGACTTGACTTTACACTTCCATTTCCCACTTGGGTTGTTTTTCTAAGTATCTAAACCTTACTTTCTAGATTTGTACTTTCACCTGAATCTCAGTGTCAGGATCTCAGCAAATATTCCATATCTAATTCTCAATATAGTCGTTTGCTTTTCATTTTCCAGCTCTTTGTAATCACAATATCCTTGCTACTTTTGCCTCAATATTCATTCATCTGTTACCTTCTAGGCCTTGCCATCCATTCACGTCTCCTTTCTTCAGCTAATCTAAATATCCTTTCGAACATGGCTCCGTCTAACCATTTCATTTCAGTCTTGCCAACTGTTCTCACTTCATCTTGCATTGTAGAACTCTCGTCATTCCTTCCTTCTTTCTAATTTCAATTTTGACTATTAACTATTCACTCATACATGCATCTTCAGCCAAGAATCTCTCACTTAGTATAACTTTTTCCATGTATTTTTATCTCTCTTACCATTTTTTCTTTGTGATTCTGATTTCTCCACGAATTCATTTTTTGATATCTTACACACTCTTCCATTTTTCTTGGGTTTTTAATATTAGCATTCACTATTCCATGCTTCTCTTGGGCTATTCAGCCATGGGTTTTGCAATGCTGAATTCTTTCTAACTTTTTATTTCTTTATCTCCAAGTGTCTAGTCTAAGAGATCCGTTTGTCTCATTCTCTATAACAAGATTCATTTTGTTCATTTATCTCTTTCCTGCTAATTCCCAATTCGGCCATCTTACATTTCATACTGTTCATTCACTTTCTGCTAGTTAGATCTCTCTGTCACCTTACCTACAGCCTGAATTTCTCCATTCACACTTTCAGTGCCTGTGCATCAATCATTGTCACCCTGCTGTATCTATCTTTCTCAATCAATTTTTCTCTCCCTGTATCTTTGTCTTTGACCATTCACCTACCATTTCCTGGTTAATTTTTTCTAATTATGTAATGTTCCCTTGCTATTTCAATATACCCATCCATCTCTCACTCAAGGGGTCACTCTGTTGATTTGTTTTTTCCTCCATCCTCTTCCTTCCCCCCTCTTCCTCTCCTCCCTCTATCTCTTTTACTCTGTTTCTGTCTCTCCCTTTCTGTCTGTCTGTGTGCCTCTCTCCCCCTCCTGTCTTTCTGTCTCTCTCCCCTCCTCCTTTTTCTATCTCTCTTTCACTCTCTCTCTCCCCCCTCCTGTCTTTCTGTCTCTCTGTCACTGTCTTTCCTTTTGTCTCTCTCTCTCCTCACTCCCATCTGTCTCTCCCCTCCTGTTTATCTTTCTCTGTCCCCCTCCTGTCTTTGACTCTCTCTCCCTGCTCCTGTCACTGTCTCTTTCTCCCTATCTGTCTCTCTCTCTCCCCTCCTCTATCTCTGTCACTCTCTGTCTTTCCCTCTCTCCCCTCCTTTCTATTTTTCTGATTATCTCTCTCCCCCTCCTGTCTTTGTCTCTCTCTCCCCTTCCTATCTACGTCTCTCTCCCCTCTTCCTTTCTCTAGCTCTCTCACCTTCTCTTTCACTCTCTCTCGCTCTTCCCCCCTCCTGTCTGTCTGTCTTTCTGTCTCAGTCTCTCTCCCCCTTCCTATCTCTGACTCTTTCCCCCCTCTATCTCTTTCACTCTGTCTCTCTCCCCTCCTCTATCTCTGTCACCCTGTCTCTCCCTTTGTTTCTCTCCTCACTCCTATCTGTCTCTACCCTCCTGTCTCTGTCTCTCCCTTCCTGTTTGTTTTTCTGTCTGTCTCTCTCCCCTCTTGTCTCTGTCTCTCTCTCCCTCCTATCTGTCTCTCTCTCTCATCTCCTTTCTATTTTTCTGATTATCTCTCTCTCGCCTCCTGTCTGTTGCTCTCTTGCCCTTTCTTTTACTCTCTCTTGCTCTCTCCCCCTCCTGTTTCTTTCTCCCTTCCTGCCTGTCTCTCCCTGTCTCCCCTCCTATGTCTCTTTCCCCCCCTCTCTTCCCTGTCTCTTTCTGTCTTTCTCCCTTCCTATTTATCCCTCCTCTGATCTGTCTCTCTCTTCCCCCTCTCTCTGTTTCTCTCCCCCCATTCTCTCTCTCCCCTTCTGTCTGTCTCTCACATCCTGAATCTCTCCCTCCTCCTGTCTCTCTCCCTTTTATCTTTCTCTTTCCCCTCCTGTCTGTCTCTGTTCCCCCCCTCCTGTCTCTGTCTGTCTTGATCTCCCCCTCCTCTATCTCTGTCTCCTTTCTTATCTGTCTCTCCCTCTCTCCTCCTGTGCCTGTCTGTCTGTCTCTCTTCCCCATTTCTGTCTCTTTCTCTCTCAACTCCTATCTGTCTCTCCCTCCTCCTGTCTCTGTCTCCCCTCCTCTCTTTTGCTACTCTCCCCCCTTCTGAGTCTCCCTCTGTCTCTCTCCCCCTTCCTGTTTCTCTCTCCCTTCCTCTCTCTCTCTTGCCCCCTTCTGTCTGAGTCTCTCAATCTCTTGTTTTTCTTCCCCTTCCTGTTTCTCTATCTCTGTCTCTCTGCCTGCTCCTCTCTCTCTTCCCCCATCTCTGTCTATTTCTGTCTCTCTCTCCCTTCCTGTCTCTCTCTCTCTCCCCCTCTTCTTCTTCCTCCCTCCCCCTCTTTTTTTTATGAAATTGTTATATAATCCCTCTGCCCCTTTATCTTAGTACCCGCTAAATTTTATGCGATCTTGACTATGGCTGCAAAGTATTGAAATTTTTTTCTTTCTGGATGCTTTAAGTAGTTTCTCTCCTCAAGTAAAAAGCTCTAGAATTTGTCTCTTATTCCTGGGAGTTTTCATTTTGGTTTTGCTTTCAGGATATGACTATAAATTCTTTCATTTTCTATTTTACTTTCTGGTTCTAAAAAGCATGGGCGGTTTTCATTTATAATATAATATTTTGAAATATGATGTCGAGGCTTTCTTAATATTTCTTAATTGATCATTTCTTGATCTCTTTTCCAGGTAACTTGTTTTTCTGAAAAGATATTTCAAATTTTTTCTATTTTTTCATTATTTTGACATGTTTTCTTGTTTCTTGATCACTCATAGTTGTCATTAGCTTTCTACTTGACCAATTCTAACTTTTCAAGAATTATTTTCTTTAGTGATACTCTGTACCTCTTTTTTCCCTTGGCCAATTCTGCTTTATATGTAGTTATTTTTTCAGTGTTTTTTTGTATCTCTTTTTCTAAGCCATCAATTCTCTTTGCATATTTTTCTTACATTGCTCTCATTTTTTCCATTGTTTCCTCTAGTGTTCTTCTTTAAGTTTAAGAAATTCCAGGGAACTTGTTTTGCTGAAAAGAAAAGATATTTCACATTTTTTCTATTTTTTCATTATTTTGATATGTTTTCTTGTTTTTTGATCACTCATAGTTGTCATTAGCTTTCTACTTGACCAATTCTAATTTTTCAAGAATTATTTTCTTAAGTGATACTCTGTACCTCTTTTTTTTCCCTTGGCCAATTCTGCTTTATATGTAGTTATTTTTTCAGTATTTTTGTATCTCTTTTTCTAAGCCATCAATTCTCTTTGCATATTTTTCTTTCATTGCTCTCATTTTTTTCTACATATTTCCTCTAGTGTTCTTCTTTAAGTTTAAGAAATTCCAGTCTTGTTTTCTGAAAGATTTCACATTTTTCTTTTTTTCATTATTTTGATGTTTTTCTTGTTTTTGATCACTCATAGTTGTTATTGGCTTTCTACTTGACCAATTCTAACTTTAAGGAATTTTTCTTTAGTGATACTCTGTACCTCTTTCCTTGGCCAATTCTGGTTTATTGTAGTTGTTTTTCAGTATTTTTGTATCTCTTTTTCTAAGCCATCAGTTCTCTTTTGCATATTTTCTTGTTGCTCTCATTTTTCCATTGTTTCCTCTAGTGTTCTTCTTTAAGTTTAAAAATTCAGGACTTGTTTTGCTGGAAAGAAGATTTCACATTTTTCTATTTTTCATTATTTGATATGTTTTCTTGTTTTTGATCCTCATGGTTGTTTGCTTTCTTGACCAATTCTAATTTTTCAAAATTATTTTCTTAGTGTACTCTGCCTTTTTTTTCCCTTGGCCAATTCTGCTTTATGTAGTTATTTTTCCAGTATTTTTGTATCTCTTTTCTATCATCAGTTCTCTTTGCTCTGTTTTTCCATATTTCCTCTAGTGTTTCTTCTTTAAGTTTAAGAATTCCAGGTAACTTGTTTTCTGAAAAAATGTTTCACATTTTTCTATTTTTTTCATTATTTTGATATGTTTTCTTGTTTTTGATCACTCATAGTTGTTATTAGTTTTCTACTTGCCAGTTCTAATTTTTCAAAGTTATTTTCTTTGGTGATCTCTGTCCTCTTTTTCCTTTGATTCTGCTTTATGTATTTTTTTTCAATATTTTGTATCTCTTTTTCTAACCATCCATTCTCTTTTGCATATTTTCTTTTTGCTCTCAATTTTTTCTACTATTTCCTCTAGTGTTCTTCTTTGGGTTTTAAAAATTCAGATAACTTGTTTTTTCTGAAGAATTTCACATTTTCTATTTTTATTTTTCAATATGTTTTCTTGTTTGATCCTCATAGTTGTCATTGCTTTCAGCCAATTTCTTTTCAAAATTATTTTTTTGTCTCTGCCTCTTTTCCCTTGGCCAATTCTGCTTTTATTAGTTATTTTTTTCAATATTTTTATCTCTTTTTTCTAAGCCATCAATTTTTCTTTGCATATTTTCTTTTTTTCTCCAATTTTCTATATATTTCCTCTAGTGTTCTTCTTTGAGTTTAAGAAATTCCAGGTAACTTGTTTTTCTGAAAAAATATTTCACATTTTTTCTATTTTTTCATTATTTCGATATGTTTTCTTGTTTTTTGATCACTCATAGTTGTCATTAGCTTTCTACTTGATCAATTCTAACTTTTCAATAATTATTTTCTTTAGTGATACTCTGTACCTCTTTTTTCCCTTGGCCAATTCTGCTTTATATGTAGTTATTTTTTCAGTATTTTTGTATCTCTTTTTCTAAGCCATCAATTCTCTTTGCATATTTTTCTTACATTGCTCTCAATTTTTCTACATATTTCCTCTAGTGTTCTTCTTTGAGTTTAAGAAATTCCAGGTAACTTGTTTTTCTGAAAAAATATTTCACATTTTTTCTATTTTTTCATTATTTCGATATGTTTTCTTGTTTTTTGATCACTCATAGTTGTCATTAGCTTTCTACTTGACCAATTCTAACATTTCAATAATTATTTTCTTTAGTGATACTCTGTACCTCTTTTTTCCCTTGGCCAATTCTGCTTTATATGTAGTTATTTTTCAGTATTTTTGTATCTCTTTTTCTAAGCCATCAATTCTCTTTGCATATTTTTCTTGCATTGCTCTCATTTTTTCCACGTTTCCTTTACTGTTCTTCTTTGAGTTTAAGAAATTCTGGGTAACTTGTTTTTCTGAAAAGATATTTCACATTTTTTCATTATTTTGATATGTTTTCTTGTTTTTTGATCACTCATAGTTGTCATTAGCTTTCTACTTGACCAATTCTAACTTTTCAAGAATTATTTTCTTTAGTGATACTCTGTACCTCTTTTTTCCCTTGGCCAATTCTGCTTTATATGTAGTTATTTTTTCATTGTTTTTGTATCTCTTTTTCTAAGCCACCAATTCTCTTTGCATATTTTTCTTGCATTGCTCTCATTTTTCCCACAGGTTTCCTCTAGTGTTCTTCTTTGAGTTTAAGAAATTATTTTTGCTTCATTTTTTCATCTTTCTCTTTTGTTTAGTTCCACTTTGCATTTTTCTTTGAAATTTTCAGATTATTGTGGTCATCTGAGTTTGTGTCTTGAGGTTCCTTGTCAATAGATACCTTTTAATGGTTTGCCTATTTGCCAAGTCAACATCTTGATTTTTTACTTTTATGTTAGACTTGGGCTCTGATAAGCTCTTAGAGTAAGGTGGGGGAAATGTGTGTCATTGTCCCAAAGTTCAGAATCATTCTCCCTGCTGTTTTCATAGCTAGTTCTGGGGGGGTCTGTAACTTAACTTCTCAATGTTTTAAAGGTGGTGAGATGTGGAGAGAGATGTGGTTACTGTTCTCTCATTTCCCACTTTCTCCATTCAGTCTTCTCTCACTATCTGGGTCTCAACATTGATTCCTTCTTCCCCTCCCTCAAGCACCCTAGCTAACTTTCTTCATTGCTATGGCTTCACATCCTTTCTTCTCTTCCTTTTACTCGTCATTTCAGCTGTCTCACACCCTGACTTCATCCTGTAATGCATTCCTTTTTCTTGACATTTGTCACTAATCTATCAGTTTGGGTCTGTCCTTTCATTCTGTGGGTTCTGCCTTGCTTACTTTTTCACTCTCGTTTTCCCTCTCCACTCTCCTCTCCCTACTTCTCTTTCTCCGTTCAACTGTGACACCCCAGGATATCCACTCCCCACTTTCTCTTTGTGTACATCTCCTACTTGTTCCCTAATGTCTGGGGCTTCTCTCTCCCTCAGGGACTTTTCCTATGACACAGTCAATTCTCATACTGCTCTTGATTCAGCTTTCTCTCCCTGAAGTTATCCCTCCCACTCTTGCCTACTTAAATCTCAGCATCTTGACCTTCTTACAGCCTCAACTATCTCTATTTTCTCCTACATCCTTCCTTTACTTCTTGGGCTTCCCACCCACCCTACTGTCTCAATACTTACAGCCATAAAACGTTCACTGAGCACAGCTTCCTTTCCATACACCTCTCCCTCTCTTTGCCTCTTTTTACATCCATTGCTAATATTCCTCTTTCTCTGTTCATGTATCTCCTTTCCGTCTTCAGTCCTTATCCACTAATTCCTAGCCTTTTCATTCCTGGATATCAGCAGAATCTCCCTCCTTTAATTGAAGTATTCATTGGGCTCTCCTACTGAAATCACCTTTTGTACACCTTTGACTTATGCTCATATTCATTTCCCTTTCTAGCAGTGTCCTCCAAATGCTTCTCTTTTCATGCAGTCTCACCACTCATTCTTCCTTTTCTTGTTCCTCCCCAATTCAATGTTCTTACATTGCATGTTTCCTTCCACTCATCCTTTTCCCTCTTTGTCTCTATACACCACACTCATTCCATACATCAGTTCTCTCATCCTTCACTCCTTCAGGTAGATTTTCTAAACAGCCAATCATTACTTTCACTCTTTCCCATTTTCATGTCCCACAACGGCTCTTTAGCAGTGTATTATACTTGGCTCTCACCCTCTCGCTTTTCCTCCTTTCAAAGTTTAGATTTTTTTTTCAGGAACTCATCGTTCATGGCTAAGGCTTCTGCTTTTACACATATTCTACAAAGTACAATTATGTAAAACCAAGCACTTCTTAATTGTGTCCAGCTCTCTTTTCTTACATCACTTACTCTCTTGATCTCTCTTTCCTTCTGTCTCTTATTTCTCACTGTCTCCATTTGGATCCCTCTCACTATCTAGGTCTCTCTTCCCTTTGTTCTCTCTGAGTCTAGACATTCGTGGTACTCATTACATACATACATATACATATACATATATATTTCATCACCCATTCCTCTCACAACACTGATTCTACTTCATCCATTTGCCACAGTCTAGTTCTCCACATGGATACTTTTCTTTCTTTCTCAAGCACTCTGGCTAACTCTTTCTCTTTGGATTTGGCTCCTCAGTTTTGCTTCTCCTCCCAGTGCTCAATTCAGCCATCTCACATCACATACAATATGCCATTCATACAGTCATTCACATATCAGAGTTTGGGTCTCTCCATCCATTCTTTTGGTTCTGCCATTCGATCAATCATCCTCATCCTCTGACTCTCTTATTTACTCACTCCATTCTCCTCTCTCTACCCTTCATCGATTCAACTTTGAAACCTCATGATATCTATTCATCCCTTTCTTTCTTTATGCTTGCATGTCCCATTTGTTCCCTTCTATCACTCTGAGACATCTCACCCCTCAGAGACTTTTCCTAGGACACAGTCATCTCTCATACTTCTCTTAATTCAGCTGCCTCTGCCTAAGTTTCTCTCCCCTATTGCTTATTAAATCCTCAACATCTTGAAATTCTTACAGCCTTGGCTATCTCTGTTTTCTCAACTATCTTTCCTTTACTTGTTAGGCTTTCCAACCTACCTTACTGTGTCTCATGATCTGCATTCACAAATCATTAACCCTGTAACATCCATTTCCATATATCCCTCACTTGCTCTTAATCTTGTTCCCCCCATTATTCATTTTTTCCCCTTTCTCCATTCATCCATCTCTTTCAATCTCAAGAACTCTTCCATTGGATCTTGGCCAAGCAGTCGCTGCACCAATCATTCTTTGCATCCATTGGGGCTCCCCTACTGATATGTGTCCTTTCATAGACTTTTCCCGCTGTAGTCCTCAGTTGGCATTCATTTTTGCTTTTCTCATCCAAATGTTTCTCTTTCATTCATTCTCACTCCTTTCTCTCGTGCTCCCCAATTCAGTCATCTCACATTGCATTCCTCGCTCCATTCATGCTTATTTCTTATTGGAACTTGACTGTCCCCTTAAGTATCAGAGGTTGGGTCTCTCCTTTCACTCCTCACTTTGTGGTTTCTATGTCTCACATTCTTAGCTTCACCCTCTCAGCATTTCTCACTCCACTCTCCTCTCTCTTTCTCTTCAGCCACTCAACTCGCACATTCTGCATATGTCCCATTCATCACTCAAAATTGTCCTTGCTCTACACATCCAAGTCCCATTCAACATCTTATTTCACACAAATGTCTGACATTCAAATAGTATTTGTAGCAGCCAGATCTCACTAGTCCCTATCCACATGTACCTGTCTCTACCTCAGTGGTTCCCTAGAGCCACTCTATCTCTCCTTGTCCTCTGAGATCATGGCTTTCTTCCTTTGATCTGCAGCTCATCCTTTATTACTTCCCATTTTGCTTTCTCACTTTGTTAAATTAACAGAATTCTCTGCTCAGGCTTCCCTCATCCAGAGCCTTTCCATCTTCACATTTCTCACTCCCTTGATCTTTCGTACCAGCAATCTCACATTTTCTCACTCTTTTTTTTCACAGTGGCCCGGCTTCTTCTGTATTCATTCATGCTCTATTAGTACTAGACCTCAACGCTTATCTCCACCCCCTCCCCATAGCTCCAAGACCCACTGACCACATAAACCTGTAGTTTCTCCTTTCATATATCAGTCAAATCGTAGCTCACTAGATTTAGCCGCATAGCCCACAGGGAGCAGTGTTGTTTCTCCACATCATGCCCATTCAGCACATCACTTCTCTCATCCTTCACTCCTTCACTTTCACTCTACACCATTTTGTTGCATGTTCTCCAATGGCTCTTTAGCAGCGTAGTATACTTCATTCTCACACTCCCACCCCTCATCCTTTCATGATTTGATGTTTTTCAGCTATTCATGTTTCAGGGCTGTGTTTTTTGTTTTCACACTCACACTGCAGAGTACAGTTATTTCCAGCCAAATGTCTCTTAATTGCATACAGGTCTCTTTCAATTCATTATGTACTCTCTTTCTCTCTTCTTCCATACATTATTTAATCTCTTGCTCGCTCTTTCCATACACTGCTCAGTCTTTTGGTATCTCTCTCCATCCATCTCTTGTTTCTCACACTCTCCATTTGGATCTCTCTCACTGTCTAGGTCTCTCTTGTCTTTGTTTTCTGTCTCCGAGTTCTGGACATTCAGGTTCCTCAGCTCTTTATACCTCTTTACCCATTCCTTTCACATCACTCAAGTGTCTGTTTCATCCATTTCCCTCAGAACAGGTCTCAACACATATTCTTTTCTCACTCAGGCATGCTAGTAACTATTTCTCTTTGGTTGTAGCTCCATAGTTTTGCTTCTCCTCCTTGTGCATCCATCTCACACCACATACTCCTTGCAGTTCATGCATTCCTTCTCAATGAGATTTGACAGTCATTCATGTATCAGAGTTTGGGTCTCTCCATTCGTTCTTTTGTGTGCCATTTGGTCACCCGTCCTCATCCTCTCACTCTCTCATTTTCTCAATCGTTCTTTATTTTTTCACAATGGCCCGGCCTCTTCTGTATTCATTCATGCTCTATTAATACTAGACCTAAACTCTTTTCTGCCCCCCTATAGCTCAATGATCCCTTGACCACACAAACCTGGAGTTTCTCCTTTCATACGTCAGTCACAATCTAGCTAGGTAGATTTAGCCGCATTGGCCCCAGGGATAAGCTTTTTCTCTCCACACTAAACCCATTCAGTACATCACTTCTCTCATCCTTCACTCAATCATCACTTCACCATTTACTTGCATGTTCTCCAGTGGCTCTTCAGCAGCATAGCATATTACACTCTCACCTTTCATCCTTTCAGGATTTTGCTGTTTTTCAGCTATTCATCCTTCATGGCTATGGCTTCTGCTTACACACACACACACATAAACACACACACGCACTGCAAAGCACACTTATTTCCAGCCAAATATCTCTGTTGTGCGTACAGGGCTATTTCCATACATCACCCACTCTCTTCCTCTCTCTTTCCATACATTGCTCACTCTTTTGGTGTCTCACTCTCTATCTCTTATTTCTCACTCTCTCCAATTGGATCTCTCTCACTGTCTAGGTCTCTCTTGCCTTTATTTTCTCTCAGAGTTCTAAACATTCAGGTTTCTCAGCTCTTTATACCCCTTTATTAATTCCTTTCACATCACTCAAGTGTCTATTTTATCCATTTCCCACATTCTAGTCACTGTAGCTAACTATTACTCTATGCATGTGGCTGCTCAGTTTTGCTTCTCTTCCTTGTGCTGTTCAATTCAGCCATCTCACACTTCATCCTTTTTGCCATTTATGCATTTCTTCTCATTGCAATTTGACAGTCATCCATCTATCAGAATTTGGGTCTCTCCATTCATTCTTTGGTCCTACCCATCCTCATCATCTCACTCTCTTATTTTCTCACTCGTTCTTTTTTCACAGTGGCCCGGCCTCTTCTGTAATCATTCATGCTCTATTAATACTAGACCTAAACTCTTGTCTAGCCCCTATAGCTCGATGATCCCTTGACCACACAAACCTACCTTTCTCCTTTCATACATTGGTCACAATCTAGCTAGATAGATTTAGCCACGTTGGCCTGAGGGATAAACTTTGTTACTGCATACTGCAGATTTTCTGAACAGCCAATAATCACTTACACTCTTCACCCTTTTCTTGCATGTTCTCCATTGGCTCTTTAACAGTGTAGCATACTTGACTCTCACCATCTCACCTCTCATCCTTTCATGTGTTTTGCTATTTTTCAGCTATTCATCCTATATGGCTTAGGCTTCTGCTTTCACACACACACTCACACACACTGGAAAGCAGTTATTTCCATCCAAGAATCTCTTACTTGTGTACAAGTCTTTTTCAATCCATTACATACTCTCTTGCTCTCTCCTTCCATATATTATTCAATCTTTTGCTCTCTCTTTCCATACATTACTCACGCTCTTGCTGTCTCTTTCCATACAATGCTCACAGTTTTTGTGCCTCACTGCATCTATTTCTTATTTTTCACTCTCTCCAGTGAAATCCCTCTCACTGTCTAACTCTCTCTTGCTTTTGTTTTCTTTCTCGTATTTTTGGACATTCAGGTTTCTCAGCTCCTTATACCTTTTTCCCCCCATTACTTTCACATCACTCAAGTGTCTAAAATCATCGATTCCCCACAGTTTAGGCCTCAACATGGATTTCTTTCTCCTTCTCTCTGTCACTGTAGCTAACTATTTCTCTTTGCATGTGTCTCCTCACGCTCTTACACCGCATCCTTCCTGCCATTCATGCATTGCTTCTCATTGAGATTTGACAGTCATTCATGTATCAGAGTTTGGGTCTCTCCATTCATTCTTTTATTCTACCATTCAGTCACCCATCCTCATCCGCTCACTCTCTCATTTTCTCAATCATTCTTTTTTTTTTCACAGTGGCCCGGCCTCTTCGGTATTCATTCATTCTCTATTACTACTAGACCTAAACTCTTCTCCACCCCTCCCCATAGCTAAATGATCCCTTAACCACACAAACCTAGAGTTTCTGCTTTCATACATCAGTCACAATCAAGCTCATTAGATTTAGCCTCACAGCCCCCAAAGGAAAGCTTTGTCTCTCCACACCACACTCATTCAGTCCATCACTTCTCTCATCCTTCACTCCTTCATGCAGATTTTCTGAACAGCCAATCATCACTTTCACTCTTCACCCTTTTCTTGCATGTTCTCCAATGGCTCTTTAGCAGTGTAGCATACTTGACTCTCACCATCTCACCCCTCATCCTTTCATGTGTTTTGATATTTTTCAGCTATTCATCCTGTATGGCTTAGGCTTCTGCTTTCACACACACACACTCACACACACTGGAAAGCAGTTATTTCCATCCAAGAATCTCTTACTTGTGTACAAGTCTTTTTCAATCCATTACATACTCTCTTGCTCTCTCTTTCCATATATTATTCAATCTTTTGCTCTCTCTTTCCATACATTACTCACGCTCTTGCTCTCTCTTTCCATACATTACTCACACTCTTGCTGTCTCTTTCCATACAATGCCCACAGTTTTTGTGCCTCACTCTATCCATTTGTTATTTTTCACTCTCTCCAGTGAAATCCCTCTCACTGTCTAAGTCGCTCTTGCTTTTGTTTTCTTTCTCATACTTTTGGACATTCAGGTTTCTCAGCTCCTTATACCTCTTTCCCCATTACTTTCACATCACTCAAGTGTCTAAATTCATCAATTCCCCACAGTTTAGGCCTCAACATGGATTTCTTTCTCCTTCTCTCTGTCACTGTAGCTAACTATTTCTCTTTGCATGTGTCTCCTCACTTTTGCTTTTGCTCCCTCCTTGTGCCTACACTGCATCCTTCCCACATTCATGCATTGCTTCTCATTGAGATTTGATTCATTCATGTATCAGAGTTTGGGTCTCTCCATTCATTCTTTTATTCTACCATTCGGTCACCCATCCTCATCCGCTCACTATCTCATTTTCTCAATCATTCTTTTTTTTCACAGTGGCCCGGCCTCTTCGGTATTCATTCATTCTCTATTACTACTAGACCTAAACTCTTCTCCACACCCCTCTCCCCATAGCTCAATGATACCTTAACCACATAAACCTGGAGTTTCTGCTTTCATACACATCGGTCACAATCGAGCTCATTAGATTTAGCCTCACAGCCCCCAAAGGAAATCTTTGTCTCTCCACACCACACTCATTCAGTCCATCACTTCTCTCATCCTTCACTCCTTCATGCAGATTTTCTAAACAGCCAATCATCACTTTCATCTTCACCGTTTTCTTGCAAGTTCTCCAATGGCTCTTTAGCAGTGTAGTAAACTTGACTCTCACCCTCTCACCTTTCATCCTTTTTCTGTTTTTCAACTATTCATCCTTCATGGATATGGCTTCTGCTTCCACACACACACACACAATAACACACCGCAGCGCCACACACATTCCTGAAAACAAATCATCCTTCTGTGCGTGATTTGGGCCATTCCATGCACCCCGCCAACACACCTCCTGTCTCCCTCCACACACTGTCTCACCCTTGGTGTCCTCCATCCATCCTTTATTCTGTTCCTCCATCAGATCCCCACCATCTATAGTCCCTCCCCTGTCTTGTGTCCTGACCCCAGACATCCAGGTTCTCAACCCCATATCCCCACCCATCCCTTCTCCACATCACCTGTATATTTCCATCCTTCCCCAGTCCAGGTCCCAACACATACCCTTCTCCTCTAGGCATCCTAACTTCTTCTCTTTTGATGGCTGCCTGCCTGTTTCTCCTCCCTGTGCTCCTCAGTTCATCCATCTTACACTGCATCCTTCCCATTCATAGTAACATTGCTTCTCTACTTGAGGATTTGATGGGGTCATTCATTTCTCCATCAGAGTTTGGGTCTCCTGTTCATCTTTTATTCTGCCATTCAGTCACCCATCCTCATCCCTCTCACTCTCTCATTTTCTCACCCATCTCCTCCCAATGTTTCTTCATATCCATTCATCGTTGACAAACCCAGGACATCCATTCATCTCAATATCTGTACACACACATGCCCCACTTGTTCCCTTCCTCTGTCTGGGCCTCTCCCACTGCTTTGTCCAGCTCCTTGTCTGAAGCCTTTTGTCTTTAGTATTGTCTGGTGAATCTCTCAGCACCTAGAACTCTCAGAACCTCTGTTATTCTATTTTCTCCACCTTCCCACTTTATTTCTTGCACTTTCCAACTCACTTACCAATCTCATGATCTGAGCTAAGTATCTAGTATATCTCCATTTCTATATCTCTCTCACTTAATTTCCACTCATTGTTAACTTCCCCTTTCCCTTCATTCAACTCTTCAGTCTTGGGTTCCTTCATTAGTATTTTGACTTTATTGACCTGCATATCACCTCACACCACCTCCTTTATCTCTATGTATCCATTGAGCCTGGAGCATATTACATATCTCCTTCTATATCCTTCACCTGTTGACCTTGTGTCTCCACCATCTCCCTTCTCTAAGCATCCCTTCCAAATATTTCTCCTTCCATCCATCTCTCACAAATCATCTCTTGGTGCCCCCAAATCAGTCATTCTCCCCACATGCTTCCTGCACTCATCCACCCTTTTCCATTTAACTTGATCATCTCAAGCATCAGAGGCTGGGTCCTCCTTCCACACCTGTCTTTGTGGCCTCCCCATCCCCACATCTCACCTTCAATTCCCATCTGATTTCCTCACCTTATTCCTGTTGTCTCTTTAGCTTACCCAGTTCTCATTATCCATCACCAAGAGGTCACCCTTGCTGCACACAGCCAAGTCCCACTTCCACATCTTATTTCACACAAATGTCTGACACTTGGTGGTATTTAGCACCCAGATTTCACTAGGGCCCCCATATACATGCACCTTGTCTCACCATACTGGTTCCCTGAGCCAATTTTTATTTCCCTTGTCCTCCTGTAATCCTGTCCCTGTCTCAGCAGCCCATCCCCCATTGCTCCCATCTCCACTCTCCACTTTGTTGAACCACAGGATATCTCACACAGACACCCTTCCCTTCAATTCCAGACATTCCCATCCCTTTATGTCCTCATGCCTTAAACTTCAAAATTAGGGAACCCCATTTTCAATTCCTTTTCCACAGTGGCCCGGCCTCCTTCCATTCATTCATGCCTATGCACTAGCACTAGACCTAAACCTTGTCTACTCCCTATAAATCAACTGACTGCACAACCTGATATTCCCTTCACACATCTGTCATAATCCAGCTTACAGATTTAGCTGTGTAGCCCCTAGGGGAAAGTTTCATCTCCATATCACTCCTATCTGATATATCACTTCTCCTACTTCCCCCTTCAGGCAGATTTTCTGAACAGCCAATCACTGTCACTCTTCACCATTTACTGCCACCTCCAATGGCTCTCTTTGCTGCACATACTTGACTCTCAACACTTTCAATTATTCATTCTTTCCATGTTTTGATATTTGGCAGCTATTCATCCTCATGGCTTAGGCTTTGCTCCATTGGTCAATATTGCAGCGTCAACTATTCCAGTCATGAATCTCTTACTTTGAATGGCCTCTTCAGTACATTACCTCACCTCTTCCTCTCCTTCCACATGCTGTCTTCACCTTTAGTAACCTCTCTCACATGTCTTATTTCTCACCTTCAGTCAGATCACCCCACCTAGATCTCTCCTTTCCATTGTTTTCTGCTCTGATTTTAGGCATTCAGGCTTCAGTCTTATCCTCTTTATTCTGCCCTTCATATCACTTGAGTGTTCATTTTACCCATTTGCCCCAATCTAGATCTCAAACATGGATTCCATTCTCCCTCTCTCAGGTACCCTGGCTAAATATAGTCTTGAGATGTGGCTCCTCAGTTTTGCTTCTCCTCCTTGTGTCTCCATCTTAACCATCTCGTACACATACCCTTGCCATTCATGTATTCCTTCTAATAAGATTGACAAGCCACTCACATATCAGAGTTTGGGTCTCTATTCATCTCTTTTGGTCTGCCATTTGATCACCCATCCTTATCCTCTCACTCTCTCATTTTCTCATTTAAGTTTTTATTCTCATTCCTCCCATTCTCTTCAACAATTTTATTTTTATCCCCTAGTATTTCCATTCATCCCGCAATTTTGTAAATGCATACATGTCCAAATTGTTCCTTTCCCATCTCCATCTAGGCCTTCTCTCTCCTTCATAGGGATTTTCCTGGGACATAATGTCCTCCTACTTGATTCAGCTTCCCTCTCAGAGCCTCTACCTTAGTAGTTTCTATTACATCTTCAGTATCTAGATCTTTTCACAACCTCTGTTATCTCCATTTTCTCCACCTTCCCACTCTTATCATTTGGGCTTCCAACTTGCCCCACCGTCTCACCATCCAAGCCACAGTAACATCCAATACATCTCCCTTCTATATATCCTTACTCCACTTCCTTCTATCCATTTCTCAACTCTCTCCCTTCCCCATCTCGTCCCCAGCAATCCTAGCCTCCTTGTAATAACATCTTGTCTGCCACCCATATTCACTACTAACCAATTCGTTTAATCCTGGGTTATCCAGGCCTCGTCTGCAGAAATATTCCCTTCTACACTCCCCCACCTGTTGACTTGTGTTCCCATTCATTCTCTGTGTCCTCCAATGTTCTCCATCCAATCCTCAATTCAGTCATCTTTCTAATTCCCCCATCTAGTCATCCCAATACTGCATCTTTTGGCGATTCACACCTTTTTCCATTGAAATTTGACTATTCTTCTCAAGCACGAGGTCATCCTCCTCTCAATTCTGTCTTGTGGTCCTGTCCTGATTCCTTACACCCTCCATCCGACTCTCCCATTACCACCCATCCGTCAACATCCAACAGAGTGTAAATCCATGCTGCACACACGTGCCTCCCATCCATCCATTCTCACACAACCTCCATCAATTCAGACGGTACCCAGCAGACAGATCCCACCTGTCCCATCAATATGCATCTGTCCTGTATCCCAGTGGTCCCCTAGGAGCCCACCTGGTCTCTTGTCCTCTGAGACCTTGACTTCTCAATTTTTGATCTGCAGCTCCAATCCTTATTGCTTCCTATCTCTGCTTTCTCACTTGAATTGACAGATATCTTTCCACCCCTCTGCCCAGAGCATTTCCATCCCTATCGTCTCACTCTTGACCTTTGCACCAGCAATCTCCACATTTTCACTCTTTTGTTCACAGTGGCTCAGCCTCTGTATCTAGTTCATGCTCTATTAGTACTAGACCTAAACTCTTTTCCGCCCCTGTAGCTCCATTCATGACCCAATGACTATACAACTTGGAGTTTCTCCTCATACATTGGTCACAATTGAGCTCCTAGATTTCCAGCCATGCAGCCCTCAGGGGGTAAGCTGAGCCCACACCAGACTCATTCAAACCTCACTTCTTCCATCCTTTACTCCTTCAGGTTGATTTTCTCAATACTAGTCACTGCACCTTTTATCATCTGTTTTATTTTCTCCAATGGCCTTTTGGCAGATTGACTCACCCTCCTCACCTTTCATCTTTCATGGTTTTGATATTTTTCATTATTCATTTTTCTGCTTTCATACACGAACAGAACATAAATATTTCCAGCCAGGCATGTCTAATGTACCGTCTCTTCAACATATTATTCATCTCTCTTCCTCTCTCTCTCTTCTTTACTGCTCACCTCTTGGTGTCTCCTCCCCCATCCATCTCGTATTTCTGTACTGTCATCTGATGCCACCACAGCCTAGGTTCATCTTACCCTTTTGGTTCTGTTCCTGAGTTTTAGATATACATGGTTCTCTGCTCTTTATATCTCTTTACCCATTCCTTCATGTCCCTCCAATGTCTAATTTCCATCCATTTCCCACAGTCTAGGGCTCAACATGTGTTCCTTCTCCTCTCTCAGGTACCCTAGTAACTCTTTCTTTTGGATGTGGCTCTTCAGTTTGCTTTTCCTCCTTTGTATCTCAGTTCATCCATCTCACACTGCATCCTTCCTGCCATTCATGCATTCCCTTCCCTACTGAGGATTTGATAAGACACTCATGTATCAGAGTTTGGGTCTCCATTCATTCCTTTATTCTGCTATCCAGTCACCCATCCCCTCATCTTCTCACCTCTCATTTTCTCACCCACCTCCTCCCCAACTTTCTTTATTCAATTTTGTCCTATCATTCATTTATGCCTCAATTTCTTGCATGCATAAATGTCCCACTTGTTCCTCTTCCATCTGTCTTGGGCCTTCTCTCTCCTTCAGGGACTTTTTCCCTGGGCACAGTCATTATCTCTCATATATACTGCCTTGATTCAGCCTTCCTCTCCTGTGCCATTGTCTCAGCATTGTGTATTGAATCTTCAACATGTTGACCTTCCCACAGGTCTCAATTATCTTTATTTTCTCCACCTTCCCAATTTTAGGATTTCCAACCACTTCAATTTCCTCATGATCTATACCCACAAATCTTACATTTAATAAATCCATTTCTTTATATCTCATTAACTCTCCATCCATTGTTAACTCCTCCCTCCTTCCATTCTTCCAACTCTCCCAGTCTTGAGTCCGCTCCCCACATCTTGGCCATTTACCACCTGAGCATCAGCAAAATCCACCTCCCTAATATAAGCATCCATTGGCTTCCCAGAAATATCCTTCTACACTTTCACCTCGGTTGACTTTATTCCAATCACGCCATTCTGTTGTGTTCAACATTTCTTTCATCTAATTCACTATTCATTCTTCTTCCTTTCTCTGTTGTTCCTCCCCAATTTAGTCATCTCACCATCTCTTTTCTTATTGAAATTTGACTATCCCTTCCAAGCATCAGAGCTAACTCAACTTTACTCCCTGTCTTATGGTCCCATCACATCCCCTCACCTTGACACCATCCGATTTCCTCAGTCCATTCCTTCCTCCCTTCCCTTTAGCCACCATCCCCTACTATCCACCAGAGATGCCCCTTGCCCCACACACATAAGTCCCATCCAAGATCCCATTCTCACACCAAATGAGTGACACATTGTGGTAGTAACCAGCAGCCATGATCCCCACCAGCACCATCAACGCTGCACCTGTGTCCGTCCATGGTCCCCTGAGCTCATCCCATCCTCCTTGTCCTGCAAAATCTTGGCTTCTCCCTTGCTCACAGCCCATCCTTGATTGCTTCCCATCTCTGTCTTCACTTTTATGTTTTAGCAGAAGTTTTGGTACAGATAGATCTCACTTAGAGCATTTCCATCTTCATATGTCTCACATTCTTGATCTTACCAGCAATCTCATTTTCTTACTCTTTTTTCACACTGTCCCTACCTCTTGTTTATTCATTCATGCTCTATTAGTACTAGACCTAAAGTCTTCTCTGCCCCCTATAGCTTGATGATCCCTGGCCACAGATCTGGAGCTCTCCTTTCATACATCAGCTCGCCACCAGATCACTGATTTAGCCCATTAGCCTGCAGGAGCAGGCGTTCTCCACATCATACCCATTCAACACATGACTCCTCCTCATCCTCACCCTCCAAGTAGACTGCAAACAGGCACCCACCACTTCACCCTCTCAACTACCACTTGCATGTCTCCCAATAGATCTCTTGCATGCAACATACTTGACCCCACCATCCCATCATCCAGCCTCTCACTGCTGATATTTTCAGCACCATCCTTCATGGCTAAGGCTCCCATGAGAACGCAACACACTGGCAAATACAGAGGCTTCCAGTCACATCTCTTTATTTCTCTTTCAATACATTACACGCTCTCTTGTTATCTCTTTCTCTACACATCATTCTATACTCATTCCTCCTTCCATTACTTGCTCATCTCTTTGTGTCTCTCTCCCACCCAGGCCTTATTTTTCCACTCTCCAGTGAGGATCCTCCCAATGTCTAAGTCTTTCAAGCATTTGCACTCTGTTCTGACTTTTAGACCTCTTCAGAGTTCCTCAGCCCTTCTATTTCTCCCATTCCTTTTCCCATCCCTCAAGCATCTAAACGATTCTATTTCCCACGATCTAGATCTCAAACATGATTCCTTCTCCCTCCTGTCATCACTGGCTAACCCCTTGATGTGGCCCTCAGCTTGGCTCTCTCCCTTATGCTCCCCAATCAGCTCATCCCAACTCCACATATTCCTTGCCATTCATACATTTCTCCCACTGAGATTTGACACCATGTGAACAGAGTTTAGTCCTCATATCTATTCATTAATTCTGCCATTCAGTCACCCATCTCATCTTCTCACTCTCTATTTCTCTACTTCTACCTCCCTCCCAACTGTTCTCTTCATTCATTCCACCTTTGACTTAGCTGACTATCCATTTATGCCCTAACATCTGTTTCACACATGCCCTAATTTAATTCCTTCTGTCTCTTGGCCTCTGTCCCCTGATTATTTCGACACAGTCATCTCCTCATAGATTTGATCCAGCTTGTCTCCTTGAGCATTGACAATCTGTAGTTTAACCTTCTAATAATCAGCTACTCTGTTTCTCCACTCTTCCCATGATTACTTTAGGGCTTTCCAACCCAACCCTCACTGTCCTCACGATCTGCAGCTACAATCTCCCATTCATTATGGCCCCATTTCTAGATGTCTCTACTCACTTCCATCCAGTGTTAACTTGGCCCTTCCCAGTCCATCCAACCTTAGTCCGGGCTTCCTCTTCCAATCATTGTATCTGGTTTGACCACCCTGTACATCAGAATCCACCTCTTCATGGCTTATCATCCCCACATCCCCTTCTAACATTTCAATTCTGTCAGCCCCTTTATCCATTAATTCCCCTCTCCCCACTGTTCCTCCCAATCGTTTTCCTCTATCCAATCCACCAATCATCTCTTTTTCTTTTGTTGCTCCCCTATTCAGTCATCTCAACATTGCATTCCTATCTCCATTCATCCTTTCTTATTGGAACTTGACTGTCCCCTCAAGTATCAGAGGTTGGGTCTCACATTCTCACCTTCATCTCATCTGGATTTCTCAGTCCACTCTCCTCTCTCTTTCTCTTAGCCACCATCTCATCTTCTGCAGACATGACCAATTGTCCATCACTCAGAGTCGCCCTTGCCATATATACATGTCCCATCCAACATCTTATTTCTCACAAAATGTCTCTTGATACCCAGGTGGTATTTAGCAGCCATATCCTCATTAGGCCCCATCACAGGCCAGCCTGTCTCTACCTCAATGTTTCCCTAGAGCCACTCTGTCTCCTTGTCCTCTAAAATCTTTGCTTTCTCCTTTTCATCTGCACCCCATCCTATATTGCTTCCCATTCTGCTTTCACACTTCATTGACTTGGCAGAAATCTTGACACAGGCACCTCTCACTCCAGAGCATTTCCATCCTCTCACATCTCACACTCTTGACCTTTCATACCAGCAATCTCACATTTTCTCACTCTATTTTCACAGTGGCCTGGCCTCTTTCGGTATTCATTCATACCTGTTAGTACTAGACATAAAGTCTTCTTGGCCCCCCTATAACTAATCATCCCTTGACCACATTGTAAACAAGAAGCCCTCCTTTGATACATCAGACACAATCGAGCTTACTGGATTTTGCCACACAGACCCCAGGGGCAAGTTTGGTCTCCACACCTCAAGCCGAATCTCAATACATCACTCTCCCATCCTCCAATTCCTCCAGGTACCTTCCAGCCAACTCAGCCACTTCCACCTTCATCATATCCTTGCATGTCTCCGGCCACAATTTGATTCCCACCCCACCATCCTCTCACAGCTTTAGGTTTGTCACTATCCATCCCTTCAGAATCTTGACTCTACCACACGCACACAGCAAAGCACAGTTTTTCCAGCCACGTATCTTTCCTTACATGGTTTTTTCCAGTAATACATACTTTCTGTTTCTTCCTATACATTGCTCACACTTCTGAGTGCCCTCCATCCATCTCTTTATTTCTCACTGTCTCCATCTGGGACCTTTCTCACTGTCTAGGGCCTGACATCTTTCCTTTATTTCCTGTCTCTGTTCTCAGCCCTTATACCTCTTTCCCCATTCCTTTCCCTCCTCAAGTTTAAATTCATCTATTCCCCACAGTTCAGTCTCAACATGGATTCATTCCTTTCTCCTCTGTCACTGTGGCTAATTATTTCTTCTCAGTTTGTCTCAGTTTTGCTTTTCCTCCTTGTGCCCTCAGTTTAGCTTATCCTCAATAACACAAACTTCTTGACATCCATATGCGTTCCTTCTCAACGACATTTGATAGTCACCATTTGTCGAGTTTGGGTCCTCCATCCATTTTATTATCTCACCATTCAACTACCTTGTCCCATCTGCTCACCTCTCTGTTCTCATTTCCACCTCCTCTCCCAATCCTTTCTGCATCCACTATTTCTTGACACCCAGGATATCCATTCATCCTCATCTGTGGGCGTGCAAGCATGTCCCATTTGTTCCTCCTTATGAGTCTGCTACTTTCTGTTTTCACAGAGATTTTTTCTAGGACACAATCATCTCTCATACTTGCTCTCTTGATTCAGCCTTCTCTCTCTGAGCTCCTCCCATCGTTGCTTATTAAATCTTCAGCCCATTGACCTTATCATGGCTTCTCAGTCTCCTCTTTTTCCACCTTTTCCCATTTAATTCCTTGAGCTCCGGCCCACCTTCCTGTCCCATGGAGCTTCCAAGAATAAGTCTTCATCCAATCCACTCCATATCCACAAAGGTTTCACTCCTTCCCCTCTCTCCACCCAATACCTCCTTCCCCATCTCCTTCCAACCATTTCAGTCTTCTAGTCCTCTGATAGTATCTGCCCTTCCCACCCAATATCAGCACACCCATCTCCCTTTAGACTATGTATCCATTGGCCCCTGGCAGATATCTCCTTTATACCTTCACTTGTTGCCTTTTATTCATATAACTTTCCCTTCCTTACTTATTCTCTCCTTTTCTTTCAGTTTAACTCTTCAATTAACCATTCTCTGCCCTGCTGCTCAACCCACCCAGTCATCTCACACTGCCCCTTTCATTCAATCTCTTTTCTTATTAAATCTTGACTGTCCCCACACAAGCACTGAGGCTTGGTCTCCTTTCTCCACCCTCCTTTTGAGGGTCCTCAGACCCTGACATTCCTCACATCCATGCCATGGGGCTCTTGAACCAGTCCACCCCCTTCTTTGCTGCCAGGGGCCACCCATCTCTTCAGACCTGTCCTATATAAATCCAATTATCCATCACACACAGTGCCCGTGTCTGCCACATTACAAGTCCTATCTGTCATATTATTTCCACAAATGTGTGACCCCCACGATATATGCAGCTCACATCCACCAGTCCCACTCAACATACACCCGTCTCATTCCTCCAGTGGCGTCCCCAGAGTCACCTATCTCCTGTCCTCCCCAAATCTTGGCTTTCTCCCTTTGCTCAGCATGCCATCCTTATCGTTTCCTATTTTACTTTCTTGGTTTTGGTATTGATATATATCTTTACTCAGGCACTTCTCACTCCAGAACATTTCACTTTCACATCGTCTCACACTTTGACCTTCATACTGTGGAATCTTACATTTTCTCACTCATTCTTTTTCACAGGGCTCATTCTCTCTCTGTATTGATTCATACCTATTATTACTAGATCTAAACTCTCTTTGTCTCCTCCCCTAAAGATAAATAATCCCTTGACCACAGAAACCTGAGTTTTCCTTCACAACCGGACAATCGTTTTACTAGATGTAGCCACAAAGCCCAGGGAACAGCTTTGTCCCTCACATCACGCCTATCCAGTACATCGCTCTCCTCCCATCATTGACCTCAATCATCACCTCCACCATTCACTTGCATGCCTGCAGCATAACATATTCCACCTCACCTTCATCCTTATGGTTTTGATATTACAGCCATCACCTAATGGCTTGTCTCAGTCATTAATAATAGCAATCCTATCTAGCTAAGTATCGTTTACGTGCCTACAGGGTCTCTTTCACTCATTGTAACACCCACTGTTGTTTCTCTCTTTCATACGTTGCTCACACCTCCGGTGTCCTCCATTCATCCCTTATTTCCTCACCAACCCCTATCTCAGACCCCCCTCCCTTGTCTATTCATCTCCTTCAAACTTGAGTTTCAGACACATGCACGATTCACTGCTCTTTATCTTTTTCCCCATTCCTTTACCATTCCTCAAAGGTCTAAGTTCATCCATTTTCCCCAGTCAGGTCTAAACATGTGTACTTATCCTCCTCCCACCCACTGTGGCTAACCATTCTCATGCCTCCCCACTTTCAGTTTCTTCCTCCCTGTGCCCCTCAATCCAGCCCATCCTCGCCAACCATATTTCTTGCCATTCATGTGTCCTTCCTCATTGATACTGAGCAGTCACCTCATGTAATTAGAGTTTGGGTCTCCATTCTTTGTATTCACATTTGGTCATCCGTCATCATCCTCTCATTTCATACTCCATTCTCTTCTCCTTACTTCTTTTCATCCATTCAATTCCGATCGTTCAGTATATCCATTCATCCCCAGTTCCCATGGCTACTTGCCATGACGACCCTCCATCTCTCCCTTTGGCTTCTCACACCTCAGGGTTTTTTCCTAGGACACAATCATGTCTCATACTTCTCTTGATGTAGCTTCCTCTCCCTGAGCTTATCCCTCCCATATTGCTTCATTAAATCACATCCCCATCCTCTCCCACTGACTCAGCGACCCCATTTCCACCTTCCTCTGCTGCACTTCGCCTTCCAATGCACCTCCATTGCATCCTGATCTGCAGCCACAAATCCTCTATCCACCACATCTCCATTTCTCATAACCCCACCCTGCCCTTGCCCCTTCTCCCCACTTCTGGTCCAATCCCTTCCTAGACTCTAGGGCACCTCCACTAGTAGGCTGTTTTTCCTACCTGAAATCGTCAATAGTCTATCTTATTCAGTCTTCAGATCCATTATGTTCCCTTTGATATCTCTTTCCCAAATCTTAGATCACTCTGTTGACTTGTCCTCTCATTCTATTTCTCCTTCCCTCACTGTCCCTTCCAAATATTTCTCTCTTTCATGCATTCTCAGTAGTCACTCTTCCTTCTTTTTGTGCTCTCTAAATCAGCTGCTCTCCTATGCCCATCTCACCTCCCTTTTCTTTGAAATTTGATCATTCCTTCAAGTACCAGAGGCTGGGTCCTCCTTCACCCTGTCTTCTGGTCCTGTGTCACATTCTCAATTTCATCCCATCAGGATTTCCCACTCCACTTCTCTCTCTCTTTATCCACCAACTCCTCATTGTCTTAAACTCTTCATGCAAGCACCTCCCATTTCTCACCCATTTTCTATTCAGTGGCCCAGCCTTCATCTATCCATGCCTCCATTAGTACCAGACCTAAACTCTTCTCTGCCCCTCACAGCCTCGATGATGATCCCTTGACCACACAAACATGAAGTTTCTCCCTTCACATCATCACACCCAGCTCACTAGATTTAGCCGCATATCTACTAGGTCTTGCTTCTCCACTTCTCAATATCCAGTCCATCACTTCTCTCATGCTTCACCCTTCAGGTGATTTTGCAAACAAGCAGTCACCACTTCTAATTTCCTCCCTCCTTTCTCGTGCAAGTCCCACAATGTCCTTTGCAGCACAGCACATCGCTATTCCTCACCATCCTCACCCATCTGGCCATCCACCCATTTCCATCCCTCACAGGCCTGCTTCTTTAAACCACCACACACCGCAACAATCCTATCTGCTCAACATCCTGTTGTGCACAGGGCCATTCCACACCAACCCACCCTCCCCTCCACACACTGCCCACCTTTCTTGTGCTCCTCCATCCACGTCTTATATTTCCCCACCTCCAGTCACAGCCTCCTCACTGTTTAGGTCCCCTGTGCCTTGTTTCTCTGGTCCTGACTCTTAACTCCAGGCTCTTCAGTAGCCTTATATCTCACCCCATTCCTGTCCCATCCTTCACATCCAATTCATCCATTTCCCTAGCTCATCCCCTTAACATGTATACCCATCTCCCTCTCCCCACCACTGTGGCTAACCGTCCCCTGTGGCTGTGTGTCCCCCTCACCCCTGTCCTCCTGTGCCCCTGTCAAAACATCCTGTCACCACACACCTCTGTACATTTATGTGTCCCCTTCCTCAGCTGACCTGACAGCACCATGCACTGAGCTCATCTCCCGGCCTCATCCCCTTCTGTCCGCCATTTGTCTCACCCATCATAACCTCCCATCCTATCCCACCCTCCTCCATACCTATTCATGCATCCAGTCTCCTTGATCCCACTATATAACCAACCAGCACATACAGTCCTCCTGGCTGTACCTGTTCCATTTGTCCATCCTGGGCTTCACACCCAGGGTTTTTTCAGGACAACCATGTCTGTAATTCTTGACTTAGCCTCCACCTCCTGAGCGAGCCTCCCATTGTTTATTAAACCTTCAGCACCAGCTTCTTGTCACATGCCCAGCTATCTCTATTTCTCCACTTTCTCTACTTCACTTTTTGGGCTTTCCAAACCACTTCATTGTGTCATGATCTGCAGCTACAAATCTTTCATTCACTACATCTCCATTTCATATAACTCTCACTGCCTTTGCCTCTTTCCTCATTTTTCCAACTCTTTCATCTTTGGGTCCTCTTGTACTAGTAGTTTGGTTTTTGCTACCTGAATATCAACACAGTCTATCTGGTTCAGTCTTCAGAGCCAGTATGTTCCCTGCTGACACCCTTTCTAGTAAACCAGATCACCTATGACTTGTCCTCTCATCTACTTCTCCTTCCTCACTGTCCCTCTCCAACATTTCTCTTCATGCATTCTCAGCAGTCACTCTTCCTCTTATGCCTCAACCAGTCACGTTTCTCCTGTATACCATTCACCCTTTTCTTTTGAAATTTGATCTATTCAAGTACCGAGTTGGGTCCTTTCACTCCTGTCTTTCTGGTCTCTGTGTGTCACACCTCACATCTCAATTCCCATCAGGATTTCTCACTCTCACTCCTTCCTTTAGCCACCAAGTCCTCATTGTCTTAAAAATCTCCATGCAAGCATTCTACTTCCTTCCTGGCCACACATCTCTTTTTCATTAAGTGGCCCGACCTCTTCTGTATCTTAACTCATGCCACCATTAGTAATTAGGACCCAAACTCTTCTCTGCCCTCACAGCCTGATGATCCCTTGGTCTCACACCAAACATGTAGTTTCTCCTTCATATACTTATCACCCAGCTCACTAGACTTTAGCCGCACACCCACAGGAGCAGCCCTGTTCCCACACCATGCAATATCTGTCCATCACTCTCCCATGTTTCCACTCCTTCAGACAGATTTTGCAAAACAAGTAGTCACCACTTCACCTTCCCCCTTCTTGCATGTCCCACACTGTTCTCCCTTCAGCATAGTATTATCATTCTCACCATCCCACCATTCAACATTCCCCATTTATCCTCCAAGGTACCTGCTTTAAACACACACTGCATTAATTTATTCCAGCCAAATCTGTTGTGTGTACAGGGTCATTCCACATCAATTCCACCTCTTCCCTCCCTTCCATACATTGCCCACCCTTTGGCTCCATCCATGTCTTATTTCACTTCCATCACCAGGGTCCTTTGTCTCTGACTTTAACTTATTTCTCAGTGAGTTTTATATCTCTTTACCCATTCCTGTCCCATCCTTCAAGTATCTAAATTCATCCATTTCCCCCAGTCCAGGTCTCAACATGTATACCTATCTCCCTCTCTCAGGCACCCTAATAACTGTTTCTTGTTAATATGTCTCCTCACTTTTGCTTCTCCTCCCTGTGCTCCTCAATTCAGCCATCTCACACCACATACTTCTTGCCATTCATGTGTTCCTTCTCAACGAGATTTGACAGTCACTCATGTATCAGAGTTTGGGTCTCTCCATTCATTAAAATTTCTGTCTGCCATTTGGTCACCCATCATCATCCTCTCATTTTCCTACTCCACCCTTCTCTCCATACTTCTATTAATCCATTCAATTCTGATCCCCCACTATATACCCCACCAGTATATACAATCTCTCTATATATACTTGTTGCACTTGTTCCCTTCCAGCTCTCTGGGCCTTCTCTCATACCCAGGGTTTTTTCCTAGGACACAATCATTTCTCATACTTCCCTTGATTTAGCTTCCGCTTCCTGAGCTTATCCCTCCTATTATTCTTTACTAAATCTTCAGCATCTTCTCCCCAACATGGATTCTTTTTCTCCTTCTCTCTCTGTCACTGTAGCTAACTATTTCTTTGCATGTGTCTCCTCAATACGCTCTTACACTGCATCCTTCCCAAGCCATTCATGCATTGCTTCTCATTGAGATTTGACAGTCATTCATGTATCAGAGTTTGGGTCTCTCCATTCATTCTTTTATTCTGGCCAGTCCAGTCACCCATCCTCATCCGCTCACTCTACTTTTCAATCTCATTCTTTTTTTTTTCACAGTGGCCTTGCCTCTTCGGTATTCATTCATTCTCTATTACTACTAGACCTAAACTCTTCTCCACCCTCCCCATAGCTAAATGATCCCTCAACCACACAAACCCATAGAGTTTCTGCTTTCACATCAGTCACAACTGCTTCATTAGATTTAGCCCCACAGCCCCAAAGGAAAGCTTTGTCTCCACACCACACCATTCAGTCCATCACTTCTCTCATCCTTCACTCCTTCATGCAGATTTCTGAACAGCCAATCATCACTTTCACTCTTCAATCTTTCTTGCATGTTCTCCAATGGCTCTTTAGTAGTGTAGTATACTTGACTCTCACCATCTCACCCTCATCCTTTCATGTTTTGATATTTTCAGCTATTCATCCTGTATGGCTTTAGGCTTGCTTCTTCACACACACACACTCACACACTGAAAGAAGTTATTTCCATCCAAGAATCTCTTTATTGTACAAGTCTTTTTCAATCCATTACATACTCTCTTGCTCTCTCTTCCATATATTATTCAATCTTTGCCTCTTCCATACATTACTCACGCCTTGCCTCCTCCTCTTCCATATTATCAATTACACCTTGCTGTCCTTTCCACACACAACGCCCACAGTTTTAGCCTCAATTCCCCATCCATTTGTTATCTTCACCTCCAGTGAACCTCCCACTGTCCAAGTCGCTCCTGCTTTGGTTTCTCCTCATACTTGGACATCCAGGCTCTCAGCCCCATACCCCTTCCCCATTACTTTCACATCACCAGCTGCCCAATCAACCCCCACAGTTTAGGCTCCCAATATGGATTTCTTTTCTCCTTCTCTCTGTCACTGTGGCTAACTATTTCTCTTTGCATGTGTCTCCTCACTTTTGCTTTTCCTCCCTCCTTGTGCCTACACTGCATCCTTCCCACATTCATGCATTGCTTCTCATTGAGATTTGATTCATTCATGTGTCAGAGTTTGGTCTCCATTCATTCTTTTATTCACCATTCGGTCACCCATCCTCATCCGCTCACTATCTCATTTTCCTTAATCATTCTTTTTCACAGTGGCCCGGCCTCTCTCGGTATTCATTCATTCTCATTACTACTAGACCTAAACTCTTTCTCCACACCCTCTCCCCATAGCTCAATGATACCTTAACCACATAAACCTGAGTTTCTGCTTTCATACACATCGGTCAATCGAGCTCACAGATTTAGCCTCACAGCCCCCCAAAGGAAATCTTGTCTCCACACCACACCCATTCAGTCCATCACTTCTCTCATCCTTCACTCCCTTCATGCAGAGATTTTCTAAACAGCCAATCATCACTTCTATCTTCACTGCTCTCTTGCAAGTCTCCAATGGCCTTTAGCAGTGTAGTAAACTTGACTCACACCCTCCTCACCCCATCCTTTTTCTGTTTTTCAACCATTCATCCTCTTGGATATGGCTCCTGCCTCCACACACACACACACAATAACACACCGCAGCGCCACACACATTCCTGAAAACAAATCATCCTTCTGTGCGTGATTTGGGCCATTCCATGCACCCCGCCAACACACCTCCTGTCTCCCTCCACACACTGTCTCACCCTTGGTGTCCTCCATCCATCCTTTATTCTGTTCCTCCATCAGATCCCCACCATCTATAGTCCCTCCCCTGTCTTGTGTCCTGACCCCAGACATCCAGGTTCTCAACCCCATATCCCCACCCATCCCTTCTCCACATCACCTGTATATTTCCATCCTTCCCCAGTCCAGGTCCCAACACATACCCTTCTCCTCTAGGCATCCTAACTTCTTCTCTTTTGATGGCTGCCTGCCTGTTTCTCCTCCCTGTGCTCCTCAGTTCATCCATCTTACACTGCATCCTTCCTGCCATTCATACATTGCTTCTCATTGAGATTTGACAGTCATTCATTTATCAGAGTTTGGGTCTCTCTGTTCATTCTTTTATTCTGCCATTCAGTCACCCATCCTCATCCTCTCACTCTCTCATTTTCTCACTCCATTCTCCTCTCCCAATGTTTCTTCATCCATTCAATGTTGACAACCCAGGATATCCATTCATCTCTCAATATCTGTACACATACATGCCCCACTTGTTCCCTTCCTCTGTCTGGGCCTCTCTCCTACTGCTTTTGGTTCAGCTTCCTTGTCTGAAGCCTTTTGCTCCTAGTATTGTCTGGTGAATCTTCAGCACCTAGAACTTCTCAGAACCTCTGTTATCTCTATTTTCTCCACCTTCCCCACTTTATTTCTTGCACTTTCCAACTCACCTCACTGTCTCATGATCTGGAGCTACATTCAGTACATCTCCATTTCTATATATCTCTCACTTAATTTCCACTCATTGTTAACTTCCCCTCTTTCCCCCTTCATCTAACTCTTTCAGTCTTGGGTTCTCTTCTATTAGTATTTTGACTTTTATTACCTGCATATCACCACAATCTACCTCCTTTATTCTATGTATCCATTGAGCCTGGAGCATATTACATATCTCCTTCTATATCCTTCACCTGTTGACCTTGTGTCTCCACCATCTCCCTTCTCTAAGCATCCCTTCCAAATATTTCTCCTTCCATCCATCTCTCACAAATCATCTCTTGGTGCCCCCAAATCAGTCATTCTCCCCACATGCTTCCTGCACTCATCCACCCTTTTCCATTTAACTTGATCATCTCAAGCATCAGAGGCTGGGTCCTCCTTCCACACCTGTCTTTGTGGCCTCCCCATCCCCACATCTCACCTTCAATTCCCATCTGATTTCCTCACCTTATTCCTGTTGTCTCTTTAGCTACTCAGTTCTCATTATCCATCACTCAAGAGTCACCCTTGCTGCACACAGCCAAGTCCCACTCAACATCTTATTTCACACAAATGTCTGACACTTAGGTGGTATTTGTAGCACTCAGATTTCACTAGGCCCTATATACATGCACCTTGTCTCTACCATACTGGTTCCCCGGAGCCACTCTTATTTCCTTGTCCTCTGTAATCTTGGCTTTCTCCCTTTGCTCAGCAGCCCATCCTCTATTGTTTCCCATTCTACTTTCTTACTTTGTTGAACCACAGGATATCTCACACAGACACCCTTCCCTTCAATTCCAGACATTCCCATCCCTTTATGTCCTCATGCCTTAAACTTCAAAATTAGGGAACCCCATTTTCAATTCCTTTTTCACAGTGGCCCGGCCTCTTCTGTATTCATTCATGCTCTATGTACTAGTACTAGACCTAAACTCTTGTCTACTCCCCTATAAATCAACTGACCACACAAACCTGGAGGTTCCCCTTTCACACATCTGTCACAATCCAGCTTGCTAGATTTAGCCGTGCAGCCCCCAGGGGAAAGCTTTGATTCTCCATATCACTCCCATTCGATATATCACTTCTCTCATACTTCCCCCCCTTCAGGCAGATTTTCTGAACAGCCAATCATCACTGTCACTCTTCACCATTTACTTGCATGTCTTCCAATGGCTCTTTTGCAGCGTAATATACTTGACTCTCACCATCTCACCATTCATTCTTTCATGTGTTTTGATATTTTATAGCTATTCATCCTTCATGGCTTAGGCTTTTGCTTCCACACACATATTGCAAAGCACAATTATTTCCAGTCATGAATCTCTTACTTTTGAATGGCTCTCTTTCAGTACATTACTCACTCTCTTCCTCTCTCTTTCCATACGTTGCTCACTCTTTTAGTAACTCTCTTCATACATGTCTTATTTCTCACTCTCTTCAGTCAGATCACCCTCACACTCTAGATCTCTCCTTTCCATTGTTTTCTGTTTCTGATTTTTAGGCATTCAGGTTTCTCAGCTCCTTATACCTCTTTATTCATTCCTTTCACATCACTTGAGTGTCTATTTTATCCATTTGCCCCAATCTAGATCTCAACATGGATTCCATTCTCCCTCTCTCAGGCACCCTGGCTAAATATAGTTCTTGAGATGTGGCTCCTCAGTTTTGCTTCTCCTCCTTGTGCGTCTCCATTCAACCATCTCGTACCACATACTCCTTGCCATTCATGTATTCCTTCTTAACAAGATTGGACAGTCACTCACATATCAGAGTTTGGGTCTCTCTATTCATTCTTTGGTTCTGCCATTTGATCACCCATCCTTATCCTCTCACTCTCTCATTTTCTCATTTAAGTTTTTATTCTCATTCCTCTCCCTACTTCCCTTCAACAATTTTATTTTTATCCCCTAGTATTTCCATTCATCCCGCAATTTTTAAATGCATACATGTCCAAATTGTTCCTTTCCATCTATCTAGGCCTTCTCTCTCCTTCAGGGATTTTTCCTGGGACATAATGTCTCCTCCTACTTGATTCAGCTTCCTCTCTCAGAGCCTCTCACTCCTAGTAGTTTCTATTACATCTTCAGCATCTAGATCTTTTCACAACCTCTGTTATCTCCATTTTCTCCACCTTCCCCACTTTACTACTTGGGCTTTCCAACTTACCTCACCGTCTCACTATCCAAGCCACAAATCTAACATTCAATACATCTCCCTTTCTATATATCCTTACTCCACTTCCTTCTATCCATTTCTCAACTCTCTCCCTTCCCCATCTCGTCCCCAGCAATCCTAGCCTCCTTGTAATAACATCTTGTCTGCCACCCATATTCACTACTAACCAATTCGTTTAATCCTGGGTTATCCAGGCCTCGTCTGCAGAAATATTCCCTTCTACACTCCCCCACCTGTTGACTTGTGTTCCCATTCATTCTCTGTGTCCTCCAATGTTCTCCATCCAATCCTCAATTCAGTCATCTTTCTAATTCCCCCATCTAGTCATCCCAATACTGCATCTTTTGGCGATTCACACCTTTTTCCATTGAAATTTGACTATTCTTCTCAAGCACGAGGTCATCCTCCTCTCAATTCTGTCTTGTGGTCCTGTCCTGATTCCTTACACCCTCCATCCGACTCTCCCATTACCACCCATCCGTCAACATCCAACAGAGTGTAAATCCATGCTGCACACACGTGCCTCCCATCCATCCATTCTCACACAACCTCCATCAATTCAGACGGTACCCAGCAGACAGATCCCACCTGTCCCATCAATATGCATCTGTCCTGTATCCCAGTGGTCCCCTAGGAGCCCACCTGGTCTCTTGTCCTCTAAGACCTTGACTTTCTCACTTTGATCTGCAGCCCAATCCTTATTGCTTCCCATTCTGCTTTCTCACTTGGTTAAATTGACAGATATCTTTCCACCTCTCGCTCCAGAGCATTTCCATCCTCACGTCTCACTCTCTTGACCTTTCGTACCAGCAATCTCACATTTTCTCACTCTTTTTGTTCACAGTGGCCCAGCCTCTTCTGTATTCATTCATGCTCTATTAGTACTAGACCTAAACTCTTCTCCGCCCCCCTGTAGCTCCATTCATGACCCAATGACCATACAAATCTGGAGTTTCTCCTTTCATACATTGGTCACAATTGAGCTCTCTAGATTTAGCCATGCAGCCCTCAGGGGTAAGCTTTGTTTCTCCACACCAGACTCATTCAAAACCTCACTTCTCTCATCCTTTACTCCTTCAGGTTGATTTTCTCAACAGCCAGTCATCACTTTCACTCTTTATCATTTGCTTGCATTTTCTCCAATGGCTCTTTTGGCAGATTGGACTCTCACCCTCTCACCTTTCATCTTTTCATGGTTTTGATATTTTTCAGCTATTCATTTTTCTGCTTTCATACACGTACTGCAAATACAAATATTTCCAGCCAGGTATGTCTAATGTACTGTCTTTCAATATATTATTCATTCTCTTCCTCTCTCTTTCTTTACATTGCTCACTCTCTTGGTGTCTCTCCCCATCCATCTCGTATTTCGTACTGTCATCATTCAGACGCCACTCACAGCCTAGGTTCATCTACCCTTTTGGTTCTGTCTCTGAGTTTTAGACATACATGGTTCTCTGCTCTTTATATCTCTTTACCCATTCCTTTCATGTCCCTCAAATGTCTAATTTCATCCATTTCCCACAGTCTAGGGCTCAACATGTGTTCCTTTCTCCCTCTCTCAGGTACCCTAGTAACTCTTTCTCTTTTTGGATGTGGCTCTTCAGTTTTGCTTTTCCTCCTTTTGTATCTCAGTTCATCCATCTCACACTGCATCCTTCCTGCCATTCATGCATTCCTTCTCATTGAGATTTGACAGACACTCATGTATCAGAGTTTGGGTCTCTCCATTCATTCCTTTATTCTGCCATTCAGTCACCCATCCCCTCATCTTCTCACTCTCTCATTTTCTCACTCCACTCTCCTCTCCCAACTTTTCTTTATTCAATTTTGTCCCAGCACAATATTCATTTATGCCTCAATTTCTGCATGCATAAATGTCCCACTTGTTCCCTTCATCTGTCTGGGCCTTCTCTCTCCTTCAGGGACTTTTCCTAGGGCACAGTCATCTCTCATACTGCTCTTGATTCAGCTTCCTCTCCCTGTGCCATTGCTCCTAGTATTGTGTATTGAATCTTCAACATGTTGACCTTCTCACAGACTCAATTATCTTTATTTTCTCCACCTTCCCCACTTCTTAGGATTTCCAACTCACTTCACTCTCTCATGATCTATACCTACAAATCTTACATTTAATAAATCTCCATTTCTTTATATCTCTTATTAACTTTCCATTCATTGTTAACTTTCCCTCTTTCTCCATTCTTCCAACTCTCTCAGTCTTGAGTCCGCTTCTAATATCTTGACATTTACTACCTGAGTATCAGCAAAATCTACCTCCTTTATTATAAGTATCCATTGGGTTTCCCTGCAGAAATATCTCCTTTTCTACACTTTTCACTCGGTTGACTTTTATTCCCAATCATTTCCCATTCTGTCAGTGTTCTCCAAATATTTCCCTTTTCATTCAATCTCACTATTCATTCTTCCTTTCGTTGTTCCTCCCCAATTTAGTCATCTCTTACCATTCACCCCTTTTTCTTATTGAAATTTGACTATTCCTTCAAGTATCAGAGCTTGGGTCTCAACTTTTACTCCTGTCTTTATGGTCTCTATCACATCCTCACCTTGACACCATCTCGATTTCTCAGTCCATTCTTCTCTCTCTTTCTCTTTAGCCACTCATCTCTCATTATCCATCACTCAGAGATGCCCTTGCTCTACACATATAAGTCCCATTCAAGATCTCATTTCACACAAATGAGTGACACACAGGTGGTAATTGTAGCAGCCACATCTCACCAGCACTATCAACATGTACCTGTGTCTGCCTCAGTGGTTCCCTGGAGCCATTCTATCTCCTTGTCCTCTAAAATCTTGGCTTTCTCCCTTTGCTCAGCAGCCCATCCTTGATTGCTTCCCATTCTGTTTTCTCACTTTTATGTTTTAGCAAGAAGTTTTGCACAGATAGATCTCACTCTAGAGCATTTCCATCTTCATATGTCTCACATTCTTGATCTTTCATACCAGCAATCTCACATTTTCTTACTCTTTTTTTTCACACTGTCCCTACCTCTTGTTTATTCATTCATGCTCTATTAGTACTAGACCTAAAGTCTTCTCTGCCCCCCTATAGCTTGATGATCCCTTGGCCACACAGATCTGGAGTTTCTCCTTTCATACATCAGTCACACTGTAGATCACTAGATTTAGCCGCATAGCCTGCAGGGAGCAGTGTTGTTTCTCCACATCATACCCATTCAACACATGACTTCTCTCATCCTTCACTCCTTCAAGTAGATTTTGCAAACAGGCAATCATCACTTTCACTCTTCACCATTTACTTGCATGTTCTCCAATAGATCTTTTGCAGCGTAACATACTTGACTCTCACCATCTTATCATTCAGCCTTTCACGCTTTTGATATTTTTCAGCAATTCATCCTTCATGGCTAAGGCTCCTGCTTATAAACGCACACACTGGCAAATACAGATATTTCCAGTCAAGTATCTCTTATTTCTCTTTCAATACATTACACGCTCTCTTGTTATCTCTTTCTATACATTATTCTATACTCTATTCTCTCTTTCCACACATTGCTCATTCTTTTTGTGTCTCTCTCCATCTGTGTCTTATTTTTCACTTTCTCCAGTGAGATCCCTCTCAATGTCTAAGTCTTTCAAGCATTTGTGTTCTGTCTCTGACTTTTAGACCTTCAGAGTTCTCAGCTCCTTCTATTTCTTTCCCCATTCCTTTCCCATCCCTCAAGCATCTAAATTCATCTATTTCCCACGATCTAGATCTCAACACAGATTCCTTTCTCCCTCTGTCAGTCACTGTGGCTAACTCTCTTTGGATGTGGCTCCTCAGTTTTGCTTCTCTCCTTATGCTCCTCAATTCAGCCATCTCACCCCACATATTCCTTGCCATTCATACATTTCTTCTCACTGAGATTTGACAATCACTCATGTATCAGAGTTTGGGTCTCTACATTCATTCATTAATTCTGCCATTCAGTCACCCATCCTCATCTTCTCACTCTCTCATTTTCTCACTTCACTCTCCTCTCCCAACTGTTCTTCATTCAATTTTGACTTAGCTGATTATCCATTTATGCCTCAATATCTGTTTGCATACATGCCCCACTTATTCCCTTCTGTCTCTCTTGGCCTTCTGTCTCCCTCAAGGATTATTTCTAGGACACAGTCATCTCTCATAGATTTTTGATTCAGCTTGTTCTCCTTGAGCTTCTCCCTCTTATTATTATTTATTAAATCTTCAGTAGTTTGACCTTCTAATAATCTCAGCTATCTCTGTTTCTCCACTTTTCCCACATTACTTCTTAGGCTTTCCAACTCAACCTCACTGTCTCACGATCTGCAGCTACAAATCTCCCATTCAATATGTCTCCATTTCTAGATGTCTCTTACTCACTTTCCATCCAGTGTTAACTTTGCCTCTTTCCCAGTTCATCCAACTCTTAGTCTGGGCTTCCTCTTCCAATCATTGTATCTGGTTTGACCACCCTGTACATCAGAATCCACCTCTTCATGGCTTATCATCCCCACATCCCCTTCTAACATTTCAATTCTGTCAGCCCCTTTATCCATTAATTCCCCTCTCCCCACTGTTCCTCCCAATCGTTTTCCTCTATCCAATCCACCAATCATCTCTTTTTCT
Organism: Sarcophilus harrisii; assembly: GCF_902635505.1. Taxonomy (NCBI): domain Eukaryota; kingdom Metazoa; phylum Chordata; class Mammalia; order Dasyuromorphia; family Dasyuridae; genus Sarcophilus; species Sarcophilus harrisii. The sequence continues at coordinate 77,916,920 of NC_045432.1, read as the reverse complement.
TTTGTTGCTCCCCATTCAGTCATCTCACATTGCATTCCTATCTCCATTCATCCTTTCTTATTGGAACTTGACTGTCCCCTCAAGTATCAGAGGTTGGGTCTCACATTCTCACCTTCATCTCATCTGGATTTCTCAGTCCACTCTCCTCTCTCTTTCTCTTTAGCCACTCATCTCTCATCTTCTGCATATGACCAATTGTCCATCACTCAGAGTCGCCCTTGCTATATATATACAAGTCCCATCCAACATCTTATTTCTCACAAATGTCTGACACTCAGGTGGTATTTGTAGCAGCCATATCTCATTAGGCCCTATCAACATGTGCCTGTCTCTACCTCAATGTTTCCCTAGAGCCACTCTGTCTCCTTGTCCTCTAAAATCTTTGCTTTCTCCTTTTCATCTGCACCCCATCCTATATTGCTTCCCATTCTGCTTTCACACTTCATTGACTTGGCAGAAATCTTGACACAGGCACCTCTCACTCCAGAGCATTTCCATCCTCTCACATCTCACACTCTTGACCTTTCATACCAGCAATCTCACATTTTCTCACTCTATTTTCACAGTGGCCCGGCCTCTTCGGTATTCATTCATACTCTGTTAGTACTAGACATAAAGTCTTCTTGGCCCCCCTATAGTTCAATCATCCCTTGACCACACAAACAAGAAGTTTCTCCTTTGATACATCAGACACAATCGAGCTTACTGGATTTTGCCACACAGACCCCAGGGGCAAGCTTTGTCTCTCCACACCTCAAGCCGAATCTCAATACATCACTCTCCCATCCTCCAATTCCTCCAGGTACCTTCCAGCCAACTCAGCCACTTCCACCTTCATCATATCCTTGCATGTCTCCGGCCACAATTTGATTCCCACCCCACCATCCTCTCACAGCTTTAGGTTTGTCACTATCCATCCCTTCAGAATCTTGACTCTACCACACGCACACAGCAAAGCACAGTTTTTCCAGCCACGTATCTTTCCTTACATGGTTTTTTCCAGTAATACATACTTTCTGTTTCTTCCTATACATTGCTCACACTTCTGAGTGCCCTCCATCCATCTCTTTATTTCTCACTGTCTCCATCTGGGACCTTTCTCACTGTCTAGGGCCTGACATCTTTCCTTTATTTCCTGTCTCTGTTCTCAGCCCTTATACCTCTTTCCCCATTCCTTTCCCTCCTCAAGTTTAAATTCATCTATTCCCCACAGTTCAGTCTCAACATGGATTCATTCCTTTCTCCTCTGTCACTGTGGCTAATTATTTCTTCTCAGTTTGTCTCAGTTTTGCTTTTCCTCCTTGTGCCCTCAGTTTAGCTTATCCTCAATAACACAAACTTCTTGACATCCATATGCGTTCCTTCTCAACGACATTTGATAGTCACCATTTGTCGAGTTTGGGTCCTCCATCCATTTTATTATCTCACCATTCAACTACCTTGTCCCATCTGCTCACCTCTCTGTTCTCATTTCCACCTCCTCTCCCAATCCTTTCTGCATCCACTATTTCTTGACACCCAGGATATCCATTCATCCTCATCTGTGGGCGTGCAAGCATGTCCCATTTGTTCCTCCTTATGAGTCTGCTACTTTCTGTTTTCACAGAGATTTTTTCTAGGACACAATCATCTCTCATACTTGCTCTCTTGATTCAGCCTTCTCTCTCTGAGCTCCTCCCATCGTTGCTTATTAAATCTTCAGCCCATTGACCTTATCATGGCTTCTCAGTCTCCTCTTTTTCCACCTTTTCCCATTTAATTCCTTGAGCTCCGGCCCACCTTCCTGTCCCATGGAGCTTCCAAGAATAAGTCTTCATCCAATCCACTCCATATCCACAAAGGTTTCACTCCTTCCCCTCTCTCCACCCAATACCTCCTTCCCCATCTCCTTCCAACCATTTCAGTCTTCTAGTCCTCTGATAGTATCTGCCCTTCCCACCCAATATCAGCACACCCATCTCCCTTTAGACTATGTATCCATTGGCCCCTGGCAGATATCTCCTTTATACCTTCACTTGTTGCCTTTTATTCATATAACTTTCCCTTCCTTACTTATTCTCTCCTTTTCTTTCAGTTTAACTCTTCAATTAACCATTCTCTGCCCTGCTGCTCAACCCACCCAGTCATCTCACACTGCCCCTTTCATTCAATCTCTTTTCTTATTAAATCTTGACTGTCCCCACACAAGCACTGAGGCTTGGTCTCCTTTCTCCACCCTCCTTTTGAGGGTCCTCAGACCCTGACATTCCTCACATCCATGCCATGGGGCTCTTGAACCAGTCCACCCCCTTCTTTGCTGCCAGGGGCCACCCATCTCTTCAGACCTGTCCTATATAAATCCAATTATCCATCACACACAGTGCCCGTGTCTGCCACATTACAAGTCCTATCTGTCATATTATTTCCACAAATGTGTGACCCCCACGATATATGCAGCTCACATCCACCAGTCCCACTCAACATACACCCGTCTCATTCCTCCAGTGGCGTCCCCAGAGTCACCTATCTCCTTGTCCTCTCAAATCTTGGCTTTCTCCCTTTGCTCAGCATGCCATCCTTTAATGTTTCCCATTTTACTTTCTTGGTTTTGAGTATTGATACATATCTTTACTCAGGCACTTCTCACTCCAGAACATTTCCACTTTCACACGTCTCACACTCTTGACCTTTCATAACAGGAATCTTACATTTTCTCACTCATTCTTTTTTCACAGTGGCCCGGCCTCTTCTGTATTGATTCATACTCTATTATTACTAGATCTAAACTCTTCTTTGCCCCCTAAAGATAAATAATCCCTTGACCACAGAAACCTGAGTTTTCCTTCACAACCGGACAATCGTTTTACTAGATGTAGCCACAAAGCCCAGGGAACAGCTTTGTCCCTCACATCACGCCTATCCAGTACATCGCTCTCCTCCCATCATTGACCTCAATCATCACCTCCACCATTCACTTGCATGCCTGCAGCATAACATATTCCACCTCACCTTCATCCTTATGGTTTTGATATTACAGCCATCACCTAATGGCTTGTCTCAGTCATTAATAATAGCAATCCTATCTAGCTAAGTATCGCTTACGTGCCTACAGGTCTCTTTCACTTCATTACACACTCACTTGTTTTCTCTTTCTATACGTTGCTCACACTTCCGGTGTCTCTCTCCATTCATCTCTTATTTCCTCACCAACCCCTATCTCAGACCCCCCTCCCTTGTCTATTCATCTCCTTCAAACTTGAGTTTCAGACACATGCACGATTCACTGCTCTTTATCTTTTTCCCCATTCCTTTACCATTCCTCAAAGGTCTAAGTTCATCCATTTTCCCCAGTCAGGTCTAAACATGTGTACTTATCCTCCTCCCACCCACTGTGGCTAACCATTCTCATGCCTCCCCACTTTCAGTTTCTTCCTCCCTGTGCCCCTCAATCCAGCCCATCCTCGCCAACCATATTTCTTGCCATTCATGTGTCCTTCCTCATTGATACTGAGCAGTCACCTCATGTAATTAGAGTTTGGGTCTCCATTCTTTGTATTCACATTTGGTCATCCGTCATCATCCTCCTCATTTCATAATTCCATCTCTTCTCCTTACTTCTTTTCATCCATTCACCTGATCGTTCAGTATATCCATTCATCCCCAGTTCCCATGGCTACTTGCCATGACGACCCTCCATCTCTCCCTTTGGCTTCTCACACCTCAGGGTTTTTTCCTAGGATACAATCATTTCTCATATGACTCTTGATTCAGATTCTTCGCTCTGAGCTTTCCCTCCTTTTTCTTATTGGATCTTGACTTTCTCGTAGCCTTGGCTATCTCTTTTCTCTCTTCCATATTTTAGTTCTTTGACTTTCTAGCCCACCTTCCTGTATCACGATCTTCAGGTACAAATCTTTCATTCACTACATCTCCATTTCCATATAACTCTCACTGCCTTTGCCTCTTTCCCATTTATCTCACTCTTTCAGACTTAGGTACTCTTCTACTAGTAGTTTGTTTTTTCCTACCTGAATATCAACACAGTCTATCTCGTTCAGTCTTCAGATCCATTATGTTCCCTGCTGACATATCTCTTTTTCTAAAACTTAGATCACTCTGTTGACTTGTCCTCTCATTCATTTCTCCTTCCCTCACTGTCCCTCTCCAAATATTTCTCTTTCATTCATTCTCAGCAGTCACTCTTCCTTTCTTTGGTGCTCTCAAATTCAGTCATTTCTCCTTGCATACCATTCACTCCTTTTTCTTTTTGAAATTTGACCATTCCTTCAAGTATCAGAGGTTGGGTCTCTCCTTTCACTCCTGTCTTTCTGGTCTCTGTGTGTCACATTCTCACATTCACCCCATCAGGATTTCTCACTCCACTCTTCTCTCTTTCTCTTTAGCCACTCAACTCTCATTGTCTTAAACTTTCATACCAACAATCTCCCATTTTCTCACACATTTTCTTTTTTCACAGTGGCCCGGCCTCTTCTGTATTCATTCATGCTCTATTAGTACTAGACCTAAACTCTTCTCTGCCCCTCTACAGCTCGATGATCCCTTGACCACACAAACATGTAGTTTCTCCTTTCATACACTGGTCACACTCCAGCTCACTAGATTTAGCCGCATAGCCCACAGGGAGCAGCCTTGCTTCTCCACATCATGCACATTCAGTCCATCACTTCTCTCATGCTTCACTCCTTCAGGGTAGATTTTCTAGACAGCCAATCTTCACTTTCACTCTGCACCATTTTCTTGCATGTTCTTCAACGTCTCTTTAGCAGTGTATTATGCTTGACTCTCACACACTCACTTCTTATCCTTTGAAGGCCTTGTTATTTTTTCAAGAATTCATAGATAAACTTCTTACACACACACACACACACACACACACAGCAAAGTACAGGTATTTGCAGCCACGTTTCTCTTACATGCATACATTGCTTTCAATACATTATGCATTCTCTTGCTGTCTCGTTCCATATATTACTCACACTCTTGCTGTCTCTTTCCATACAATGCTCACACTTTTTGTGCCTCACTCCATCCGTCTCTTATTTCTCTCTCTCTCCACTTGGATTCATCCAGCTGTCTAGGTCTCTCTTCCCTTTCTTTTCAGTTTCTGACTTTTTGACCTTCATGTTTCTCAGCTTCTGATATCTCTTTACTCATTCCTTTCACATCACCCAAGTGTCTGAATTCATCCATCTCCCACAGTCAAGGTCTCAACACGTACACTTATATCTCTCGCTCAGGCACCCTGGCTAACTACAGATTTTGCTTCCTTGTGCTCCTCAGTTCATCCATCTCACACTACATATTCCTTACCATTCATGCATTCCTTCTCATTGAGATTTGACAGTCCCTCATATATCAGAGTTTGGGTCTCTCCATTCATTCTTTTATTCTGCCATTCAGTCACCCATTCTTATCCTCTCACTTTCATTTTCTCACTCAACTCTCCTCTCACAATTTCTCCATCCATTTAGTTCTGACCTCCCAGTATATCCATTCATCCCTCAATTTCTGTATGTATGCTTGTCACATTTGGTTCCCTTCTATCTCTCTACACTTTCTCTCATACTCAGGGATTTTCCTAGGACACAATGATATCTCATATTGTTCTTGGTTCAGCTTCCTCTCCCTGAGTTTATGCCTCCTAGTATTGTTTATTAAATCTTCAGCATCTTCATCTTCTCACAGGCTCAGCTATCTCTATTTCTCCACCTTCTCTACTTTACTTTTTAGGCTTTCCAACCCACTTCATTGTGTCCTGATCTGCAGCTATAAATCTTTTATTCAATTCATCTCCATTTCTATATAACCCTCACTGCATTTGCCTCTTTCCCCATTTATCCAATTCTTTTGTCTTGGGTCCTCTTCTACTAATAGCTTGCCTTTTCCTACCTGAATATCAACACCATCTACCTCTTTTTGTCTTCAGATCCATTATGTTCCCCTGCTGATATATCTCTTTTTCTAAACCTTTCACTCAGTTGACTTGCCTTTCCATTCATTTCTCCTTCCCTCACTGTCCCTCTCCAAATATTTCTCTTTTATTCAATCTCACCAGTCGTTCTTCCTTTCTTTTGTGCTTTCAAATTCAGTCATTTCTCCTTACATGCCTCTTACCATTCACTCCTTTTTCTTATTGAAATTTGACTATTCCTTCAAGTATCAGAGGTTGGGTCTCCTTTCACTGCTGTCTTTCTGGTCTCTGTGTGTCACATTCTCACATTCACCCCATCGGGATTTCTCACTCCACTTTTCTCTGTCTTTCTCTTTAGCCACTCAACTCTCATTGTCTTGAACTTTCATACCAACAGACTCACATTTTCTCACTCATTTTCTTGTTTTCACAATGTAAAAAACGTTCATCTCACAACACATACTCCTTGCCATTCCTTCTAATTGAGATTTGATAGTCACTCATGCATCAGAGTTTGGGTCTCTCCATTCATTCTTTTATTCTGCCATTCAGTCACCCAATCTCATCATTTCACTCTCTTATTTTTTCACTCGTTTTTTTTTCACAATGGCCCGGCCTCTTCTGTATCCATTCATACTCTATTAGTACTAGACCTAAACTCTTTTCTGCCCCTCTACAGCTTGATGATTCCTTGACCACACAAACATGAAGTTTCTCCTTTCATACATTGGACACAACTGAGCGTGCTAGATTTAGCCACACAGCCTCCAGGGGACAGCTTTATCCCTCCACACTATATTCATTCAGTACATCACTTCTCTCATCCTTCACTCCTTCTTTTAGATTTTGCAAATAGCCAATTATCACTTCCACTCTTCACCATATACGTACATGTTCTCCAATGGCTCTTTAGCAGTGAGGTAAGCTTGTCTATCACCCTCTCACCTTTCATCCTTTCATGGTTTTGAAATTTTGCAGCTAATCATCCTTCATGGCTTTGGTTCCTGCTTTCACACACACACTGCCACGTACAGATATTTCCACCCAAGTATCTCTTGCTTGCGTACAAGTCTCTTTCAATACATTATACACTCTCTTGCTCTCTCTTTCCAAAAATACTGCTCATTCTTTTTGTGTGTGTCTCTCTCTATCCATTTCTTATTTCTCACTGTCTCCATTCAGACCCCCTCTAAATTTCTAGGTTCATCTTCCTTTTTCCTTTCTGAGTTTTAAACATTCATGGTTCACAGTTCTTTATATCTCTTTTCCTATTCCTTGCATATCTCTCAAGTGTCTAAATTCATCCATTTCCCATAGTCTAGGCATCAACATAGATTCCTGTCTCCCTTTCTCAGTCACTGTGGCTATTTCTCTTTGCATGTGGCTCCTTAGTTTTACTTCTCCTCCCAGTGCTCCTCAATTCAGCCATATCACACTGCATGCACTATGCCATTCATGTGTTCTTTCTCACAAGATTTGACAGTCACTCATGTATCAGAGTTTGGGTCTCTCCAATCATTCTTTGTACTGCCATTCAGTCACCCATCCTCATTCCCTCACTCTCACTTGCTCACTGCACTCTCCTCTCCCAACTTCTCTATCCATTCAATTCTGACCTCCCAGTATATCCATTCATCCCCAAATTTTTTACTCTTTTTGTTTTCACAGTGGCCCAGCCTCTTCTGTATTCTTTCATGCTCTATTAGTACTAGACCTAAACTCTTCTCTGCCCCTCTACAGCTTGATGCTCCCTTGACCACACAAACATGAAGTTTCTCCTTGCATACATCAGTCAGAATCAGGCTCACTAGATTTAGCCGCATAGCACACAGGGAGCAGTGTTGTTTCTCCACATCATGCCCATTTAGTCCATCACTTCTCTCATCCTTCACTCTTTCAGGTAGAGTTTGCAAACAGCCAATCATAACTTTTACTCTTCACCATTTTCTTGTAAGTTCTTCAATGGCTTTTTAGCAGCATGGTAAACTTGACTCTCATCCTCTCACCTTTCATCCTTTCATTGTTTTCCTGTTTTTCAGTTATTCATCCTTCATAGCTATGGCTTCTGCTTCCACACGCACACTGCAAAGCATACTTATTACCAGTCAAATATTTCTTTTGTGCGTACAGGGTTATTTCCATATATCACACACTCTCTTGCTGTCTCTTTCCACATAGTGCTCACTCTTTTGGTGTCTCTCTCCATTTGGATCTCTCTCACTGTCTAGGTCTCTCATGCCTTTGTTTTTTGTCTCTGAGTTCTAGACATTCTAGTTTCTCAGCTGCTTATACCTCTTTATTGATTCCGTTCACATCACTTGAGTGTCTATTTCATCCATTTCCCCCAGTCTAGGTCTCAACATGGATTCCTTTCTCCCTCTCTCAGTCACTGTGTCTAACTATTACTCTTTGCATGCGTCTCCTCAGTTTTGCTTCTCCTCCCTGTGCTCCTCCATTCAGCCATCTCTCACCACAAATTTCTTGCCATTCATACGTTCCTTCTCAACAAGATTTGACAGTCACTCATGTATCAGAGTTTGGGTCTCTCCATTCATTCTTTTCTGTCTGCCATTTGGTCACCCATCTTCATCCTCTGACTCTTATTTTCTCTCTCCTTTTCTTACTCTCCTCTCCTTTTCCTAATTCTCTTCATCCATTCAATTCTCTCCTCACAGTATATCCATTCATCCCTCAATTTCTTTATGTGTACTTGTCCCACTTGTTCCCTTAATCTGTCTAGACCTCCTCTCTCCCTCAGGGATTTTCCCTAGGACACAGTCCTGTCTCATACTGCTATTGATTCAGCTTCCTCTCCCTGATCTTATCCTTGCTAGTATTGAATCTTCACTATTTTCATCTTCTCACATGCTCAGCTATCTCTATTTTTCCACATTCTCTACTTTACTTCTTTGGCTTTCCAAACCACTTAACTGTGTCATGATCTGCAACAACAAATCTTTCATTGAGTACATCTCTATTATAATCTCTCTCTCGCTCACTTTCCAGCTCTGTCCATCTAGTGTTTTCTTTCCCTCTTTCTGCGTTCATTGTATTCTTTCAGTTCTGGCTCCTCTTTTCCTACTATCTTGCCTTTTCCTTTCTGAATATCAGAATCATCTATCTCTTTTATTCTAAGTATTCATTGGGCTCCTGTGCAGAAATATCTCCTTTTCTATACTTTTGACTCTGTTAACTTGTCTTGTCAATTATTTCCCCTTTTCTGTGTTCTTCTCCAAATGTTTCTCTTTCATCCAGTCTCACTAAGCATACTTCCTTTCTTTGCTGCTCCCCCATTCAGTCACCTCACGTTACCTTCTCTTTCCACTCATCCTTTTTCTTATTGGAATTTGACTGTCCCCACAAGTATCAGAGGTTGGGTCTCTCCTTTCACTCCTCTCTTTGTGGTCTTTGGGTCTCACATTCTCACTTTCGCCCCATCTGCATTTCTCAGTCCATTCTCTCTCTTTCTCTTTAGCCACTCATCTCTCATCTGTATATAGCCAGTTACCCATCACACACAGTTAACTTTGCTCTACACATACAAAGGCCAACATCTTATTTTGAACACTAGTTTCTGACTCTCTAGTGTTATTTCTAGCAGCCAGATCTCACTAGTCCCTCACTAGTCTCTACATACACCTGTCTCTACCTCAGTGGTTCCCTAGAGTCACTCTATGTCCTTGTCTTCTGAAATCTTGGCTTTAGCCCTTTGCTTAGCAGCTCATCCTTTATTACTTTCCATGTTGCCTTCTGACTTTGTTAAATTGACAGAAATCTCTGCCCAGGCATCTCTCACTCCAGAGCATTTCCATCCTCACATTTCTCACTTGCTTGACCTTTTATACCAACAATCTCACATTTTCTCACACATTTAATTTTTTTCACAGTGGCCTGGCCTCTTCTGTATTCATTCATGCTGTATTAATACTAGACCTAAACTACTGTCTGCCCTTCTGCAGCTGGATGATCCCTTGACCACACAAACCTGGAGTTTCTCCTTTCATACATCAGTCACACTCCAGCTCACTAGATTTAGCCGCATAGCCCACAGGGAGCAGTGTTGTTTCTCCACATCATGACCATTCAGTCCATCACTTCTCTCATCCTTCACTCCTTCAGGTAGATTTTGCAAACAGGCAATCATCACTTTCACTCTATACTATTTTCTTGCATGTTCTCTAGTGGCTCTTTAGCAGCATAGAATACTTGACTGTCGCCACCTCAACCTCTCCTCCTTTCAAGGTTTAGATATTTTTTTCAGGAATCCAGCCTTCATTACTATGGCTTCTGCTTTCACACACACTCAGTGCAAAATAGGTATTTCCAAATAAGTGTCTCTTATATATGGCTCTCTTTCAGTACATCACTCACTCTTTGCTCTCTTTTAATACAGTGCAGATTCTTTTTGTGTCTCCATCCATCCATCTCTCATTTCTCACTGTTTCCATTCAGACCCCTCTCTATCACTGTCTTGATCTCTGTCCTTTCTTTTCTGTCTGAAGAGTCTAAATTCCATAGTCTAGATCTCATCACGTATTCCTTTCTCTCTGTCTCAGGCACCCTAGTAATTATTTCTCCTTGCATTTGGTTCCTCAGTTTTATTTCTTGTCCTTGTGCTCCTTACTTCAAGCATCTCACACTGCATCCTTCCTGCTATTCATGCATTCTTTCTCATTGAGATTTGACAGATTCATTTATCAGAGTTTGGGTCTCTCCATTCATTCTTTGGTCCTACCATTCAGTCACCCATCTTCTTCTTCTCACTCTCTCATGTTCTCACTCCACTCTCCTCTCCTAATTTCTCTTCATCCATTGAATTTCAACACCCCAGGATATCCATTCCTCCCTCAATATCTGTATGCATACATGTCCCACTTGTTCCCTTCTATCAGTCAAGGCTTTCTTTCTCTCTCTCTCTCTCTCTCTCTCTCTCTCTCTCTCTCTCTCTCTCTCCCTCTCCCTCCCTCCTCTCTTTTTCCCTAGGATACAATCATTTCTCATATGGCTTTTGCTTCAGCTCCTTCTCCCTGAGCTTTCCCTGCTCCTTTTTTTATGACATTCTGATCTTTTCGCAACCTTGGCTATCTCTCTTTTCTCCACCTTCCATACTTTATTTCATAGGCTTTCCAGCCCCCCTTTCTGTCTCACAATCATAACCTACAAAACTCTCAGTACATCTCCATTTTCATGTAACTCTGACTCCCTTTTCCTCTTTCCCCATTTATCCAACTCTTTCAGTCTTGGATCCTCTTCTACTAGTAGCTTGCATTTCTCTAGCTGAATAACAACAAAATCTACCTGGTTCAGTCTTCAGATCCACTATGTTCCCCTGCTGACGTATCTTTTTCTAAACCTTTCACTCTATTGATTTGTCTTCCCATTCATTTCTCCTTCTCTGTGTTCTCCCAATGTTTCTCATTCAATCATTCTCATCAGTCATTGTTCCTTTCTTTCATGCTCTCCCATTCAATCACCTCACATTGCCTTCTCTTTTCACTCACTCTTTTTCTTATTGGAATTTGACTGTCCCCTCAAGTATCAGAGGTTGGGTCTCTTCTTTCACTCCTCTCTTTGTGGTCTCTGGGTCTCACATTCTCACCTTTGCCCCATCTGGATTTCTCAGTCTATTCTCCTCTCTCTTTCTCTTTAGCAACTCACCTCTCATCTTCTGTATATAGCCAGTTATCTATCACACACAGTTAACCTTGCTCTACCCATACAAAGGCCCAACATCTTATTGAACACAAGTTTCTGATACTCCAGTGATATTTGTAGCAGCCAGATCTCACTAGTCCCTATCCACATGTACCTGTTTCTACCTCAGTGGTTCTCTAGAGCCCCTCTATCTCCTTGTCTTCTAAAATCTTGGCTTTCTCCCTTTGCTCAGCAGCCCATCCTTGATTGTTTCCCATTCTGCTTTCTCATTTTGGTGTATTGACAGATATCTTTACCCAGGCAGCTCTAACTCCAGAGCATTTCCACCTTCACACATCTCACACGTTTGACCTTTCTTACCAGCAATCTGACATTTTCTCACTCTTTGTTTTTCACAGTGACCCAGCCTCTTCTGTATTTATTCATGCTCTATTAGTACTAGACCTAAACTTTTCTCTACCCCCGCTGTAGTCGAATGATCCCTTGACCACACAAACCTGAAGTTTCTCCTTTCATACACTGGTCACAGTCAAGCTTGCTAGATTTAGCCATGCAGCCCCCAGGGGAAAGCTTTTTTTCTCTCCACACCATGCTCATTCCGTACATCACTTCTCTTATCCTTCGCTCCTTCAGGTAGATTTTGTAAACACCCAATCATCACTTTCACTCTACACCATTTACTTGCATGTTCTCCAATGGTTCTTTTAAAGCATAACATTTTTGACTCTCACCCTCTCATCATTCATCCTTTTTGTTGTTTGTCAGCTATTCATCCTACATGCTTTAGGCTTCTGCTTTCACACACACACTGAAATGTATAGGTATTTCCAACCAGAATTTCTTACTTGCATACAGATCTTTCAATCCATTACTTACTCTCTTTCTCTCTCCATTAATACATTATTCAATCTCTTTCCACACACTGCCCACTCTTTTGGTTTCTCTCTCCATCCATCTCTTAATTCTCACTTTCTCCACTTGGAAGCTCTGCAAGATCTAGGTCTTTGTTCCCTTTATTTTCTGCCTCTGACTTTTAGGTATTTAGGTTTCTCAGTTCCTTATACCTCTTTCCCCATTCATTTCACATAACTCAAGTGTCTAAATTCCATTTTCCACAGTCTAGGTCTCAACACATGTTCCTTTCTACTTCTCTCAAGAACCCTAAAACTCTTTCTCTTTGGATGTGGCTGCTCTTTTCAGCTCCTCAGTTCAACACTGCATCCTTCTCAACATTCATGCATTCCTTCTCATTGAGATTTCACAGTCATTCATTTATCAGAGTTTGGGTCTCTCCATTCATTCTTTCATTCTGCCCTTAAGTCCACACATACTTATCCTCTGACTCTCATTTTCTCACTCCACTCTCCTCTCCCAAATTTTCTTCATCCATTCAATGTCGACACCCCAAAATGTCCATTTATCTCTCAATATCTGTACACATACATGTCCCACTTGTTCCTTCATCTGTCTGGGCCTTCTCTCTCCCTCAGGGACTTTTCCTAGGACACAGTCATCTTTCATACTGCTCTTCATTCAGCTTCCTATCCCTGAGCCTTTCCTTCTTAGGTTTGATTGTTGAATGTTCAGCATCTAGACCTTTTCACAGTCCCTGTAATCTGTATTTTCTCCACCTTCCCCACTTGATTTCTTGGGCTTTCCTACTCACCTCATTGTCTCACGATCTGCAGCTACAAATCTTACATTCAATACATCTCCATTTCTAGATATCTCTTACTCACTTGCTATCCAGTGTTAACTTTCCCTCTTTCTCCATTCATTTAACTCTTGGGTTCTCTTCTAATAGTGTCTTGACTTTTACTACCTGTATATCACCACGATCTACCTTCTATACTCTTAAGTATCCATTGGGCTCCCTTGCAAGTATATCTCCTTTTCTACACCTTTCACACTATCAACTTCTCTTCCCATTCAATTCCCCTTCTCTGTGTTCTTGTCCCCATGTTTCTCTTTCATTCAGTATCACTGATTATTATTCTTTTCTTTGCTGCTCCCCCATTCAGTCATCTCACATTGCCTTCTCTTTCCATTCAGCATTTTTCTTATTGGAATTTGACTGTCCCCTCAAGTATCAGAAGTTGGGTCTCTTCTCACACTTTTCTTTTGGCCTCTGTGTCTTACATTCTCACCTTCATCCCATCTGGATTTCTTACTCTACTTTCCCCTCTCGTTCTCTTTAGCTGTTCATCTCTCATCTTCTGCATATGGCCAATTAGCCAACACTCAGAGTTGGCCTTGCTCTACACATTCAAGTCCCAATCAACATCTTATTTCACAAAGGTGTCTGACTCCCCAGTGATATTTGTACCAGCCACATCTCACTAGTCTTTATCAATATGTCCTTGTGTTTACCTTGTTAGTTCCCTAGAACCACTTTATCTTCTTGCTTCTAAAATCTTGGCTTTCTCCCTTTGCTCAGCAGTCTGTCCTTGATTATTTCCCATTCTGTTTTCTCACTTCAGTGTTTTGACAGTTACCTTTACCCAGGCACCTCTCACTCCAGAGCATTTCCACCTTCACACATCTCACATTCTTACCCTTTCATACCAGCAATATTACATTTTCTCACTCTAATTTTTCACAGTGGCCCGTCCTCTTCGGTATTCATTCATGCTCTATTACGACTAGACCTAAACTCTTCTCTGTCCCTTATAGCTCAATGATGCCTTAACCACACCAAGCTGGAATTTCTCCTTTCATTCATACATACATACATATAATTGAGCTCCCTAGATTTAGCTGCATAGCCCGCAGGGAGCAGCCTTGTTTCTCCACACCACACTCATTCAGCCCATCACTTCTCTCATCCTTCACTCCTTCAGGTAGATTTTGCAAGCAGCCAATCATCACTTTAACTTTGCACCATTTACTTGAACATTCTCCAATGGCTCTTTTGCAGCGAAGCATATTTGACACTCATTCTCTCATCTTTCATCCTTTCATGGTTTTGTTGTTTGTCAGCTATTCATCCTGCATGGCTTAAGCTTCTGCTTTCACACACATACTACAAAGCAGTTATTTCCATCCTAGAATCTCTTACTTGAGTACAGGTCTCTCTCACTCCATTACACGCTCTCTTGCTCTCTCCATCTATACATTATTCAATCTCTTGCTCTCTCTTTCTATTCATGGCTCCTTCTTTTGGTGTCTCCCTCCATCTATCTCTTATTTCTCACTCTCTCCAGTCAGATCCCTCTTACTATGTAAGTCTCTCTTGCCTTTCTTTTCTCTTTGACTTTTAGACATTCAGGTTTCTCAGCTCCTTTTACCTCTTTCATTCCATATCATTCAAGTGTCTAAATACATCCATTTCCTACAGTCTAGTAATCAACATGTATTCCTTTCTCCATCTCGCAGGTACTCTAGTAATTATTTCCCTTTGCATGTGGCTCCTCAGTTTTGCTTTTCCTCCGTGTGCTCCTCAGTTCAGCCATCTCACCACATACTTCTTGCCAATCATGCATTCCTTCTCATTGAGACTTGACAGTCACTCATATATCAGAGTTTGGGTCTCTCCATTCATTCTTTCATTCTGCCATTCAGGCACCCATCCTCATCCTCTCACTTTCTCATTTTCTCACTCCATTCTCCTCTCCCAACTTCTCTTCATCCATTCAATATTGACACCCCAGGCCATCTAGTCATCTCTCAATATCTGTACACATACATGTCCCACTTGTTCCCTTCATCTGTCTGGGCCTTTTCTCTCCCTCAGGGATTTTTCCTAGAACTCAGTCATCTCTCATAAATCTCTTGATATTTCTTCTCCCTAAGCCTTATAACCTCTGTTTTCTCCACCTTTCTCACATTCTTTCTTTGTCTTTTGAACTCACCTCATTATCTTACCATTTGCAGCTACAAATCTTACATTTGATATGTCTCCATTTCTAGATATCTCTTACTCACTTGCTATCCAGTGTTAACTTTCTCTCTTTCTCCATTCATTTAACTCATGGGTTCTCTTCTAATAATATCTTGATTTTTATTACCTGTATATCACCACAATCTATCTCCTTTACTCAATATCCATTGGGCTCTTCTGCAGGTATATCTCCTTTTCTATACCTATGAATCTGTTATCGTGTTTTCCCAATTATTTCCCCTTTTTTCAGTGTTTGTTTCCAAACATTTCTCCTACATTAAATCTCATCAATCATTCTTCCTTCCTTTCCTGCTCCCTAATTCAGCCATCTCACATTGCCTTCTCTTACCATTAACCCTTTTCCCCTACTGGAATTTGACTGTCCCTTCAAGTATCAGAGGTTGGGTCTCTCCTTTCACTCTTCTCTTTGTGGTCTCTGTGTCTCACATTCTTAGCTTCACTCTCTCAGCGTTTCTCAATCCACTCTGCTCTTTCTTTCTCTTCAGCTGCTCATCTCTCATAGTCTGCATATGGCCAATTATCCATCACTCAGAGCTGCCCTTGCTCTACACATTCAAATCCCATTCAAGAATTCATTTCACACAAATGTCTGACACTCAGATGGTATTTGTAGCAGCCACATCTCACTAGTCCCTATCCACATGTACCTGCCTCTACCTCAGTGATTCCCTGGAGAGACTCTATCTCCTTATCTTCTGAAATCTTAGCTTTCTACCTTTGCTCAGCAGTCCATCCTTGATTGTTTCCCATTCTGTTTTCTCACTTTGGTGTATTGACAGATATCTTTACACAGGCACTTCTCACTCCAGAGCATTTCCACCTTCACACCTCTCAAATTCTTGACCTTTCGTATCAGGAATCTCACATTGTCTCACTTTTTTTTTCCACAGTGGCCCGGCCTCTTCTGTATTCATTCATGCTCTATTGCTACTAGCCCTATACTCTTGTCTGCCTCCCTATAGCTCAATGATCCCTTGACAACACAAACCTGAAGTTTCTCCTTTCATACATTGGTCACAAATCCAGCTCGCTAGATTTAGCCACACAGCCTCTGGGGAAAGCTTTATTTCTCCACACCACACTCATTCGATACATCATTGCTCTCATCCTTCACTCCTTCAGGTAAATTTTCTAAACAGCTGGTCATCACTTTCACGCTTCACCATTTTCTTGCATGTCTTCCAATGGCTCTTTGCAGCATAGCATATTGGATTCTCACTCTCTCACCTTTCATCTTTTCACAGTTTTGATATTTTTCAGCTATTCATGCTTCATGCTTAGGCTTCTGCTTTCACACACACAGCAAAGTACAATTTTTTCCCAACTAAGTATCTCTTTCTTGCATACGGGTCTCATTCAATACATGACACACTCTCTTGGTCTCTCGTCCCATACATTGCTCATACTTCTGGTGTCTCTCTCCATCTATCCCTTATTTCTCACTGTCTCCATACAGACCTTTCTCACTGTCTAGGCTCATCTTTCCTTTATTTCCTGTCTCTGGGTTCTCAGCTCCTTATACCTCTTTCCCCATTCCTTTCCCTCCCTCAAGTGTCTAAATTCATCTATTTCCCACAGTCTAGTTCTCAACATGGATTCATTCCTTTCTCCCTCTCTCTGTCACTGTGGCTAATTATTTCTCTTTGGATTTGTCTCCTCAGTTTTGCTTTTCCTCCTTGTGCTCCTCAGTTCAGCCATCTCACACCACAAACTTCTTGACATTCATGCGTTCCTTCTCAACGAGATTTGACAGTCACTCATGTATCAGAGTTTGGGTCTCTCCATTCATTTTATTTATTCTGCCATTCAGTCACTCATCCTCATCCTCTCACTCTCTCATGTTCTCACTCCACTCTCCTCTCCCAACTTTTCTGCATCCACTTACTTTTGACACTCCAGGATATCCATTCATCCCTCAATATCTGTATGCATATTTGTTCCCTTCCATGAGTCTGGGCCTTCTTTCTCTCTAATTTTGTGTAGGACACAATCATCCCTCATATTGCTCTTGATTCAGCTTCTTCTCTCTGAGCTGTCCTTCCTCATGTAGTTTATTAAATTTTCAGCCTATTGACCTTCTCATGGATTTGTCTAGCATTCTTTTCTCCACCTTTCCTATTTAATCCTTGGGCTTTCCAGCCCACCTTCCTGTCTCATGAGCTTCAGGAACAACTCTTTCAATCCATCTCCATATCTACAAAGGTCTCTCACTTCCCCCTCTCTCCATCCATTGTTTCCCTCTTTCCCTATTCTTCCAACTATTTCAGTCTTGGGTCCTCTTCAGATAGTATCTTGCCTTTTCCTACCTTAATATCAGCACAATCTACCTTCTTTAGCCTATGCATCCATTGGGCTCCCCTGCAGGTATATCTCCTTTTCTATACCTTTCACTCTGTTGCCTTTTATTCACATTAATTTCCCCTTCTCTTACTGTTCTTCTCCCAATGTTTTTCTTTCATTTAATCTCACCAACCATTCTTCTTTCTCTGCTGCTCTCCATTCAGTCATCTCACATTGCATTCCTTGCTCCATTCATCCTTCTTTCTTATTGGAACTTGACTGTCCCCTCAAGTATTATAGGTTACGTCTCTCCTTTCACTCCTCTTTGGGGTTTCTGGGTCTCATATTCTCACCTTCATGCCATTTAAATTTGTCAGTCCACTCTCCTGTCTTTCTTGTTAGCCACCCAGCTTCCATCTTGTCCATATAACCAACTATAGCTTCACACATACAAGTCCCATTCAACATCTTATTTCTCACAAATGTTTGACACTCAGGTGGTATTTTTAACAGCCACATCTCACTAGGCCCTATCAACAAGTACCTGTGTCTACCTCAGTGATTCCCTGGAGCCACTCTATCTCCTTGTCCTCTGAAATCTTGGCATTTTCTTTTTCATCTGCAGCCCATGCTGATGCTTCCCATTCTGCTTTCACACTTTATTGACTTGGCAGGAATGTGGACACAGGCATATTGTACTCCATAGCATTTCCATCCTCACATGTCTCATTCTCTTAACCTTTCAAACCAGAAATCTCACATTTTCTCTATTTTTCACAGTGGCCCGGCCTCTTCTGTATTCATTCATGCTCTCTTAGTACTACACCTAAGGTCTTCTCTGCCCCCCTGTAGCTCCATCACCCATTGAGAACACGAACATCAAGTTTCTCCTTTCATATATCACTCACAAGCAAGCTCACTAGATTTAGCTGCTCAGTCCCGAGGGGACAGATTCTCTACACCACACCTATTCATTTTATTACTTCTCTCATCCTTTACTCCTTTGGGTAGATTTTTTAAACAGCCAGTAATCACATTCTCTCTTGACCATTTTCTTACAAGTTCTCCAATGGCTCTTTACCAGCATAGTATACTCTCACCCTGTCAACTTTCATCCTTTCATGGTTTCACTGTTTTTCAGGTATTCATCCTTCAGGGGTTTAGGCTTCTGCTTACAAACACACACACACACTGCAAAGCACATTTAGTTTCATCTGAGAATCTCTTATTTTATGTTCAGGTCTCTTTCAATTGATTACGCATTCTCTTGCTCTCTTTGTCTGAACATTATTCAGTCTCTTGCTCTCTCTTTCCATATATTACTCATGCTTTTGGTGTCTCTCTCCATTCATCTCTTATTTCTCACTATCTTTAATTGGTTTTCTCTCAGTGTCCAGATCTCTTTTATTTTTTTTTATCTCTGAGTTCTAGACATTCATAGTTCCCAGCTCCTTATATCTCTTTATTCATTCCTTTCAAATCATTCAAGTGTCTAAATTCATGCATTTCCCACAGTTTAGGCCTCAACATGAGATTCCTTTCTCCCTCTCTCTGTCACTAGGGCTCTTTCTCTTTGCATGTGTCTCCTCAGTTTTGCTTCTCTTCCCTATGCTTCTCAATTCAGCCATCTCACACTGCATCCTTCGTGCCATTCATGGATTCCTTCTGAATTTAACAGTCATTCATGTATCAGAGTTTGAGTCTCTCTATTCATTTTTGGTTCTGCCATTCAGTCACCCATCCTCATCTTCTCACTCTCATTTGCTCACTCCACTCTCCTCTCTCAACTTCTCCATACATTCAATTCTGACATCCCAGTATATCCATTCATCCCAACATTTTTTCACTTTTTTGTTTTCACAGTGTCCCGGCCTCTTCTGTATTCATTCATACTCTATAAGTACTAGACCTAAACTCTTCTCTGCCCCTGCTGTAGCCCAATGATCCTTTGACCACACAAACCTGGAGTTTCTCCTTTCATACATTGGTCAGAATCGAGCCCTCTAGATTTAGTTGCGCAACCCTCAGGGGACAGCTTTGTCTCTCCACATCACGCTCATTCAGTACATCACTTCTCCCATCCTTAACTCAGTCATCACTTCACCATTTACTTGCATGTTCTCCAGTGGCTCTTCAGCAGCATAGCATATTACACTCTCACCTTTCATCCATTCATGGTTTTGCTGTTTTTCAGCTATTCATCCTTCATGGCTATAGCTTCTGCTTCCACACACACACACGCACATACCCACACACACGCACATACCCACCCACCCACACACACACAGCAAAGCACACTTATTTCCAGCCATATATCTTTTCTGTGCGTAACAGGGCTATTTCCACAGATCATTCACTCTCTTGCTCTCCCTTTTCATACATTTCTCATGCTTTTGATGTCTTTCTCCATCCATCTCCTATTTCTCACTATCTCTAGTTGGATCTCTCTCAGTGTCCACATCTCTTTTGCTTTCTTTCTCTGAGTTCTAGACATTCAGGTTTCTTAGCTCCTTATACCTCTTTACCCATTCTTTTCACAGCACTCCAGTATCTATTTCATCCATTACCCCAGTCTACGCCTTAACATGGATTCCTTTCTCCCTCTCTCGGGCAATCTGAATAACTGTTTTTCTTTGCATTTATCTCCTCAGTTTTGCTTCTCTTCCCTGTGCTCCTCAGTTCAGCCATCTCACACTGAATATCCCATGTCATTCATGCATTCTTTCTCAACAAGATTTGACAGTCACTCATGTATCAGAGTTTGGGTCTCTCCGTTCATTCTTTTGTGTCTGATATTCGGTCACTCATCTTCATCCTCTCACTCTCTCATTTTCTTAAGCTCCTCTCCTCTTCCTACCTCTCTTTATCCATTCAATTCTGACCTCCCAGTATATCAATCCATCCCTCAATGTCTGTTTCTATACTTGTCCCACTTGTTCCTTTCCATCTGTCTGGGCCTTCTCTCTCCATCAGGGAGTTAATTTCACAGGACAGTCATCTCTCAAACTGCTTGATTCACCTTCCTCTAGGACCCTAGATTTTCCCTCCCAATTCAGCATCGAGACTTTTCACAGGTCCCTGTAATCTCAATTTTCTCCACCTTTCCACTTGATTTCTTGGGCTTTCCTGCCACTCACTGTCTCGATTGCAGCTACAAATCACACATTCGATGTATCTCATTTATAGGTCTCTCTTACTCACTTGCTGCTCCAGTATCTTTCCCTCTGTCTCCATTGGTTGCTCTTGGGTTTCTCTTCCTAGTAGTGTCTTGACTTTTTGCTACTGTATGTGACCACAGTCTGCTTCCTTTGTTCTAAGGTACCCATTTGGGATCCCCTGGGTCTATCTCCTTTTCATACCTGTGGGTCTGTTAGTGATTGCATTGTTTCCTTCTCTCACTGTTCATTTCCAGTGTTTTTCTACATGTTTTGTCACAGATCATTCTGCTTTCTTTCGTTGCTCCACATTCAGTCATCTGTTGCATTCCTCGCTCCATTCATGCTTATGTTTGTTAGATTTGACTGTTCCCTTAGGTACTCAGGTTGGGTCTCTCCTTTCACTCCTGTCTTTCGATATCTGTCTGCATTCCTCACATGCCATCTGGGTTCACGGTTCGTCTCTCTCTTTCTCTTTGTACTCATCTCTCATGATTCTGGATGGTAGTTGTCATCACACACAGTTAACCTTCTGCACATCCAAGTCCATTCATGCATTTTCACTGGTGTCTGATTGCTCCAGATTGGTTGTTTATAACATGGATCTCATAGTCTGTCAGTGTCCCTGTCTCTTTGCCTTGGTGGTTCCCTGGGGGCCACTCTATCTCATGTCCTTCTAAAATCTGTTTCTCCACTTTGCTCAGCAGCCCATCCTTTAATGTTTCCATTCTGCTTTCTCATTTTGGTGTATTGACATATATCTTTACCCAGGCACCTCTCACTCCAGAACATTTCCACCCTTCACACACCTACACTTTTGACCTTTCATTATAGCAATCTCACATTTCTCCTCTTTGTTTTTCACAAGTGTTGGCCTCTTCACTTCATTCATTGCTCTATTAGTACTAGACCTAAACTTCTGCCCCTCTGTAGCTCAGTCCCTTGACCACACAAACCTGGAGTTTCTGCTTTTCATACACTCCAGGTCTGTCAAGCTCAATAGATTTGCTTGCTTTTAGCCCACAGGGAGCAGCCTTGTCTCTCCACACCACGCTCATTCACTCCATCACTTCTCTCCTCATTCATTCATTCAGGTAGATTTTCTAAGCTTAATCATCACTTCCTCTTCACCTTTTACGTTCTCCAATGTGGCTCTTTGCAGCGAAGCATTTTGACACTCACCTCTCATCTTTCATCCTTTCCTTGGTTTAGTTGTTTGTCCAGCCTTCATCCTGCATGGCTTAGGCTTCTGCTTTCCTTACACATGTACACACGCACATGCACACACACACGCCCTTTTATACCCACTGCACTTGCGTTACAGTGCCTTGCCCACAGACACATGGCATACACACACACGCATATACCACCCCCCACACACACACACACAGCAAAGCACACTTATTTCCAGCCAAATATCTTTTCTGTGCATGACAGGGCTATTTCCACACATCACTCACCTCTTGCTCTCTCTTTTCATACATTTCAACTACTTTTGATGTCTTTCTCCATCCATCTCCTATTCTCACTATCTCTAGTTGGATTTCTCTCCAGTGTCACATCTCTTTTTTTTCTTTCTGAGTTTCTAGACATTCAGGTTTCTTAGCTCCTTATACTCTTTACCCATTCTTTGCTTTTCCAGTATCTATTTCATCCATTACCCCAGTCTCATATGTAGATTACTCCCTCTCTCGGGCAATCTGAATAACTGTTTTTCTTTGCATTTGTCTCCTCAGTTTTGCTTCTCTTCCCTGTGCTCCTCAGTTCAGCCATCTCACACTGAATATCCCATGTCATTCATGCATTCTTTCTCAACAAGATTTGACAGTCACTCATGTATCAGAGTTTGGTCTCTCCATTCATTCTTTTGTGTCTGATGTGGTCACCCATCTTCATCCTCTCACTCTCTTATTTTCTTAAGCTCCTCTCCTCTTCCTACCTCTCTTTATCCATTCAATTCTGACCTCCCAGTATATCAATTCATCCCTCAATGTCTGTTTCTATACTTGTCCCACTTGTTCCTTTCCATCTGTCTGGGCCTTCTCTCTCCATCAGGGATGTTTCCTAGGACACAGTCATCTCTCAAACTGCTCTTGATTCACCTTCCTCTAGGACCCTGAGTCTTTCCCTCCCAATTCAGCATCGAGACTTTTTCACAGTCCCTGTAATCTCTATTTTCTCCACCTTTCCCACTTGATTTCTTGGGCTTTCCTACTCACCTCACTGTCTCACGATCTGCAGCTACAAATCTTACATTCGATATGTCTCCATTTCTAGATATCTCTTACTCACTTGCTATCCAGTGTTATCTTTCCCTCTTTCTCCATTGATTTAACTCTTGGGTTCTCTTCTAAGTGTCTTGACTTTTGCTACCTGTATATGACCACAATCTACTTCCTTTATTCTAAGTACCCATTGGGATCCCCTGCAGATATATCTCCTTTTCTATACCTGTGAGTCTGTTAACGTGTGTTCTCATTCATTTCCCCTTCTCTCACTGTTCTTCTCCCAATGTTTTTCTGTCATGCAGTCTCACAGATCATTCTACTGTCTTTCGTGCTCCCACATTCAGTCATCTCACATTGCATTCCTCGCTCCATTCATGCTTATGTTTTATTGGAATTTGACTGTTCCCTTAAGTATCAGAGGTTGGGTCTCTCCTTTCACTCCTGTCTTTCGGCCTCTGTCTCACATTCTCACCTTCACCCCATCTGGAATTCACAGTTCGCTCTCTCTTTCTCTTTAGCCACTCATCTCTCATATTCTGGATATGGCCCATTATCCATCACACACAGTTAACCTTGTTCTACACATCCAAGTCCCATTCAACATCTTATTTCACACAAATGTCTGATGCTCAGGTGGTGTTTATAGCAGCCAGATCTCACTAGTCCTATCAATATGTCCCTGTCTCTACCTCGGTGGTTCCCTAGAGCCACTCTATCTCCTTGTCTTCTAAAATCTTTGTTTTCTCCCTTTGCTCAGCAGCCCATCCTTTAATGTTTCCCATTCTGCTTTCTCATTTTGGTGTATTGACATATATCTTTACCCAGGCACCTCTCACTCCAGAGCATTTCCACCTTCACACACCTCACACTTTTGACCTTTCGTACCAGCAATCTCACATTTTCTCACTCTTTGTTTTTCACAGTGGCCCGGCCTCTTCTGTATTCATTCATGCTCTATTAGTACTAGACCCTAAACTCTTCTCTGCCCCTCTATAGCTCAATGATCCCTTGACCACACAAACCTGGAGTTTCTGCTTTCATACATCGGTCACAATCAAGCTCAATAGATTTAGCCGCATAGCCCACAGGGAGCAGCCTTGTCTCTCCACACCACGCTCATTCACTCCATCACTTCTCTCCTCATTCATTCATTCAGGTAGATTTTCTAAACGCCCAATCATCACTTTCACTCTTCACCATTTTCTTGCACGTTCTCCAATGGCTCTTGTGCAGCGAAGCATTTTTGACACTCACCCTCTCATCTTTCATCCTTTCATGGTTTAGTTGTTTGTCAGCTATTCATCCTGCATGGCTTAGGCTTCTGCTTTCATACACATACACGCACATGCACACACACGCACGCACATACCCACACACGCACGTGCACGAACACACGCACAGACACATAGGCATACACACACACGCATATACCACCCCCCCACACACACACACACACAGCAAAGCACACTTATTTCCAGCCAAATATCTTTTCTGTGCGTGACAGGGCTATTTCCACACATCACTCACTCTCTTGCTCTCTCTTTTCATACATTTCTCATACTTTTGATGTCTTTCTCCATCCATCTCCTATTTCTCACTATCTCTAGTTGGATTTCTCTCAGTGTCCACATCTCTTTTGCTTTCTTTCTCTGAGTTCTAGACATTCAGGTTTCTTAGCTCCTTATACCTCTTTACCCATTCTTTTCACAGCACTCCAGTATCTATTTCATCCATTACCCCAGTCTACGCCTTAACATGGATTACTTTCTCCCTCTCTCGGGCAATCTGAATAACTGTTTTTCTTTGCATTTGTCTCCTCAGTTTTGCTTCTCTTCCCTGTGCTCCTCAGTTCAGCCATCTCACACTGAATATCCCATGTCATTCATGCATTCTTTCTCAACAAGATTTGACAGTCACTCATGTATCAGAGTTTGGGTCTCTCCATTCATTCTTTTGTGTCTGACATTCGGTCACCCATCTTCATCCTCTCACTCTCTTATTTTCTTAAGCTCCTCTCCTCTTCCTACCTCTCTTTATCCATTCAATTCTGACCTCCCAGTATATCAATCCATCCCTCAATGTCTGTTTCTATACTTGTCCCACTTGTTCCTTTCCATCTGTCTGGGCCTTCTCTCTCCATCAGGGATGTTTCCTAGGACACAGTCATCTCTCAAACTGCTCTTGATTCACCTTCCTCTAGGACCCTGAGTCTTTCCCTCCCAATTCAGCATCGAGACTTTTTCACAGTCCCTGTAATCTCTATTTTCTCCACCTTTCCCACTTGATTTCTTGGGCTTTCCTACTCACCTCACTGTCTCACGATCTGCAGCTACAAATCTTACATTCGATATGTCTCCATTTCTAGATATCTACCACTTTTGCTATCCAGTGTTATCTTTCCCTCTTTCCATTGATTTAACTCTTGGGTTCTCTTCTAATAGTGTCTTGACTTTTGCTACCTGTATATGACCACAATCTACTTCCTTTATTCTAAGTACCCATTGGGATCCCCTGCAGATATATCTCCTTTTCTATACCTTTGAGTCTGTTAACGTGTGTTCTCATTCATTTCCCCTTCTCTCACTGTTCTTCTCCCAATGTTTTTCTGTCATGCAGTCTCACAGATCATTCTACTGTCTTTCGTGCTCCCACATTCAGTCATCTCACATTGCATTCCTCGCTCCATTCATGCTTATGTTTTATTGGAATTTGACTGTTCCCTTAAGTATCAGAGGTTGGGTCTCTCCTTTCACTCCTGTCTTTCGGCCTCTGTCTCACATTCTCACCTTCACCCCATCTGGAATTCACAGTTCGCTCTCTCTTTCTCTTTAGCCACTCATCTCTCATATTCTGGATATGGCCCATTATCCATCACACACAGTTAACCTTGTTCTACACATCCAAGTCCCATTCAACATCTTATTTCACACAAATGTCTGATGCTCAGGTGGTGTTTATAGCAGCCAGATCTCACTAGTCCTATCAATATGTCCCTGTCTCTACCTCGGTGGTTCCCTAGAGCCACTCTATCTCCTTGTCTTCTAAAATCTTTGTTTTCTCCCTTTGCTCAGCAGCCCATCCTTTAATGTTTCCCATTCTGCTTTCTCATTTTGGGTGTATTGACAGATATCTTTACCCAGGCACCTCTCACTCCAGAGCATTTCCACCTTCACACATCTCACACTTTTGACCTTTCGTACCAGCAATCTCACATTTTCTCACTCTTTGTTTTTCACAGTGGCCCGGCCTCTTCTGTATTCATTCATGCTCTATTAGTACTAGACCCTAAACTCTTCTCTGCCCCTCTATAGCTCAATGATCCCTTGACCACACAAACCTGGAGTTTCTGCTTTCATACATCGGTCACAATCAAGCTCAATAGATTTAGCCGCATAGCCCACAGGGAGCAGCCTTGTCTCTCCACACCACGCTCATTCACTCCATCACTTCTCTCCTCATTCATTCATTCAGGTAGATTTTCTAAACGCCCAATCATCACTTTCACTCTTCACCATTTACATTGCACGTTCTCCAATGGCTCTTTTGCAGCGAAGCATTTTTGACACTCACCCTCTCATCTTTCATCCTTTCATGGTTTTGTTGTTTGTCAGCTATTCATCCTGCATGGCTTAGGCTTCTGCTTTCATACACACGCACGCACATACCCACACCCACGCACAGACACATATGCATACACACACAAGCACATACCACCCCCCCCCACACACACACACAGCAAAGCACACTTATTTCTAGCCAAATATCTTTTCTGTGCGTGACAGGGTTATTTCCACACATCACTCACTCCCTTCATACATTTCTCATGCTTTTGATGTCTTTCTCCATCCATCTCCTATTTCTCACTATCTCTAGTTGGATTTCTCTCAGTGTCCACATCTCTTTTGCTTTTCTTTTCTTTCTCTGAGTTCTAGACATTCAGGTTTCTTAGCTCCTTATACCTCTTTACCCATTCTTTTCACATCACTCGAGTATCTATTTCATCCATTTCCCCCAGTCTACGCCTTAACATGGATTCCTTTCTCCCTCTCTCAGGCAATCTGGCCAACCGTTTTTCTTTGCATTTGTCTCCTCAGTTCAGCCATCTCACACTGAATATCCCATGTCATTCATGCATTCTTTCTCAACAAGATTTGACAGTCACTCATGTATCAGAGTTTGGGTCTCTCCATTCATTCTTTTGTGTCTGACATTCGGTCACCCATCTTCATCCTCTCACTCTCTTATTTTCTTAAGCTCCTCTCCTCTTCCTACCTCTCTTTATCCATTCAATTCTGACCTCCCAGTATATCAATTCATCCCTCAATGTCTGTTTCTATACTTGTCCCACTTGTTCCTTTCCATCTGTCTGGGCCTTCTCTCTCCATCAGGGATGTTTCCTAGGACACAGTCATCTCTCAAACTGCTCTTGATTCACCTTCCTCTAGGACCCTGAGTCTTTCCCTCCCAATTCAGCATCGAGACTTTTTCACAGTCCCTGTAATCTCTATTTTCTCCACCTTTCCCACTTGATTTCTTGGGCTTTCCTACTCACCTCACTGTCTCACGATCTGCAGCTACAAATCTTACATTCGATATGTCTCCATTTCTAGATATCTCTTACTCACTTGCTATCCAGTGTTATCTTTCCCTCTTTCTCCATTGATTTAACTCTTGGGTTCTCTTCTAAGTGTCTTGACTTTTGCTACCTGTATATGACCACAATCTACTTCCTTTATTCTAAGTACCCATTGGGATCCCCTGCAGATATATCTCCTTTTCTATACCTGTGAGTCTGTTAACGTGTGTTCTCATTCATTTCCCCTTTCTCACTGTTCTTCTCCCAATGTTTTTCTGTCATGCAGTCTCACAGATCATTCTACTGTCTTTCGTGCTCCCACATTCAGTCATCTCACATTGCATTCCTCGCTCCATTCATGCTTATGTTTTATTGGAATTTGACTGTTCCCTTAAGTATCAGAGGTTGGGTCTCTCCTTTCACTCCTGTCTTTCGGCCTCTGTCTCACATTCTCACCTTCACCCCATCTGGAATTCACAGTTCGCTCTCTCTTTCTCTTTAGCCACTCATCTCTCATATTCTGGATATGGCCCATTATCCATCACACACAGTTAACCTTGTTCTACACATCCAAGTCCCATTCAACATCTTATTTCACACAAATGTCTGATGCTCAGGTGGTATTTATAGCAGCCAGATCTCACTAGTCCTATCAATATGTCCCTGTCTCTACCTCGGTGGTTCCCTAGAGCCACTCTATCTCCTTGTCTTCTAAAATCTTTGTTTTCTCCCTTTGCTCAGCAGCCCATCCTTTAATGTTTCCCATTCTGCTTTCTCATTTGGGTGTATTGACAGATATCTTTACCCAGGCACCTCTCACTCCAGAGCATTTCCACCTTCACCTCACACTTTTGACCTTTCGTACCAGCAATCTCACATTTTCTCACTCTTTGTTTTTCACAGTGGCCCGGCCTCTTCTGTATTCATTCATGCTCTATTAGTACTAGACCCTAAACTCTTCTCTGCCCCTCTATAGCTCAATGATCCCTTGACCACGCAAACCTGGAGTTTCTGCTTTCATACATCGGTCACAATCAAGCTCAATAGATTTAGCCGCATAGCCCACAGGGAGCAGCCTTGTCTCTCCACACCACGCTCATTCACTCCATCACTTCTCTCCTCATTCATTCATTCAGGTAGATTTTCTAAACGCCCAATCATCACTTTCACTCTTCTCCATTTGGTTGCACGTTCTCCAATGGCTCTTTTGCAGCAAAGCATTTTTGACACTCACCCTCTCATCTTTCATCCTTTCATGGTTTACTTGTTTGTCAGCTATTCATCCTGCATGGCTTAGGCTTCTGCTTTCACATACACATTGCACACACACGCACTTTTATACCCACACGCATGTGCAGACACGCAGACACATATGCATACACACACAGGCACATACCCCCCCCCCACACACACAGCAAAGCACACTTATTTCCAACAAATATCTTTTCTGTGCATGACAGAGCTGTTCCACATCCACTCCTCTCTTGCTCTCTCTTTTCATACATTTCTCATACTTTTGATGTCTTTCTCCATCCATCTCCTATTTCTCTATCTCTAGTTGATTTCTCTCAGTGTCCATATAAAAGCTTCTTTTCTTTCTCTGAGTTCTGGACATTGGGTTTCTTAGCTCCTTATACTTTACCCATTCTTTTCCATCACTCCAGTATCTGTTTCATCATTTAGCAGTCTCCACCTTAGCATGGTTCTTTCTCCCTCTCTCAGACAGTCTGGCTAGCTGTTTTCTTTGCATTTGTCTCTCAGTTTGCTTCTCTTCCTGGCAGCCACTCAGTTCAGCCATCTCACTGGATATCCATGTCATTTGCATTCTCAACAAGTTTGACAGTCACTCATGTGTCAGGTTTGGGTTCTCTCCATTCGATTTCTTTTTGTGTCTGACATTGGTCCTTGTCTTCATCCTCTCCATCTCTGCACTTGTAGGCTGCTCTCACTCTTCCTCTCTTTATCCATTTCAGTTCTGACCTCCCAGTATGTCAGTTCGTCCCTCAGTGTCTGTTTCTATACTTGTCCACTTGTTCCTTTCCATCATCTGGGCCTTCTCTCCATCAGGATGTTTCCTGGGACACAGTCATCTCTCAAACTGTCTTGATTCGCAGCTACTAGGACCTGGTCTCTCCCAGTTCAGCGTGAGGACTTTTCTGGTCCTGTAATCTCTATTTTCTGCTTTCCACTTGAGTTCTTGGGCTTTCCTACTCACCTCCTGTCTCTGATCTGGCTAGATCTTACATTGATGTGTCTCCATTTCCTCTCTTACTCCTTGCTGTCAATTGTTGTCTTTCCTCTGTCTCCATTGAGTTTAGCTCTTGGGTTCCTTCTAGGTGTCTTGACTTTTGCTACCTGTATGTAATACAATCTACTTCCTTTATTCTAGAGGTACCATTGGGATCCTGGATACTATCTCTTTTTCTGTACTGTGGGTCTATTGGCATTGTTCTCATTCATTTCCCCTTCTCTGTTCTTCTCCCAATGTTTTCTGTCATGCAGTCTCACAGATCCATTCTACTGTCTTTCGTGCTTCACATTCAGTCCTCTCATTTGCATTCCTGCACTCTCACATTCATGCTTATGTTTTATTGGGTTGATTTGTATCAGAGGGTTGGTCTCTCCTTCCTTTCTTTTAGGCTCTGTCTCACATTCTCACCTTCTTCATTTAGATTCACAGTTCGCTCTCTCTTTCTCTTTAGCCACTCATCTCTCATATTCTGGACATGGCCCATTTATCCATCACACACGAGTTAATGGCCATTTCTACGTCCAGGTCCCATTCAATCCCAATTTCCTAGGTATACTAGGTGCTCCAGATTGGTTTGGTAGTGGATCTCATGGTCTGTGTGTGTCCTGTCATACTAGATTGGTTCCCTGGAGGCCCTCTGTCTCATGGTCTTCTAGGTCTTTGTTTTCAGCACATGGCTGACCCCAGTCAGCTGAAATGTTTCCCATTCAGGTTTGGTTGTGATTGATGGATAATAATGTTTGTGGGGTTATCTCATGTGGAATGGGCTTGTACTCCACACTTTTGGTATACTAGGTACCAGCAGTCTCACATTTTCTCACTCTTTGTTTTCTGATTGGCCCCGGCCTCTTCTGTATTCATTCGTACTCTAGTGGTATGGACCCCTAAAGCTCTTCTCTGCCCTCTGGCTCAGTAGTCCCTTGACCATAGGCCTGGGTTTCTTCTTTTCATGCATCGGTCACCAGTCAAATAGGAGTTTGGCGCTTGGCTGAGACAGCCTTGTACTCTCCACACCACGCTCAGTTCAATCACTTCTCCTCGTTCGTTTCATTTCGGGTGGATTTTCTAGGCAGTCATCCTTTCCCTCTTCTCCATTTGGTTGCAGTACTCCAGTGAGGCTTTTTGCAATAGAAGCATTTTGGCCTCACCCTCTCATCTTTCGTCCTTTCTACATGGTTTGCTTGTTTGTCAGCTATTCATCCTGAAGCAGGCTTCTGCTTTCATGCACACATACTGCACACTTTTTGCACTTTTATACACAGAAATACTGAACACACAGACACATATGCATGCATACCCCCACACACATGATTTCAGCCAAATCATCTTTTCTGTACTTGACAGGACTGTTCCACATCAATCCTTCTCTTGCTCTCTCTTTTCATACATTTCTCTTGATGTCTTTCTCCATCCATCTCTATTTCTCACTATCTCTGGTTGGATTTCTCTCCAGTGTCCATCTCTTTTGCTTTTTCTTTCTTTCTCTGGAGTTCTAGACATTCAGGTTTCTTGGCTCATGTACCTCCTTTACCCATTTCTTTTCCACATCACTCCAGTATCTATTTCATCATTTATTTGATCTCCATAACATGGATTCCTATTTTCTCCCTCTCTCCAGGCAATCTGGCTAGCTGTTTTTTCTTTGCATTTTGTCTCCTCAGTTTGCTTCTCTTCCCTGTGCTCCTCAGTTCGGCCATCTCACACTGGATATCCATGTCATTTCATTGCATTCTTTCTCAGCAAGATTTGACGGTCCTCATGTGTATCGGGTTTGGATCTCCATTCGTTTCTTTTGTGTCCTGACGGTCCACCCATCTTCATCACTCTCACTCTCTCGTTTCTTGAAATATCACTCTTTATACTCTCTTTGTCAGTTAGTTCTGACCTCCCAGTATATCAGTCATCCCTCCATTGTTTCTTGTCCACTTGTTCCTTTCCATCTGTCTGAATACTCTCTCCATCCAGGAGGATGTTTCCTGGGACAGTCATCTCTCAGGCTACTCTTGATTCACCTTCACTCTAGGACCCTAGGTCTTTCCTCCAGTTCAGCATCAGGACTTTTCACAGTCCATACAGTCTCTATTTTCTCACCTTTTCCACTTGATTTCTTGGGCTTTCTACTCACCTCACTCTCACGATCTTGGCTACTAGTCTTACATTCGATGTATCTCCATTTCTAGATATCTCTTGCTTACTTGCTTTGCTCCAGTTGTCTTTCCCTCTTTCTCCATTGGTTTAACTCTTAGGTTTCTCTTCTAGAATTGTCTTGACTTTTGCTACCTGTATGAAAGCCACAATCTACTTCCTTTATTCTAAGTACTTAGTAGGATCTGCAGATATCTCCTTTTCTATATATGAGGTCTATTAACGTGTTCTCATTTCATTTCCCTTCTCACTGTTCTTCTCCCAATGTTTTTTCTGTCATACAGTCTCACAGATCCTACTGTCTTTGTTGCTCCATTCAGTCATCTCATTTGCATTTCCTCGCTCCATTCATGCTTATATATGTTTTC
Organism: Sarcophilus harrisii; assembly: GCF_902635505.1. NCBI lineage: Eukaryota > Metazoa > Chordata > Mammalia > Dasyuromorphia > Dasyuridae > Sarcophilus > Sarcophilus harrisii. The sequence continues at coordinate 77,884,450 of NC_045432.1, read as the reverse complement.
AAGATTTGGCTGATGACTTCCCTTAAGTATCAGAGGTTGGGTTCTCCTTTCCTCCTGTCTTTCGGCCTCTGTCACTCACATTCTCCACCTTCACCCATCTAGGAGTTCACAGTTCAGGCTCTCTCTCTCTCTTTCTCTTTGGCCACTCATCTCTCATATTCTGGATGGTATCCATCACACAGATTATTGTATTTCTACATCAAGGTCCATTCAACATCTTGGCTACACAGATGTCTGATTACTCAGGTGGTGTTTATGGCAATGGATCTACTTAGTCCTGTCAATATGTCCCTGTCTCTACTAGAATTTGGTTCCCTAGAGCCACTCTATCTTGTCTTCTAAAATCTTTGTTTCTCCTTTGCTCAGCAACCCATCCTTTAATGTTTCCATTTGCTTCCTCATTTGGTGCTTATTGAAAGATATCTTTGCAGGCACCTCTCACTCCAGAGCATTTCCACCTTCACATCTCACACTTTTTGATTTCATTGCCAGCAATCTCACATTTCTCCTCTTTGTTTTCACAGTGGCCAGCTCTTCTGTATTCATTTCTGTACTCTGTGAGTACTAGACTAAACTCTTCTCTGCCCCTCTGTAGGCTCAATGGTCCTTGACCATAGACCTAGGTTTCTGCTTTTCATACATGAGGTCTGATCAAAACAATGGATTTGGCCGCATAGCCCACAGGGAGCAGCCTTGTCTCTCCACACCACGCTCATTCAGTCCATTACTTCTCTCTCCTCATTCATTTATTCAGGTAGGTTTTCTAAACATGTATCCACTTTCCTCTTACCATTTACATTTGTTCTCCAATGGCTCTTTTGCAGCAGAGACATTTGGCCTCACCCTCTCATCTTTCATCCTTTCATGGTTTTGTTGTTTGTCAGCTATTCATCCTGCATGGCAGAGCTTCTGCTCATACACACGCTTTTACATGCACCCACACTTACGCACAGACACATGCATACACACACAGCACATACCACCCCACACACACACAGCCAAAAGCACATATTTCAATAAATGTCTTTTCTATGTGACAGGGCTATTTCCACACGTCCTCCATCTCTTGCTCTCTTTTCATACATTTCTCATGCTTTTGATGTCTTTCTCCATCCATCTCCTGTTTCTCACTGTCTAGTTGGATTTCTCTCAGTGTCCACACATCTCTTTTTGCTTTTCTTTTCTTTCTCTGGGTTCCCCACAGTCTAGTTCTCCAACATGGATTCATTCCTTTCTCCTCTCTCTGTCCTGTGGCTAATTATTTCCTCTTTAGTTTGTCTCCTCAGTTTGCTTTTCCTCCTTGTGCTCCTCAGTTCAGCCATCTCACACCACAAATTCCTTGACATTCATGCGTTCTCCAACAGATTTGGCAGTCCACTCATGTATCAGAGTTTGGTCTCTCATTCATTTTATTTATTCTGCCATTCAGTCTCTCATCCTCGTACTCTCACTCTCTCATGTTCTCCTCCCTCTCCTCTCCAACTACTGCATCCACTTACTTTTGACATTTCAGGATGTCCATTTCATCCCTCAATGTCTGTATGCATATTTGTTCCTTCCATGAGTCTGGGCCTTCTTTCTCTCTAATTTGTGGACACAATCATCCCTCATATTACTCTTGGTTAGCTTCTTCTCTCTGAGCTGCTCCTTCCTCATGTAGTTTATTAAATTTTCCAGCCTATTGACCTTCTCATGGTTGTCTAGCATTCTTTCTCCACCTTTCCTATTTAATCACTTGGGCTTTCCAGCCCACCTTCCTGTCTCATGAGCTTCAGGAACAACTCTTTCAATCCATCTCATATCTACAAGGTCTCTCCTTCCCCCCTCTCTCCATCCATTGTTTCCCTCTTTTCTATTCTTTGCTTCTTTCAGTCTTGGGTCCTCGCCAGATTAGTATCTTGCCTTTTCCTACCTTAATATCAGCACAATCTACCTTCTTTGGCCTAGCCATCCATTGCAGGCTCCCTTGCAGGCTCTCCTTTTCTATGCCTTTCACTCTGTTGCCTTTATTCATTAATTTCCCGTTCTCTTACTGTTCTTCTCCCAATGTTTTCTTTCGTTAATCTCACCAACCATTCTTTCTCTGTGCTCCATTCAGTCATCTCACATTGCATTCCTTACTCCATTCATCCTTCTTTCTTATTGGAGACTTGACTGTCCCCTCAAGTATTATAGGATTCGTCTCCTTTCCCTCCTCTTTCCAGGGTTTCTGGGTCATATTCTCACCCCTTCCTTGCCATTTAAATTTGTCAGTCCACTCTCCTGGCTTTCTTGTTAGCCACCCAGCTCCATCTTGTCCATATAACCAACTATGGCTTCACACATACAAGTCCCATTCAACATCTTGGCTATAAATGTTTGACACTCAGTGGTATTTTAGCAGCCACATCACTAGGCCCCTGTCAACAAGTACCTGTATCTACCTCAGTGATTCCTGGGCCACTCTATCTCCTTGTCCTCTGAAATCTTGGCATTTTCTTTTCATCTGCAGCCCATGCTGATGCTTCCCATTCTGCTTTCACACTTTATTGACTTGGCAGAATGTAGACACAGGCATGTGTACTCCTGCATTTCCATCCTCACATGTCTCATTCTCTTAACCTTTCCAGGCAGAAATCTCATTTCTCTCTAATTTTTCACAGTGGCCCAGCCTCTTCTGTATTCATTCATGCTCTCTTGGTACTGCACCTAAGGTCTTCTCTGCCCCCTGGCTCCATCACCCATTGAGGAACACAGACATCAGGTTTCTCCTTTCATATATCACTCACAGCTTAAACTCACTGGAGTTTAGCTGCTGCTCAGTCGAGGGACAGATTCTCTACACACCTATTCATTTTGTACTTCTCTCATCCTTTACTCCTTTGGTGTAGATTTTAAACAGCCAGTAATCACATTCTCTCTGACCATTTCTTTCAGTTCTCCAATGGCTCTTTACCAGCATAGTATACTCTCACCCTGTCAGCTTTCATCTTCATGGTTTCTGTGAGGTATTCATCCTTCAGCAGGGGTTTAGGCTTCTGTACAAACACACACACACTGCAAAGCATTTGGTTTCATCTGAGGGAATCTCTTATTTTATGTTCAGGTCTCTTTTCAATTTTAAGTTACGCATTCTCTTGCTCTCTCTTTGTCTGAGACATTGTTCGGTCTCTTGCTCTCTCTTTCATATATTACTCATGCTTTTGGTGTCTCTCTCATTCTGTTTCTCACTGCATCTTTAATTGGTTTTCTCTCAGTGTCCAGATCTCTTTTGGCTTTTTTATCTCTGAGTTCTAGACATTTCATAGTTCCAGCTCATATATCTCTTCATTCCTTTCGTCATTCAAATTAATAAATTCATGCATTTCCCACAGTTTGGAGCTCAACATAGTTCCTTTCTCTCTCTCATCACTGGGGGCTCTTTCTCTTTGCATGTCTCCTCAGTTTTGCTTCTCTTTCCTATGCTTCTCCAGTTCCAGCCATCTCACCATCCTTCGTGCCATTCCTTGGATTCCTTACAAGTTTAACAGTCATTTCATGTATCAGTTTGGTCTCCTCTCTGTTCATTTTTTTAGTTCTGCCATTCCAGTCACCCATCCTTCTCACTCTCATTTGCTCACTCACTTCCTCTCAACTTCTCCATACATTCCAATTCTGACATCCGAAAGGCCATATCATTCCATCCCAGCATTTTTCCTTTTTTTGTTTTTCACAGTGTCAGCTGTATTTGTTCATACTCTATAAGTACTAGACCCTAAACTCTTCTCTGCCTACTGGCCCAGCGTGTGACCACACAAACCTGGAGTTTCTCCTTTCCTTACGTGGTCAGAATCAGGCCCTCTAGATTTAGTTAGCAGCCCTCAGGGGACAGCTTTGTCTCTCCACATCACTCATTCAGTACATCACTTCTCCCAGCATCCTTAACTCAGTCATCACTTCATTTACTTGCATGTTCTCAGTGAGGCTCTTCAGCAGCATGGCATATTGCTCTCACCTTTCATCCATTTCCTTGGTTTGCTGTTTTCAGCTGTTCATCCTTCATGGCTAAGCTTCTTTCACACACACACACACACGCATACACACACTTTGCTTACCCACCCCACCCCACACACACATACAGCACTTATTTCCAGCCATATATCTTTTCTGTGCATGTAGGGCTATTCCACAGATCATTCACTCCTGCTCTCCCTTTTCATACATTTCTCATGCTTTTGATGTGTCTTTCTCCATCTCTCCCTGTTTCTCTATCTCTGGTTGGATCTCTCTCAGTGTCACATCTCTTTTGCTTTGCTAGGTTCTAGACATTTGGTTTCTTGGCTCCTTGCACTCTTTGCCATTTCTTTTCCCGCTCAGTGTGTGTTTCATCCATTGCAGTCTCATGTAGCACTTAGTTCTTTCTCCCTCTCGGGCAATCAGACCAGCTGTTTTCTTTGCATTTATCTCCCTCAGTTTTGCTTCTCTTCCCTGTATACCAGTTAGCCATCTCACTAGATATCCCATATCATTCATGCATTCTTTCTCAACCAAAGATTTGACAGTCACTCATGTATCAGAGTTTGGGTCTCTCCGTTCATTCTTTTGTGTCTGATATTCGGTCACCCATCTTCATCCTCTCACTCTCTATTTTCTTAAGCTCCTCTCCTCTTCCTACCTCTCTTTATCCATTTCAATTTGACCTCCCAGTATGTCAATCCATCCCTCAATGTCTGTTTCTATGCTTGGCCCTTGTTCCTTTCTCCATCTGTCTGGGCCTTCTCTCTCCATCAGGGAGTTAATTTCACAGGACAGTCATCTCTCAAACTGCTTGATTCACCTTCCTCTAGGACCCTAGATTTTCCCTCCCAATTCAGCATCGAGACTTTTCACAGGTCCCTGTAATCTCAATTTTCTCCACCTTTCCACTTGATTTCTTGCATTTTCCTGCCACTCACTGTCTCGATTGCAGCTACAAATCACACATTCGATGTATCTCATTTATAGGTCTCTCTTACTCACTTGCTGCTCCAGTATCTTTCCCTCTGTCTCCATTGGTTGCTCTTGGGTTTCTCTTCCTAGTAGTGTCTTGACTTTTTGCTACTGTATGTGACCACAGTCTGCTTCCTTTGTTCTAAGGTACCCATTTGGGATCCCCTGGGTCTATCTCCTTTTCATACCTGTGGGTCTGTTAGTGATTGCATTGTTTCCTTCTCTCACTGTTCATTTCCAGTGTTTTTCTACATGTTTTGTCACAGATCATTCTGCTTTCTTTCGTTGCTCCACATTCAGTCATCTGTTGCATTCCTCGCTCCATTCATGCTTATGTTTGTTAGATTTGACTGTTCCCTTAGGTACTCAGGTTGGGTCTCTCCTTTCACTCCTGTCTTTCGATATCTGTCTGCATTCCTCACATGCCATCTGGGTTCACGGTTCGTCTCTCTCTTTCTCTTTGTACTCATCTCTCATGATTCTGGATGGTAGTTGTCATCACACACAGTTAACCTTCTGCACATCCAAGTCCATTCATGCATTTTCACTGGTGTCTGATTGCTCCAGATTGGTTGTTTATAACATGGATCTCATAGTCTGTCAGTGTCCCTGTCTCTTTGCCTTGGTGGTTCCCTGGGGGCCACTCTATCTCATGTCCTTCTAAAATCTGTTTCTCCACTTTGCTCAGCAGCCCATCCTTTAATGTTTCCCATTCTGCTTTCTCATTTTGGTGTATTGACATATATCTTTACCCAGGCACCTCTCACTCCAGAACATTTCCACCCTTCACACACCTACACTTTTGACCTTTCATTATAGCAATCTCACATTTCTCCTCTTTGTTTTTCACAAGTGTTGGCCTCTTCACTTCATTCATTGCTCTATTAGTACTAGACCTAAACTTCTGCCCCTCTGTAGCTCAGTCCCTTGACCACACAAACCTGGAGTTTCTGCTTTTCATACACTCCAGGTCTGTCAAGCTCAATAGATTTGCTTGCTTTTAGCCCACAGGGAGCAGCCTTGTCTCTCCACACCACGCTCATTCACTCCATCACTTCTCTCCTCATTCATTCATTCAGGTAGATTTTCTAAGCTTAATCATCACTTCCTCTTCACCTTTTACGTTCTCCAATGTGGCTCTTTGCAGCGAAGCATTTTGACACTCACCTCTCATCTTTCATCCTTTCCTTGGTTTAGTTGTTTGTCCAGCCTTCATCCTGCATGGCTTAGGCTTCTGCTTTCCTTACACATGTACACACGCACATGCACACACACACGCCCTTTTATACCCACTGCACTTGCGTTACAGTGCCTTGCCCACAGACACATGGCATACACACACACGCATATACCACCCCCCACACACACACACACAGCAAAGCACACTTATTTCCAGCCAAATATCTTTTCTGTGCATGACAGGGCTATTTCCACACATCACTCACCTCTTGCTCTCTCTTTTCATACATTTCAACTACTTTTGATGTCTTTCTCCATCCATCTCCTATTCTCACTATCTCTAGTTGGATTTCTCTCCAGTGTCACATCTCTTTTTTTTCTTTCTGAGTTTCTAGACATTCAGGTTTCTTAGCTCCTTATACTCTTTACCCATTCTTTGCTTTTCCAGTATCTATTTCATCCATTACCCCAGTCTCATATGTAGATTACTCCCTCTCTCGGGCAATCTGAATAACTGTTTTTCTTTGCATTTGTCTCCTCAGTTTTGCTTCTCTTCCCTGTGCTCCTCAGTTCAGCCATCTCACACTGAATATCCCATGTCATTCATGCATTCTTTCTCAACAAGATTTGACAGTCACTCATGAATCAGAGTTTGGTCTCTCCGTTCATTCTTTTGTGTCTGATGTGGTCCTCATCTTCATCCTCTCTCTCTCATTTTCTTAAGCTCCTCCCTCCTTCCTACCTCTCTTTATCCATTCAATTCTGACCTCCAGTATATCAATCCAATCCTCAATGTCTGTTTCATAGCATCACTTGTTCCTTTCCATCTGTCTGGGCCTTCTCTCTCCATCAGGGATGTTTCCTAGGACTGATCATCTCTCAGAGCTATGTGATTCACCTTATCAGGACCCTGGTCTTTTTCCCTCCCCAATTCAGCATCAGAGACTTTTCACAGTTCCTGTAATCTCTATTTTTCTCCACCTTTCCCACTTGATTTCTTTGGCTTTCTACTCACCTCACTGTCTCCGCGATCTTGCAGCTACAAATCTTTACATTGATGTACCCATTCCTAGATATCTCTTACTTACTTGCTATCCAGTGTTATCTCCCTCTTTCTCCATTGATTTAACTCTTGGGTTTCTCTTCTAAGTGTCTTGACTTTTGCTGCCTGTATGACCACAATCTAAGCTGCTGTTCCCTAAGAAGTTCCATTTACAGGATCCCCTGCAGATGTATCTCAGCACTGTACCTTTGAGGTCTGTTGTGATGTGTTTTATGTTCATTTCCCCTTCTCTCACTGTTCTTCTCCCAATGTTTTTCTGTCATGCAGTCTCACAGATCATTCTACTGTCTTTCGTGCTCCCACATTCAGTCATCTCACATTGCATTCCTCGCTCCATTCATGCTTATGTTTTATTGGAATTTGACTGTTCCCTTAAGTATCAGAGGTTGGGTCTCTCCTTTCACTCCTGTCTTTCGGCCTCTGTCTCACATTCTCACCTTCACCCCATCTGGAATTCACAGTTCGCTCTCTCTTTCTCTTTAGCCACTCATCTCTCATATTCTGGATATGGCCAATTATCCATCACACACACAGTTAACCTTGTTCTACATCCAAGTCCCATTCAACATCTTATTTCACACAAATGTCACAGTGCTCCAGGTGGGTATTTATAACAGCCAGATCTCACTTTGTTAAATTAACAGAATTCTCTGCTCAGGTTTCCCTCATCCAGAGCATTTCCATCCTCACATTTCTCACTCTCTTGATCTTTTGTATAAGCAATCTCACATTTTCTCACTTTTTTTTTTCACAGTGGCCCGGCCTCTTCTGTATTCATTCATGCTCTATTAGTACTAGACAGAAACTCTTCTCTGCCCCACTGTAGCTCAAAGATGCATCTACCTCACAAATCTGGAGTTTCTCCTTTCATACATTGATCACAATCGAGCTCGCTACATTTAGCCGCATAACCCCACAGGGGACAGCTTTGCCTCTCCACACCAAGCTCATTCAGTCCATCACTTCTCTCATCCTTCACTCCTTCAGGTAGATTTCTCAAGAGCCAATCATCACTTTCACTCTATACCATTTCCTTGCATGTTCTCCAGTGACTCTTAAGCAGTGAAGCATCCTTGACTCTCATCCTTTCTCCTCTTTCATACTTTCACAGTTCTGCTCTTTTTCAGTTATTTATCCTTCATGGCCAAGAGTTCTACTTTCTCACATACACACACTGAAAAGTATAGTTATTTCTACCCAAGAAACATGTGTATGGCTCTTTTCCCTATATTATTCACTCACTAGCTCTCTCCTTCCATACATTACTCACTCTTTCTCTCTTTCCATACATACATTTCTCAATGGCTTGTTCGGTCTTTCCCTAGATTGCTCATTCTTTTCTTGTCTTCATCCATCCATCTCTCATTTCTCACGGTCTCCATTCAGATGCCTGTCACTGCCTAGGTCTCTCTTCCCTTTATTTTCTGTCTTTGGTTTCTAGACATTCATGTTTCGCTCTTCCTTATATCTCTTTACCCTTTTATAGCACTTGTGTCTAAATTCATCCATTTCCCAAAGTCTGGGTCTCAAATGGGATTCCCTCCTACTTCTCTCAGGCCTCTTAATCAACTGTTTCACTTTGGCTGTGTCTCCCTGGTTTTCCTTTTCATCCTTCTTCTCGTCAGGTTAGCTGTGTCAAACCATGTATTTCACACAAATTCACACATTTCTTGCATATTTTGACAATCACTCATATATCAGAGTTTGGGTCAGTCTGTCACCCTGCCATTCTCACCCTTTCATTTTCTCACTCCACTCTCCTCTCTCTACTTCTCTTTATTCAATCACCTTTGACCCTTTGTATAGCCATTCAGCCTCCATTTTCTGTATACATATATCTGCCACTTTTTTCATTTAGTCTCTTGGGACTCTTCTCTCACTCAGGGGTTTTTTCTTAGGAGAGAAACATTCCTCCTAACTGGATTCTACTCCCTCTCTGAGACTGCTTTTTTTCCCAATATTCCTTATCTAATCCTCACCATCTCAACTTTCTTATAACCATGGCTATCTCTGTTTTTTCACCTGTCTCTCCCTCAACTCTTATGCTTTCCAACACACCTCACTGTCTCAATATCTACAGCGCCAACCTTTCTCTATGTAAAGCTACTTTTCCATAACCCTCTAACTGTCTTGGTTTCTCTACATCCATCACTCATGCCCCCCTTTTTACACTTATCCAGCTTTCTGGCTAGTTTCCTCTTTTGCTGCTTTTCAGGCTTATTTGTCAGCTTCAACTTCACATATAGTTCGACTCTCCTCCTTGACTTCAGGACGTACTGTTCCAAACTTCAGGTCTCATGCTGTTTTTTTCTAGGTAGTTCCAGGTATCTCTAAACTTTCACTTCTTAGAAAGTGAAATCATCCAAGAATATGTCTGGTCACTAATCTCCTGCAACATGAGTGATGGTCAGCACTGGTTTTTGCCTTGTAATTGTAACCAGACTCCTGTCCCTGTGACCTAGAACTGTGCATGGCAACAGATTCCTAATCCCCTTTCTGGCAAAGAGTCCCCTGCAGTCTCTATCTGACTGGTTGTCTAAAGCTCCTTTTGTGTGGGCTGAAAACTCCAGAAAGCGCCACTGGTGAGTCCATCGTTCCAGGAGCCTATTGTTGGCTTCTTCTCATGGTCACAGCCTCTGCTGCACTCCCTAATTAAAGTCTGTGTTGAACAGTCCTCTCACCCCATTCTTTTGTCTGATCTGCCATTCCAGAATTCGTTTTGAGATGTTATTTTAATATAGTTTGGACGTGAATTTGGGAGAACTCAAGAAAATCCCTCCCTTTTATCTACCATCTTTGTTCCTCTGTCCTCCGCTGCTGAAATGTCTATATTCATACACATACAATTTGCATCCATTTTTCCTTCTCTGAAAGAGGCAATAAGAAAATTTGTTCCTCTCACTCTTACCAGTCATTCTTTACTTCCTTGCTGCTCCTGAATTCTATCATCTTCCAGTGGCTGTGTCTTTCCATTCAACCTTTCCCCCATTGAAATTTCACTGTCATTACAAGTCTCAGAGTTTGCATCTCTCCTTTCCCTCCATCTTTGGGGCCTGTGTGTCTCCCATGCTCACCTTCACCGTCTCTGGCTTTCTCCATCCACTCCCTGCCTCGAACTTTCTCTTCAACCTCTCATGAATATATCCATCTCATCCATCTCTTCTCAACCTCTCATGAATATATAATTCATATAACGTTCATCATATGCCTTTTTGATCTGAACCTGTGTTATTCTCTACCTCCACAGAGTTGGTTTTCCAGGTTAGTTAATGTATCTTAATGACAGGCTGATGACGCAGGAACCATGAAAAATATTTCACTTTTTCTTTTACAGCTGAAAAATGAAACAAAAAGCCTCCACAGATATTTGTCAGAAAAATGTTTTTGCACATGGTATATGACATTATAAAGTTGAGAACTCGGGGACAAAAAAAATCTCACTCCATTATTTGTCACCCATCTCTGCAAAACATTCCTGTGTCCAATCCTGATGCTCTCTCTTTTGAAATATCAAGTTGGGTTTTACCAAGAGTCAATCTGGTAAGATTGACTTCCTGTTTTTCTTGATAAATACTCAGAAGGCTCAGCCGGTGATTAGAGTCCTGTCCAATGGTGAGGAAAAAGGAGATGGGGGAAAGCTTTTCAGAAGCTGTCTTCTTTCCTTCACCTTGTTTTCTCCTTTTCTCCTCGTCTTCCCAGGATATCACCCCAAGCTCCTAAGTTTTCCCAGCCTCTGCCGCCACTGCCAACTTGGTCTCTGCTACTACATCCTAGGCCAGTGATGTCTGCAGTGCCTCCACCACTATAATGGCCCCTTTGGCCTCCAAAGCCACCATCCTCAGCCTACTTTCTTTGTTTCCATCAGCCTCCCTGTCCTCCATGGACTCTTTTGCAGCTTTACCTTTTCCTTTTGGGTAAAAGGTCACAAACTGTACATTGTGCCTGACTCTGTCCCCCTCCTTGTGACTATCCTGGCACCCAAAGGATAAAATGAATCTTTCATTGTTTCTTCTTTTATATCTTCATCCAGACCTCTGAAGAACTTTGTAGAACTCTGTCCTTGGTGCTGACTTCTGTTCTTTGAGCTCCCGCTGGATGGCTGTGGTTGTTACAAGTTTCTGTGTTGTTACAAGAATTCAGAGCTTCTTTTGCATCTTCCACAGAGATCAATTCAGCAAACGGGTCCCCTTTTGGTCAGCCTTGGATATTCTGGGGAAGGACGAACATTGCCTTCTCACACACTTGGACTCTCCTCACTTGAGCTCTTGGCCATATTATCCAGCACCAGTGTCTCTGAAGCTCCCAGCTTGCTTTTGTTCAAATTCCAGGGATCCTTCTCCCCACTTCTTTTGTTCTCTTGTCCTTTACTTTTCTTCACTGTGTAGTCCAGAATGAGCACTTTACTATCAATCTTGATTCCTTGTTTCTCTTCCAAGATCTTGTCCACATCTGCTTCCATCTCAAATACGCAATTTTGCTGGGTGTCCCATCCTTGTGCACACCAGTCTGACACCAGTAGAGTCTTCACACACTTCTTGGACTTACTTCCCTAGCGGAGAGCATCCTCCCATCTCAATTTTCCTGCTGGCTTTGAGCTCTGGAGCCTTTCTGTGTCTTCAGTGGCTCTGAGTTCCACATAGCCACATTTCTTGGTGCCGTCCATGTTGACATCCATGATGGTGAGGGCTTTGGGGGGAAGACATCTGCGACGCCAGTTTGAGTTCCAAAGAGTTCGGCTTCAAGTTCAGGTTACTAGCAGAGAGATTAAAGTTTGTAGATACTTTTCCATTGTCTTCCACTCTTGATTTGGGGAGCTTTCCGCTTGCCCATTTCCTTTTTCCTTGTTCCTGGTGCTTCTCTGACATGCATTTTCTCCTCTTCATAATATTCTTCCTTCTCTTCTCCTCTTCTTCCTCTTCTTTATTTTTTCTTGCTCCTCCTCCTCCTCTTCTTCTTCCTCTTCCTCCTCTTCTTGTTGTTCCTCTTCTTTCTCCTCTCTTCCTTTTCCATTTCTTCCTCCTCTTCCTCTTCTTTTAATTCCTCTTCTTCCTCCTCCATTTCTTCCTTCCCACGCTCCTATTCCTCCTCCTCCATTTCATCTTCCTTCATTTCTTCTTCCCCACCCTCCTCCTCCTCTTCCTCCTCCATTTCTTCTTCTTCCTCCATTTCTTCTCTACCATCCTCCTCCTCCATTTCTTCCTCCTTCATTTCTTCTTCCCCACCCTCCAGTTTCTTTTCCTCTTTTTCCTCCTCCTCCTCTTCTTCCTTCTCTTCCTCTTCTTTCTCCTCCTCCTCTTCCTTTTTCATTTTTTTCTCCTCCTCTTCTTTTTCCATTTCTTCTTCCTCCTCCTCCATTTCTTCTTTCCCTCCCTTCTCCTCCTCCATTTCTTCTTCCTCCTCCATTTCATCTTCCTCACCATCCTCCTCCATTTAGTCGTTTTCTTCTTCCTCCTCCTCCTTTACTTTTTCCTTCTTCATTTTTTTCTTCCCCACCCTTCTCCTCCTCTTTCTCCTCCATTTCTTCTTCCCCAACTTCTTCACCCTCCATTTGTTCCTCTTCTTCTTCCTCCTTCATTTTTTGTTCCCCATCCTCCTCTTGCTCCTCCTCTTCCATTTCTTCCACCTTCATTTCTTCTTCCCCACCCTCCTCCTCCTCCGCCGCCACCATTTCTTCTTCCTTCGTTTCTTCTTCCCCACCCTCCTCCTCCTCCACCGCCGCCATTTCTTCTTCCTTCGTTTCTTCTTCCCCACCCTCCTCCTCCGCTGCCGCCGCCGCCATTTCCTCTTCCTTCGTTTCTTCTTCCCCACCCTCCTCCTCCTCCGCCGCCGCCATTTCCTCTTCCTTCGTTTCTTCTTCCCACCCTCCTCCTCCTCCGCCGCCGCCATTTCCTCTTCCTTCGTTTCTTCTTCCCCACCCTCCTCCTCCTCCTCCGCCGCCGCCATTTCCTCTTCCTTCGTTTCTTCTTCCCCCCTCCTCCTCCTCCTCCGCCGCCGCCATTTCTTCTTCCTTCGTTTCTTCTTCCCCACCCTCCTCCTCCTCCGCCCCCCATTTTCTTCTTCCTTCGTTTCTTCTTCCCCACCCTCCTCCTCCTCCGCCGCCGCCATTTCTTCTTCCTTCGTTTCTTCTTCCCCCCTCCTCCTCCTCCGCCGCCGCCATTTCTTCTTCCTTCGTTTCTTCTTCCCACCCTCCACCTCCTCCGCCGCCGCCGCCATTTCTTCTTCCTTCATTTCTTCTTCCCCACCCTCCTCCTCCTCCGCCGCCGCCATTTCTTCTTCCTTCGTTTCTTCTTCCCACCCTCCTCCTCCTCCGCCGCCGCCGCCATTTCTTCCACCTTCATTTCTTCTTCCCCACCCTCCTCCTCCTCCGCCGCCGCCATTTCTTCTTCCTTCGTTTCTTCTTCCCCACCCTCCTCCTCCTCCACCGCCGCCATTTCTTCTTCCTTTGTTTCTTCTTCCCCACCCTCCTCCTCCTCCTTCATTTCTTCTTCTTCCTCCTCCATTACCACCATCTAAGTGTATTTGGCTAGAGCTGCTCCCACTTTTGTAGCTCTGGGTGGCCCAGGTTCTCTCTTCTCATCTTCACTGTCTTCTTCAGAGTCACCATCTTCTTTCTTAACTTCCTGGGGGCCCCTTTGCTCATGGGTGGGTGGCTCGGGGGGGGGGGCTCCCGCTTCTGTTAGGATGACATCAGCTTTGGCCGGGGTGGCCCTTTCTTGCCGGAGGCCTTCTTAGAAAATATCCCAGGCACTTTGTTGCAGGAGCGGTGGCTTTTGTGGCCGCTGGGACCTTTGCTAGGGTAGCCACGGTCTTTTCCTATTCTTCTGAGGGACTGTAAGCTCTCTTGCTCTGGTTTCTTTTTCATCTTCTGACATGGTCCCACCCTCAGGGTCTCCTTTTGACTTCAGGGGAGACACCATTTTCTTGGGCTCCCCTCAATTTTTTGCAGCTTTTCTGATCTTTTCCAAAGTGGTGGCACATGATTAAGGGGCAGAGGGTCCAGATCTGTGGCAGAGAGCATGAGGAAGAGTCTGCATATGAACCCTTCTTAAATTTCAATTCCCATTAGTGTCTCAATGCTGAAGTTTCTACTTTAATTCATCTCTCTCAGTCTAGGTAGATCTTCTCTTCTACCACTTTCTTTCTGCATACAACTCTCACTTTTTACATCAGCTCCTCCATTTGTCCCTCACACCGGCAGTCATTCTAAACAGCCAAACATCAGTAATCAGTCTCTAAATTCACTGGTATCTCACACACGGGAGCACTAGAAATGTCGCAGAATTAATTCTCTCCCATCATTCTGCTCTTCCTGGCCACTTCTCAGTTTGGCAATTTCACATCACATTCCCTCCCCCATCAGGGTTTGGTTCTATCCTTTTTCAGCTTTTTCTCTTTCTCATGAATGAACCCCTTTCACCCCTTTCTGCCTTTCAAAACACATTCTCCTCTTCTGCCTTTTCTCCATTCATTCTCCCATAGTCCAGGTATACTCATTCATCCACCACTCTGCTGATAGCTTTCATAATGCACCCGACTCCCACTTAGTACAACAATGAACCCACCGATCGCTCACTCAAGTGTTCTTTCCTTGCATCCAAACATCACATATACATAGGCCTACTCATCTGTCTCTTACTGAGTGATTCATTCTGAACGCTGCACAGCTAAATCACAACATCTCTACTTTCATACTCTCCCGGCTATCTCAGTTTTCCAAGCTTTTCATGCTTCACCTTTCAAACCTGCCTCAGTGTACAAGAATTGATAGCTAGAAATCGAACTCGAAACCCATCCATCTTTCTCACATTTTCACACTCACCCCATCCATCCTTCTGTCACTCTGTTGTTCCCTCCTCTGTTAGTTCCTTCCATTTTTGTTTGGGACATTCATTATTCCCTGCCTCTTCAAATCTGTGCCATCTTTGGTTTCCTAAGCTATGTGACAACTAATAGTCTGCTCTGCCTCAGTTTCTTCATTTTGAAGTGAGAATAATAGGAGCACTTACCTCACACTTAATAAGATAATATTAGTAAAGTGCTTATCACAGTGCCTGACACATAGTAGGTTCTTAATAAATGCTTATTTCCTTTTCCTCCTCTTCCCTTTTTTTCCTCTTTCCTTTCCTTTCCTTCCATTCCTTTTTGGCCCTCTTATATTCTATGTACATTTGTAGAGTTGACTCTGCCATCGTAGAAGAAGATAAACCGGGTTCCTCCATATGATGTCAGTGTTTGTTGTGGGAAGTTCTGTATCTGATTGACAAACATATCGAATTATGTTCCCACTCACTAATTATGAAATACAAATGAAAACACCGCTTCAATTTCACAGATTGGTAAACACGAAAACAAGAGACAAATGTTAAATACCTGTCCAAATGAGTGTGAAAATCTTGTCAGTGAGGAGAGCTGTGAGGAGCTCTTGGGATTTGGGGAAACATTTTGCTATCAGCATATAAGCCATTAAACCTACATTTATACTTGCTATGTCAACATTACTCATATAAACACACGATCTATAGATCTATTTTCCAGTTGGACACTCACATGCATGTATGTTCACATATCCTACATATATGAAAGAGAAACAAAAAGAAAGTACCCATCCTTGTGGTAGCAAAGCAGGGGAAGGAAAGCCACATGGTCTTGAGAATGGCAGGACAGATTGTGGTGGGCAGATGTCATGGATTCTCATTGTTCTGTGAACCAAAACAGAGACAAATATTAAGTATTCAGAAAAAATTAAGAAGCTTTGGATATGGTAGTGCAAAACAAAGTAAGTGGAAAGTAGGAGAGAACTTTACACGAAGGCCACTAGAATATTCAATAAAATAACACAGGAAAGTTCCGAGTTCTACTCACTGTAGGAACTTGCTCATGACAGGTCACGTGTGGCTTCTTCCTTCTTCAGAGAGGTAGGGCACAAATAAGGCCTACATTGGTAGTCAAGGGCAATATAGCGCTTTGTTTTTCTGAATTGCAATGGAATGCCATTGAAACATAGGACAACGTCAATAGGAGGATTTCAGAGAATCTTGGGAAAACTCTCCCTTGATCCTACCATCCACACTAGATATCCCTCCATTTATATATACTCCTCTACTCTGCTGTGTCCCCCATCTGTATCCTTTCATCTGTCTCTGTGTCCCGGTGTTCATGTTTGTCTGTGACCCTGTCTTTTCCCACTTGCTCGTGTGTCTGCGTCCATGTGTCTACATGCTTCCTTGGTCACCATCATTTTCATCTCTCTGTCTCTTCCTCTTTGGTACAGATCTCCTTGATAAAGCCATCTACAGCTGCTGCCTCCACTTTATTCACTGTTCCAAACTCTGTCCTCTAGCTTCCAACCTCATCCTTCCACTATTTCCTCTAATGATCCCCTACTTGCTAAACCCAATGGCCTTTTCTCAGTCCTCATCCTTCTTGACCTGTACGTTGCATTCAGTGCGTTTAAAGAGGCCCCTTTTCCTGGATAGTCTAAATGTTTCTGGTTTTTGTAAACTTTGTTCTTTCTTGGTTCTTCTCCTGTCTGTCTCATCATTCATTCTCCATCTCCTTTGCTGGATCATCATCTAAATCATACTTACTAAATCTGTGCCCCCAAAGCCTTTGCCTTGAGCCATCTTCTCTTTTCTCTTTCTAATTGTCATTTGATGACTGTGTCAGTTCCCATGAGTTTATTGATCATATCTATATAAATGATTTGGAGATACCTATATTCAGCCCTCGTTTCTCTCCTGAGATCTAGGATTACAAATTACCTATTTTACAACTGGATGCCTTCTAGGTATATCAGATTCAACACGTGCAAAACAGAACACATTTTCTTGCTCTATCCATATGCTCTGTGTCCCTAATCTGTGTGTCCAGCTTTTCTGGCCACATGTATCTCCTGGTTTGTCTAGTTACTAATTTTTCTATATCTTTCACAGGTCTGTGTGTCTCCCATCTTCATGTATCATCTGTGTATGTCCCTCTGGCTAGCCACGAGGCTCTCTGAATATCCACAGATTGTCCCATCTCTTTCCCAAAATTTGTGCATCTACCCAGCTTATTCTTTTATTTGTCCCTCTCTATACATTTACTTTTGTCTGTAAGTGCCCATTTGTCTGTTCTTCCCTTTGCTTTTGTATCCTCTTTGTCCATGTGAATTCATATATTACCATATTCACGCTGTGTATCTTCAGCTATATCCCCCACCTCCTGCCTCTGTTCCCCCAGATATTGAAGAGGCCCTCAAGCGATCCACATGTTCCCCAGCTGTTTATATCCCACCTTATATCTGGGCATATTTCCCCCATTTGTCCTTCCATTTGAATTGTCTTAGGAAGATTCTAAAAATACTTGGCAAGATAAGGTACCAGATGCCGAGGTCCTCTCTCGACTTGCTTTGAGCACCAAAGACAAAAGCAAATCCCCATCTGTATTCCCCTTCGGGTGTGCATCCCTCCATTTATATATACTCCTCTACTCTACTGTGTCCCCCCCTATCTTTATCCTTTCATCTGTCTCTGTGTCCCAGTGTTCATTTTTATCTGTAACCGTGTCTTTTCCCACATGCTCGTGTGTCTGCATCCATGTGTCTACATGCTTCCTTGGTCACCATTCCCATATGTTCCCTTGTGCTGCTATGTCCTGTCCCCCTCGCTCATTTTCCCCATTTGTGTTTCTCCCAGTTGTCGCTGCCCCATGTCTAAGCAGCCCTATTTGATTCACCATATAGATGTTTCTTTTAGAGCTCTCATTTATTTGACATGTCTTCCATCTGTCTCTTGGTATCCCACTACCAGTGTGTGTTTCTCATCTGTCATTTCCCTCCATTTCTCTTTTGTTCTATCTCTATTGCCCCTTTGTGTGTCTATCTGACTCTCCTTCTGCCCATAGGTCCTCATCAGTGTGTCTCTGTATTTACCCTCCCTGCTTCTACGTACGCTCTGTCAGCGTGTATACCCTCTATGTTTCTGTGTCTACCCATGCCTCCTCACCTGGGATATTCCTTGTCTTTGGGTCTTCTTTGTTCCCGTCCATTGTATACGTCCTCATCTGAGTCCCACTTCCTTCGTGTATCCCTGTCTTGTTATCCGATGTCTGTTTGTCCTGCTTCTGTTTTTTAAATAATAGCTCTATTTATCAAAATATATTCAGAGAGTTTTCAACATGCACCAAAAAACCTTGGGTTCCAAATTTGTCCCCCTCCCTTCCTCTCCACCTCTCCCTTCCCCTAGATAGCAAGCAATCTAATATAGATAAATCATGTGTAATGCTTGTAAACGTCTTTTCATAATTATCATGCTGCACAAGAAAAATCACATCAAATGGGGAAAAATGAGAAAGAAAAAAAAACCAAGCAAGCAAATAACAGTAGCAAAAAAGGAGAAAATACTTTGATGTGCTCCCCATTCAGTCGCATAGTTCTCTCTGGATGCAGCCGGCTCTCTCCATCATATGTCCATAGGAATTGGCCTGAATCGTCTCATTGTTGAGGAGTCATGTCATGCTTCTGTTTGTACATGTCTCTATGCCCCATTCTACATATCACATATGTCTGTTCCCAATCTGTTTGTTGCCAAATCCTCCCATTTAAGCACCTGGTCTACGACTGTCAACCCTTCTTCCTGTCTGTATGTCCTCCTCTGTAAGGACATTTCTGTGTTCCCTCCACTCCCCTCTGGTCCATAGGGATCACTTTTGTCAGTCTGGGTCTCTGTCTACCATTTGTCCACATCACCCTCCTTGGGAGTTCCCTCTGCCCACCTGTGCATGTCCTGTCTGTTTTGTCCCATTCTGCCCTCCTCTCTGTCCCTATGTTTGTGTGCCCCAACTATACCTTCCCTTATGTGGATCTCATCTGGGTCTCCGTGGCAGTCTGTGTTTCATCTGTCTCTCCATTGGTGTGCCCACTCCCTTCTCTATCTGTCATGTCTGTGTGGCCCTTGTCTGGTCATGTGCCCCTTCTTGTGTACGTGAATGGGCATGACCCCATCTGGGTGCATCTCCTTGTCAGGGCTCTCTGCCTGCATCTGCTCCTGTTCCTGTATGTCTCTCCCCCATTCATTTCTATGACCTCCTGTCTTTCTGGGCATCCTGGCATCCCCATGTCTGACTGTGCTGCACCCTACATTTCATGCCAATGTATGTCTGTTTCTTGGGGTCCTTCTGCCAAGAAACTGTGCTTTTCTTAAAGAAGGCACTTACTAGTATATCAGCCTGGGTGACTTCCACACTCCACCCGCGGCCCATGTGGAGACTGCAGGTCACAAAAGATCCCAGATCATTTTTATCCCTCTCCCTCCAACTTTTCTCGTGGCTCTCTTCAGTTGGTTGTCTATCTATTACTTTGAGTCCTATCTTTCTTCACAGCCACCCCTGTCCTAACATTTTCCTGCCTCCCATCATCTGTCTCTAATGTCTGCTTATCTCTGTGTCCCATGTACCTCCCTTTCTATGGACCTATCCGAGTGGCTCCCTGTCTCCAGGAGCCCTTCTCCCAGCATGAACAAAGCGGTTTGCAAACCTTAAATATTTATATAAGTTTGAGATATTATTATTATTATTATTATTATTATTATTATTATTATTATTATTACTATGATTAGCACTCCTTGGATATTTCACTCAACACTTCTAAGTTGTTATCAGCCCATTCATGACCGCCACTTTGCCCTGGTCATCCAAGCACTTGTGAAAGCACCTAATGATACCGTCACCTAGTAGCCATCACTCCCTTTTTCCCCAGAGCAACACAACATACTCAGGCAAATAAAAATACATGGCGAAAATCTAGGTAAATTATAAATTACATCCCCAGATGATACAATCCAGTAACCCTTTTCTCTCTTACCTGATTCACTTTATGGGCTCCGGTATTTTGAACGTTGAAGATTTGTGACCCCAGAGACCTTAGCATACCAGGCCCTTCTGTCTGCTATCTTACAAAGTCTGTCCAAGTTCACGTTTGCTCCTTCCATGACACTCTCTCATCTTTGTCACCTCCTGCCATCCTCTTCTCCTTTTGCCTTCAATCTTTTCAAACATCAGAGAAGGACACTATAGAAAGAAACAGAGATGTTTCAGAGACATGACAGGGTAGAGGTGAGATTGATTGCTTTCTCTTGTTTTTTGGGAACTCTTTGGTACCATGAGTGTCAGAGCTAGGATCAGAGGCCCTGACTTTGAAGGCATCTTCCAGAGACAGATGCTTTAGAGTCTGAACCGCCTGCTTAGTGACCAGCTGATATTCTCAAGTTCCATCGAAACTCTAGCCTTGTATTTCAGACCTCCAGGAGCAGATTCTAAATGGAACACAATGAGAGAGCACCTCCACATTTAAGAGTTTGGAGGAACTTTGTTCCCTTGGACTACAGGTGTCCTTAAAATCTGTCTCCACTTTAAAAACCAGTGAAAAGGAAAGCCCTAGCTGAGGGGAGGAATCCCATTGAATTCTAGTATTACACAGTCAACCATAACCAAGAGCTACTTCAGCTGCCAGGAGTAACCTTTCACTCCTAGTCTCCTAACAGCTGTTCTCATTTGAGCTCCCCTCTGAGCTTAGTAGTTTCTAGTTCTGTGTATCAAAGCTGTTACTAACAAGTAATGGCAGCAGTTAGGGAGAAAGGCTAACTATACTAGGAGGCCCGTAAAACTTTCCACCTTTAGGAGGGAGGAATCGTGTTACTCTCACATGTGAAAATGACAACTGGTGTCCGTATGAATTGAATCAAAAGCAGTTCAAAGTGAACTCCAAAGGCGAAGTTGAGATCCATAGAAAAAAACTTTGGTACAGCAGGTTCAAACCATCAATTACTTGGACAGCAGCTTCTTTCCATGTTTACCAGATGAATATCACTAATAATAAGAAAATGACAAATGAAAACAGTTGTAAAGATTGAGCTCACATCCATCAGATAAACAAAGAGAACAAAATGTAGAAACAATAAATTACTAGACAGGCACAATAATACACTAATCTTACTGAGAAGACATCTAATTTATCCCTATTACAAACAATACTTCTTCTTGGTTTTAAAAAGAGACTATAATTTTTTAAAAACCTCTATTTATTCCTGTGCTTTCTGGGTTTTTTTTTTCTAGAAATAGGTGTATTTTCTCAAGTTTTTTTTGTATCTATTGAGATAATCACATGATTTTTGTTACTTTTGTTATTAATATGATCATTTATGCTAAAAGTTTTCCCAATATTGAATAAGCCTTACATTCTTGATATAAATCCAACCTGATAATATATGAAGTTTCTGAAATATTGCTATAATCTCCTCACTAGTATTTTATTTAAAATTTTTGAATCAATACTCAATAGGAAGGTATGAGCAACATATTTCTGTAGTAAAATGAAATTTGGTAGGATAACTTCTTTGCCTATTTTTCCAAAGAGTTTAAATAGTATTAGAATTAATTCTTTTTTAAAATGATTGTTAGAATACACATATGAATCAAATTGTTCCTAAGGACTTTTTATGTGCCCATTGATGGCATGTTAAAATTTCTTTGTCTAACATAGAGTTATTTAAGAATTCCATTTCCCATTCTGTTAATTTGGGCAATTTTATATTTATTGGGTCAATTTTTAACTTCTAATTTTATCAATCCTTTGTTTTTTTAAGATTTCTATAATAACATTTAATAAAAAGTTTTTTTTTAATAATCTTTTTCTGTTTTCTTTTTAACTATAAGCCCAATTCATTGTTCTGCTTTTTTCTTTTTTATTATTATAAGCATTTAGAGATATAATTATTTTCCTAAGGAAAATAAATATTTTCCTATTTTTCCAACTTTGGCTACATTCCAGAAATTTTGGTACATTGTCTCATTGTTATTACTATTCTTTAATGAATTTATTGGTTCTATGGTCCACCCAATTTTTAGGACTTTTGTGTTTCCAATTGATGTTTAACCTAGGCTTCCAAAGGTCTTTATTGAACAAAATGTTTACTATTTTATGGTACCAAAAGAGTACATATGCCATTTCTGATTTTCTGTAGTTTAGTGAGGTTTTTATGCCTTCTATGGTAAGTTTCTTGAGGATAACTATATGTAGCTTCTATATTCCCAATCAGTTTTCTCCAGAGGTCTATGAAATCTAACTTTTCTAATATTCTATTCATCTCCTTAACTTGTTTCTTATTTATTTTATTGCTAGATGTAATTAGTTCTAAGTGGTAAACTGAGGTTCCCCACTAGTAAACTTATAATATTTCCTCCTCTAACTCAATATCCCTTGAGGATCTAGAATCTATTCAATTTGATACTTACGTTTTAGTATTGGTATTACATCATTATCTATGATACCTGTTAATGAAATGGAGTTTCCCTGGCTATCTCATTTAGTTGGGGATATTTTTGTTTTTGCTTCATTTGAGATCCTAATTCTAATGCCTACCCTACTAAGCTCATCAGAAGCAAAATAGATTCTGCTTTAGCACCTTATTTTAACTCTTATGTGTTTTTCTGTTCCATGTATGTTTCCTGTAAACAACATATTTGTTGGATTCTCTTATCTTAATTTATTATGTTTTCTGCTTCCATTTTATGGCTGAGTTCATCCCATTCCCAGTTATGATCAATAACTATTACCCTACATCCTATTTTTTATCATACTCTTTTTAAAATTCTATCCCTCTTCTAAACTCTATTCTGCTTCTTAGAACTACCTCCTTTAATGCCATCAAAGCAAAGCTGCAGGAGGAACTTTTGCTTCCTTATAGTGGCAAGTGCATGTCTTCTCCCTGGAGCTACAACAGGGACTTCTGGTTACTTGTGATGGCAAGTGCTCCTCTTCACCCTGTCGCTATAGCAGGGAATTCTGGTTAGGTGTGATGGGACTGCTCTTATTTACCCCTGGAACAGCAGCAGGGACTTCTCGTAACTTTTGATGGCAACTGCACCTCTTCACCCTCGAGTGGCATCAGAAAATTCTGGTTACTTGTGATGGCAAGTTTTCCTCTTCACCCTGGAGCAATAGCCGGGACGTCGAGTAAAGTGTGATGGCAAGTGTTCCTCTTCACCCTGTCACTATAGCAGGGAATTCTGGTTACGTGTGATGGGACTGCTCTTATTTACCCCTGGAACAGCAGCAGGGACTTCTCGTAATTTTTGATGGCACCTCTTCACCCTCGAGTGGCATCAGGAAATTCTGGTTACTTGTGATGGCAAGTTTTCCTCTTCACCCTGGAGCAATGGCCGGGACTTCGAGTAAAGTGTGATGGCAAGTGTTCCTCTTCACCCTGGACCTGCAGCAGGAACTTCAAGTAATTTGTGATGGCAACTGTTGTTCTTCACCCTGGAGCTGCAGGAGGGACTTCTGCTTACTTGTGATGGCAAGTGTTCGTCTTCACCCTGGAGCTGCTACAGGGACTTCTGGTTACTTGTGGTGAAATGTGTACCTCTTCAGCCAGGAGCTGCAGCAGGGACTTCTGGTAACTTGGGATCACAAGTGTTCCTCTTCACCCTGGAGCTACAGCAGGGACTTCTGGTTACTTGTGATGACAAGTGTTCGTCTTCACCCTGGAGCTGCAGCAGGAACTGCTGGTATCTTGTGATGGCAAGTATTCCTCTTCACACTGGAGCGTCAGCAGGGACTTCTGGCACCTTGTAATGGCAACTATTGTTCTTCACCCTGGAGCAGCAGCAGGGACTTCTGGTAACTTGTGATGGCAAGTGTTCCTCTTCACCTTGGAGCAGCAGCAGGGACTTCTGGCAACTTGTAATGGCAACTATTGTTCTTCACCCTGGAGCAGCAACAGGGACTTCTGGTAACTTCTGATGGCAAGTGTTCCTCTTCACCTAGGAGCAGCAGCAGGGACTTCTGGGTCCTTGTGGTCACAAGTGTTCCTCTTCACCCTGGAGCAGCAGCAGGGACTTCTGGCAAATTGTGAGGGCAACTGTTGTTCTTCACCCTGGAGTAGCAGCAGGGACTTCTGGTAACTTGTGATGGCAACTGTTCCTCTTCACCCTGGAGCTGCAGCAGGAACTTCTGGTATCTTGTGATGGCAAGTATTCCTCTTCACACTGGAGCGTCAGCAGGGACTTCTGGCACCTTGTAATGGCAACTATTGTTCTTCACCCTGGAGCAGCAGCAGGGACTTCTGGTAACTTGTGATGGCAAGTGTTCCTCTTCACCTTGGAGCAGCAGCAGGGACTTCTGGCAACTTGTAATGGCAACTATTGTTCTTCACCCTGGAGCAGCAGCAGGGACTTCTGGTAACTTGTGATGGCAAGTGTTGCTCTTCACCTAGGAGCAGCAGCAGGGACTTCTGGGTCCTTGTGGTCACAAGTGTTCCTCTTCACCCTGGAGCGGCAGCAGGGACTTCTGGCAAATTGTGAGGGCAACTGTTGTTCTTCACCCTGGAGTAGCAGCAGGGACTTCTGGTAACTTGTGATGGCAACTGTTCCTCTTCACCCTGGAGATGCAGCAGGGACTCCTGGTAACTTGTGATGGCAAGTGTTCCTCTTCACCCTGGAGCAGCAGCAGGGACTTCTGGGTATTTGTGGTCAAAAGTTTTCCCCTTCACCCTGGAGCAGCAGCAGGGACTTCTTGCAACTTGTGATGGCAACTGTTGTTCTTCACCCTAGAGCAGCAGAAGGGACTTCTGGTTACTTTTGGAGGCAAGTGCTTTTTTTCACACTGGACCTGCAGCTGTGAGGTCCACTTATTGGTGATAGGAAGTGTTCTTCTTCAAACGGGAGCTGCAGCTTGGACCTCTGCTTGGTTGTGATGGCAAAGGCCTCTCTCCACCCCTAAGCTGCAGTTGGGACGTCTGCGTAGTTGTGATGGCAAAGGCCTCATTCTATCCTGGAGCGGTATATGACACCTCTGCTAGGTTGTGATAGCAAAGACCTCTGTCCAACCCAGAGATGCAACTGAGACCTCTGATTTGTTATGATATCAAAGGCCTCTCTCCACCCCTAAGCTGCAGCTGTGTCTTCTGCATTTTTCTTAGGGAAATTGGTCTTCTTCACCCATTAGCTTCAGGAAAGATTTCTGGTAACATTTCATGGCACGTGGTCCTCTTCACCTTGGTGCAGCAGCAGGGACGTTAGGCAACTTGTAATGTAAACTGTTGTTCTTCACCCTGGAGCAGCAGCAGGGACTTCTGGTAACTTGTGATCACAAGTGTTCCTCTTCACCCTGGAGCTACAGCAGGGACTTCTGGTAACTTGTGATGGCAAGTGTTGCTCTTCACCCTGGAGCTGCAGCAGGGACTTCTAGTAACTTGTGATGGCAAGTATTCCTCTTCACCCTGGAGCGTCAGCAGGGACTTCTGGTTACTTGTCATCACAAGTGTTCCTCTTCACCCTGGAGCAGCAGCAGGGACTTCTGGCAACTTGTGATGGCAACTGTTGTTCTTCACCCTAGAGCAGCAGGAGGGACTTGTGGTTACTTTTGGAGGCAAGTGCTTTTCTTCACACTGGACCTGCAGCTGTGATGTCCAGTTATTGGTGATAGTAAGTGTTCTTCTTCAAATGGGTACTGCAGCTTGGACCTCTGCTTGGTTGTGATGGCAAAGGCCTCTCTCCATCTTGGAGCTGCAGCTGAGACAGCTGCTTGGTTGTGATGGAAAAGTTGTCTCTGCATCCTGGAACTGCAGCTGAGACCTCTGCTTTCTTCTGATAGCAAAGGCCTCTCTCCACCACTGAGCTGTAGCTGAGACCTCTGCTTTGTTTTGATAGAAAAGGCCTCTCTCCCTCCCTAATCTGCAGCTGGGTCCACTGCATTTTTATTGGGGTAATTGGTCTTCATCACCCGGTAGCTACAGGAAAGATTTCTGGTAACTTTTGATGGCAAATGGTCCTATTCACCCTGGAGCTACAGCAGGGACTTCTGGCAACTTATGATGACAAGTCTTGCTCTTCAACCTGGAGCGGCAGCAGGGACTTCTGGGTACTTGTGGTAACAAGTGTTCCTCTTCACCCTGGAGCTACAGCAGGGACTTCTGGATACTTTTGATGACAAGTGTTCCTCTTCACCCTGGAGCTGCAGCAGGAACTTCTGGTATCTTGTGATGGCAAGTATTCCTCTTCACACTGGAGCGTCAGCAGGGACTTCTAGTTGCTTGTGGTCACAAGTGTTCCTCTTCACCCTGGAGCAACAGCAGGGACTTCTGGCAACTTGTAATGGGAACTGTTGTTCTTCACCCTGGAGCAGCAGCAGGGACTTTGGGGTACTTGTGGTCACAAGTGTTCCGCTTCACCCTGGAGCAGCAGCAGGGACTTCTGGCAACTTGTGATGGCAACTTTTGTTCTTCACCCTGGAGTAGCAGCAGGGACTTCGGGGTACTTGTGGTCACAAGTGTTCCCTTTACCCTGGAGCTACAGCAGGGACTTCTGGTTACTTGTGATGACAAGTGTTCGTCTTCACCCTGGAGATGCAGCAGGAACTTCTGGTCATTTGTGGTGTCAAGTTCTTTTTGTCACACTGGACATACAGCTGGGACGTCTAATTATTGGTGATAGGAAGTGTTCTTCTTCAAACAGGAGCTGCAGCTTGGACTTCTGCTTAGTGTTGATGGCAAAGGCCTCTCTCCATCTTGGAGCTGAAGCTGAGACAGCTTCTTGGTTGTGATGGCAAAAGCCTCTCTCCACCCCGGAGCTGTAGCTGAAACCTCTGCTTTATTTTGATAGAAAAGGCCTCTCTCCACCCCTAATCTGCAGCTGCGTCCTCTGCATTTTTCTTGGGGTAATTGGTCTTCTTCACCCAGTAGCTACAGGAAAGATTGCTGGTAACTTTTGATGGCAAATGTTCCTATTCACCCTGGAGCTGCAGCAGGAACATCTGGTAAATTGTGATGGCAAGTGTTCCTCTTCATCCTGGAGCTGCAACAGGGACATACGGTAAGTTTGATGGCAAGTATTGCTCTTCACCCTGGAACGTCACCAGGGATTTCTGGTTACTTGTCGTCACAAGTGTTCCTCTTCACCCTGGAGCAGCAGCAGGGACTTCTGGGTACATTTGGTCACAAGTGTTCCTCTTCACCCTGGAGCAGCAGCAGGGACTTCTGGTAACTTGGGATCACAAGTGTTCCTCTTCACCCTGGAGCTGAAACAGGGACTTCTGGTTACTTTTGATGACAAGTGTTCGTCTTCACCCTGGAGCTGCAGCAGGAACTTCTGGTATCTTGTGATGCCAAGTATTCCTCTTCACACTGGAGCGTCAGCAGGGACTTCTGGCAACTTGTAATGGCAACTATTGTTCTTCACCCTGGAGCAGCAGCAGGGACTTCTGTTAACTTGTGATGGCAAGTGTTCCTCTTCACCTAGGAGCAGCACCAGGGACTTCTGGGTCCTTGTGGTCACAAGTGTTCCTCTTCACCCTGGAGCAGCAGCAGGGACTTCTGGCAACTTGTGAGGGCAACTGTTGTTCTTCACCCTGGAGTAGCAGCAGGGACTTCTGGTAATTTGTGATGGCAACTGTTCCTCTTCACCCTGGAGATGCAGCAGGGACTCCTGGTAACTGGTGATGGCAAGTGTTCCTCTTCACCCTGGAGCAGCAGCAGGGACTTCTGGGTATTTGTGGTCAAAAGTTTTCCCCTTCACCCTGGAGCAGCAGCAGGGACTTCTTGCAACTTGTGATGGCAACTGTTGTTCTTCACCCTAGAGCAGCAGGAGGGACTTCTGGTTACTTTTGGAGGCAAGTGCTTTTTTTCACACTGGACCTGCAGCTGTGAGGTCCACTTATTGGTGATAGGAAGTGTTCTTCTTCAAACGGGAGCTGCAGCTTGGACCTCTGCTTGGTTGTGATGGCAAAGGCCTCTCTCCACCCCTAAGCTGCAGTTGGGACGTCTGCGTAGTTGTGATGGCAAAGGCCTCATTCTATCCTGGAGCGGTATATGACACCTCTGCTAGGTTATAATAGCAAAGACCTCTGTCCAACCCAGAGCTGCAACTGAGACCTCTGATTTGTTATGATATCAAAGGCCTCTCTCCACCCCTAAGCTGCAGCTGTGTCTTCTGCATTTTTCTTAGGGAAATTGGTCTTCTTCACCCACTAGCTTCAGGAAAGATTTCTGGTAACACCGAAATTGGTCTTCTTCACCCATTATGTTCAGGAAAGATTTCTGGTAACATTTCATGGCACGTGGTCCTCTTCACCTTGGTGCAGAAGCAGGGACTTTAGGCAACTTGTAATGTAAACTGTTGTTCTTCACCCTGGAGGTACAGCAGGGACTTCTGGTAACTTGTGATGGCAAGTGTTGCTCTTCACCCTGGAGCTGCAGCAGGGACTTCTGGTAACTTGTGATGGCAAGTATTCCTCTTCACCCTGGAGCGTCAGCAGGGACTTCTGGTTACTTGTCATCACAAGTGTTCCTCTTCACCCTGGAGCAGCAGCAGGGACTTCTGGCAACTTGTGATGGCAACTGTTATTCTTCACCCTAGAGCAGCAGGAGGGACTTCTGGTTACTTTTGGAGGCAAGTGCTTTTCTTCACACTGGACCTGCAGCTGTGATGTCCAGTTATTGGTGATAGTAAGTGTTCTTCTTCAAATGGGAGCTGCAGCTTGGACCTCTGCTTGGTTGTGATGGCAAAGGCCTCTCTCCATCTTGGAGCTGCAGCTGAGACAGCTGCTTGGTTGTGATGGAAAATTTGTCTCTGCATCCTGGAACTGCAGCTGAGACCTCTGCTTTCTTCTGATAGCAAAGGCCTCTCTCCACCACTGAGCTGTAGCTGAGACCTCTGCTTTGTTTTGATAGAAAAGGCCTCTCTCCCCCCCTAATCTGCAGCTGGGTCCACTGCATTTTTCTTGGGGTAATTGGTCTTCATCACCCGGTAGCTACAGGAAAGATTTCTGGTAACTTTTGATGGCAAATGGTCCTATTCACCCTGGAGCTACAGCAGGGACTTCTGGCAACTTAGGATGACAAGTCTTGCTCTTCAACCTGGAGCGGCAGCAGGGACTTCTGGGTACTTGTGATAACAAGTGTTCCTCTTCACCCTGGAGCTACAGCAGGGACTTCTGGATACTTTTGATGACAAGTGTTCCTCTTCACCCTGGAGCTGCAGCAGGAACTTCTGGTATCTTGTGATAGCAAGTATTCCTCTTCACACTGGAGCGTCAGCAGGGACTTCTAGTTGCTTGTGGTCACAAGTGTTCCTCTTCACCCTGGAGCAACAGCAGGGACTTCTGGCAACTTGTCATGGGAACTGTTGTTCTTCACCCTGGAGCAGCAGCAGGGACTTCTGGCAACTTGTGATGGCAACTTTTGTTCTTAACCCTGGAGTAGCAGCAGGGACTTCTGGTAACTTGTGATCACAAGTGTTCCTCTTCACCCTGGAGCTACAGCAGGGACTTCCGGTAACTTGTGATGGCAAGTGTTGCTCTTCACCCTGGAGCTGCAGCAGGGACTTCTGGGAACTTGTGATGGCAACTGTTGTTCTTCACCCTAGAGCAGCAGGAGGGACTTCTGGTTACTTTTGGAGGCACGTGCTTTTCTTCACACTGGAACTGCAGCTGTGATGTCCACGTATTGGTGATAGGAAGTGTTCTTCTTCAAACGGGAGCTGCAGCTTGGGCCTCTGCTTGGTTGTACTGGCAAAGGCCTCTCTCCACCACTAAGCTGCAGCTGTGTCTTCTGCATTTTTCTTAGGGAAATTGGTCTTCTTCACCCAGTAGCTTCAGGAAAGATTTCTAGAAACATTTCATGGCACGTGGTCCTCTTCACCTTGGAACAGCAGCAGGGACTTTAGTCAACTTGTAATGGAAACTGTTATTCTTCACCCTAGAGCAGCAGCAGGGACTTCTGGTAACTTGTGATCACATGTGTTCCTCTTCACCCTGGAGCTACAGCAGGGACTTCTGGTAACTATTGATGGCAAGTGTTGCTCTTCACCCTGGAACTGCAGCAGGGACTTCTGGTAACTTGTGATGGCAAGTGTTCCTCTTCACCCTGGAGCGTCAGCAGGGACTTCTGGTTACTTGTCATCACAAGTGTTCCTCTTCACCCTGGAGCAGCAGCAGTGACTTCTGGCAACTTGTAATGGCAACTGTTGTTCTTCACCCTAGAGCAGCAGGAGGGACTTCTGGTTACTTTTGGAGGCAAGTGCTTTTCTTCGCACTGGACCCGCAGCTGTGATGTCCAGGTATTGGTGATATTAAGTGTTCTTCTTCAAACGGGAGCTGCAGCTTGGACCTCAGCTTGGTTGTGATGGCAAAGGCCTCATTCTATCCTGGAGCGGTATATGGCACCTCTGCTAGGTTGTGATAGCAAAGACCTCTGACCAACCCAGAGCTGCAACTGAGACCTCTGATTTGTTATGATATCAAAGGCCTCTCTCCACCCCTAAGCTGCAGCTGTGTCTTCTGCATTTTTCTTAGCGAAATTGGTCTTCTTCACCCATTAGCTTCAGGAAAGATTTCTAGTAACATTTCATGGCACGTGGTCCTCTTCACCTTGGTGCAGCAGCAGGGACTTTAGGCAACTTATAATGTAAACTGTTGTTCTTCACCCTGGAGCAGCAGCAGGGACTTCTGGTAACTTGTGATCACAAGTGTTCCTCTTCACCCTGGAGCTACAGCAGGGACTTCTGGTAACTTGTGATGGCAAGTATTCCTCTTCACCCTGGAGCGTCAGCAGGGACTTCTGGTTACTTGTCATCACAAGTGTTCCTCTTCACCCTGGAGCAGCAGCAAGGACTTCTGCCAACTTGTGATGGCAACTGTTGTTCTTCACCCTGGAGCAGCAGGAGGGACTTCTGGTTACTTTTGGAGGCAAGTGCTTTTCTTCACACTGGAACTGCAGCTGTGATGTCCACTTATTGGTGATAGGAAGTGTTCTTCTTCAAACGGGAGCTGCAGCTTGGACCTCTGTTTGGTTGTACTGGCAAAGGCCTCTCTCCACCACTAAGCTGCAGCTGTGTCTTCTGCATTTTTCTTAGGGAAATTGGTCTTCTTCACCCAGTAGCTTCAGGAAAGATTTCTAGAAACATTTCATGGCACGTGGTCCTCTTCACCTTGGAGCAGCAGCAGGGACTTTAGGCAACTTGTAATGGAAACTGTTATTCTTCACCCTAGAGCAGCAGCAGGGACTTCTGGTAACTTGTGATGGCAAGTGTTGCTCTTCACCCTGGAGCTGCAGCAGGGACTTCTGTTAACTTGTGATGGCAAGTGTTGCTCTTCACCCTGGAGCTGCAGCAGGGACTTCTGGTAACTTGTGATGGCAAGTATTCCTCTTCACCCTGGAGCGTCAGCAGGGACTTCTGGTTACTTGTCATCACAAGTGTTCCTCTTCACCCTGGAGCAGCAGCAGGGACTTCTGGCAACTTGTGATGGCAACTGTTGTTCTTCACCCTAGAGCAGCAGGAGGGACTTCTGGTTACTTTTGGAGGCAAGTGCTTTTCTTCACACTGGACCCGCAGCTGTGATGTCCAGTTATTGGTGATATTAAGTGTTCTTCTTCAAACGGGAGCTGCAGCTTGGACCTCTGCATGGTTGTGATGGCAAAGGCCTCTCTCCACCCCTAAGCTGCAGTTGGGACGTCTGCGTAGTTGTGATGGCAAAGGCCTCATTCTATCCTGGAGCGGTATATGACACCTCTGCTAGGTTGTGATAGCAAAGACCTCTGTCCAACCCAGAGCTGCAACTGAGACCTCTGATTTGTTATGATATCAAAGGCCTCTCTCCACCCCTAAGCTGCAGCTGTGTCTTCTGCATTTTTCTTAGCGAAATTGGTCTTCTTCACCCAGTAGCTTCAGGAAAGATTTCTGGTAACATTTCATGGCACGTGGTCCTCTTCACCTTGGAGCAGCAGCAGGGACTTTAGGCAACTTGTAATGGAAACTGTTGTTCTTCACCCTGGAGCAGCAGCAGGGACTTCTGGTAACTTGTGATCACAAGTGTTCCTCTTCACCCTGGAGCTACAGCAGGGACTTCTGGTAACTTGTGATGGCAAGTGTTGCTCTTCACCGTGGAGCTGCAGCAGGGACTTCTGACAACTTGTGATGGCAACTGTTGTTCTTCACCCTAGAGCAGCAGGAGGGACTTCTGGTTACTTTTGGAGGCAAGTGCTTTTCTTCACACTGGACCCGCAGCTGTGATGTCCAGTTATTGGTCATATTAAGTGTTCTTCTTCAAACGGGAGCTGCAGCTTGGACCTCTGCTTGGTTGTGATGGCAAAGGCCTCTCTCCACCCCAGAACTGTAGCTGAGACCTCTGCTTTGTTTGATAGAAAAGGCCTCTCTCCACCCCTAATCTGAAGCTGCGTCCTCTGCATTTTTCTTGGGGTAATTGGTCTTCTTCACCCAGTAGCTACAGGAAAGATTTCTGGTAACTTTTGATGGCAAATATTCCTATTCACCATGGAGCTGCAGCAGGGACATCTGGCAAATTGTGATGGCAAGTGTTCCTCTTCACCTTGGAGCAACAGCAGGGACTTCAGGCAACTTGTAATGGCAAGTGTTGCTTTTCACCCTAGAGCAGCAGCAGGGACTTCTTGCAACTTGTGATGGCAACTGTTGTTCTTCACCCTAGAGCATCAGGAGGGACTTCTGGTTAGTTTTGGAGGAAAGTCCTTTTCTTCACACTGGAACTGCAGCTGTGAAGTCCACTTATTGGTGATAGGAAGTGTTCTTCTTCAAACGGGGGCTGCAGCTTGGACCTCTGCTTGGTTGTAATGGCAAAGGCCTCTCTCCACCACTAAGCTGCACTTGGGACGCCTGCGTAGTTGTGATGGCAAAGGCCTCATTCTATCCTGCAGCGGTAAATGAGACCTATGCTAGGTTGTGATAGCAAAGACCTCTATCCAACCGAGAGCTGCAACTGAGACGTCTGATTTGTTGTGATATCAAAGGCCTCTCTCCACACCTAAGCTGAAGCTGTGTCTTCTGCATTTTTCTTAGGGAAATTGGTCTTCTTCACCCACTAGCTTCAGGAAAGATTTCTGAAACATTTCATGGCACGTGGTCCTCTTCACCTTGGAACAGCAGTAGGGACTTTAGTCAACTTGAATTGTAAACTGTTGTTCTTCACCCTGGAGCAGCAGCAGGGACTTCTGGTAACTTGTGATCACAAGTGTTCCTCTTCACCCTGGAGCTACAGCAGGGACTTCTGGTAACTTGTGATGGCAAGTGTTGCTCTTCACCCTGGAGCTGCAGCAGGGACTTCTGGTAACTTGTGATGGCAAGTATTGCTCTTCACCCTGGAGCGTCAGCAGGGACTTCTGGTTACTTGTCATCACAAGTGTTCCTCTTCACCCTGGAGCAGCAGCAAGGACTTCTGGCAACTTGTGATGGCAACTGTTGTTCTTCACCCTAGAGCAGCAGGAGGGACTTCTGTTACTTTTGAGGCAAGTGCTTTCTTGACACTGGAACTGCCGCTGTGATGTCCACTTATTGGTGATAGGAGTGTTCTTCTTCAACCGGGAGCTGCAGCTTGGACCTCTGCTTGGTTGTACTGGCAAAGGCCTCTCTCCACCACTAAGCTGCAGCTGTGTCTTCTGCATTTTCTTACAGGAATTGGTCTTCTTACCCAGTAGCTTCAGGAAAGATTTCTAGAAACATTTCATGGCACTTGGTCCTCTTCACCTTGGAACAGCAGCAGGGACTTTAGTCAACTTGTAATGGAAACTGTTACTTCACCAGAGCAGCAGCAGGGACTTCTGGTAACTTTGATGGCAACTGTTGTTCTTCACCCTAGAGCAGCAGGAGGGACGTCTGGTTACTTTTGAGGCAAGTGCTTTTCTTCACACTGGACCGCAGCGATGTCATTTTGGTGATAGGAAGTGTTCTTCTTCAACGGAGCTGCAGCTTGGACCTCTGCATGGTTGTGATGGCAGCTCTCTCCACCCCTGCTGCAGGTTGGGAGTCTGGTGAGTTGTGATGGCAAGGCCTCATTCTATCCTGAGCGGTATATGACCTCTGCTGGTTGTGATAGCAAGACTTGTCAACCAGGCTGCACTGAGACCTCTGATTTGTTATGATATCAAAGGCCTCTCCACCCCTAAGCTGCAGCTGTGTCTTCTGCATTTTTCTTAGCAAATTGGTCTTCTTCACCCAGTAGCTTCAGGAAGATTTCTGGTAAATTTCATGGCACGTGGTCCTCTTCACCCTGGAGCTCGGCAGGGACTTCTGGTAACTGTGATGGATGTTCCTCTTCACCTGGAGCTACAGCAGGGACTTCTGGTAACTTGGATGGCAGTATTCCTCTCTTCACCCTGGAGCTCAGCGGACTTCTGGTTACTTGTCATCACAGTGTTCCTCTTCACCCTGGAGCAGCAGCAAGGGACTTCGGCACTTGTGATGGCACTGTGTTTTCACCCTAGAGCAGCAGGAGGGACTTCTGTTCTTTGAGGCAAGTGCTTTTCTTACACTGGAACTGCCGCTGTGATGTCCACTTATTGGTGATAGGAAGTGTTCTTCTTCAACCGGGAGCTGCAGCTTGGACCTCTGCTTGGTTGTACTGGCAAAGGCCTCTCTCCACCACTAAGCTGCAGCTGTGTCTTCTGCATTTTTCTTACGGAAATTGGTCTTCTTCACCCAGTAGCTTCAGGAAAGATTTCTAGAAACATTTCATGGCACTTGGTCCTCTTCACCTTGGAACAGCAGCAGGGACTTTAGTCAACTTGTAATGGAAACTGTTATTCTTCACCCTAGAGCAGCAGCAGGGACTTCTGGTAACTTGTGATGGCAACTGTTGTTCTTCACCCTAGAGCAGCAGGAGGGACGTCTGGTTACTTTTGGAGGCAAGTGCTTTTCTTCACACTGGACCCGCAGCTGTGATGTCCACTTATTGGTGATAGGAAGTGTTCTTCTTCAAACGGGAGCTGCAGCTTGGACCTCTGCATGGTTGTGATGGCAAAGACCTCTCTCCACCCCTAAGCTGCAGTTGGGACGTCTGCGTAGTTGTGATGGCAAAGGCCTCATTCTATCCTGGAGCGGTATATGACACCTCTGCTAGGTTGTGATAGCAAAGACCTCTGTCCAACCCAGAGCTGCAACTGAGACCTCTGATTTGTTATGATATCAAAGGCCTCTCTCCACCCCTAAGCTGCAGCTGTGTCTTCTGCATTTTTCTTAGCAAATTGGTCTTCTTCACCCAGTAGCTTCAGGAAAGATTTCTAGGAAACATTTCATGCGTGGTCCCGCTGGAGGGGACTTATCAACTAATGGACTGTTATTCTTCACCCTAGAGCTAGCAGCAGGGACTTCTGGTAACTTGTGATGCCAAGTGTTCCTCTTCACCCTGGAGCTAGCAGGGACTTCGAATATTGATGGCAGGTTGTCTTCACCCTGGAACTGGCAGGACTCTGTACTTGTGATGGCAAGTGTTGCTCTTCACCCTGGAGCGTCAGCAGGGACTTCTGGTTACTTGTCATCACAAGTGTTCCTCTTCACCCTGGAGCAGCAGCATGGACTTCTGGCAACTTGTGATGGCAACTGTTGTTCTTCACCCTAGAGCAGCAGGAGGGACTTCTGGTTACTTTTGGAGGCAAGTGCTTTTCTTCACACTGGAACTGCAGCTGTGATGTCCACTTATTGGTGATAGAAGTGTTCTTCTTCAACCGGGAGCTGCAGCTTGGACCTCTGCTGGTTGTGACTGGCAAAGGCCTCTCTCCACCCTAAGCTGCAGTTGTGCTTCTGCATTGTTCTTGGCAAATGGCTCTTCTTCCTGACGGATAAGCTTCAGTGGAGAGACTTTCATAGAAACCTGATTTTCATGGACAATGGTCTCTCTTCACCTTGGAACGCAGCAGGGACTTTAGTCATTTCTGTAATGGAAACTGTGTTTCTTCACCTGCCTAGGAGTCAGGTCAGGCAGGGACTTCCTTGGTAACAGGATTAGGCAACTGTTCTGTTCTTCACCCTAGAGCAGCAGGAGGGACTCTGGTTAACTTTTAGGCAAGTGCTTTCTCTTCACCACTGGACACCGCAGCTGTGATGTCCCTGTATTGGTGATGGAAGTGTTCTTCTTCAACCGGAGCTGCAGCGGGACCTCTGCATGGTATGTGATGGCAAGGTCCTCTCTCACCCTAAGCTGCAGTTGGGACGTCTGCGTAGTTGTATGCAAGTGTCCTCATTCTATCCTGGAGCGGTAGATGCACCTCTCTGGATTGTGATGCAAGACCTCTGTTCTTCAACCCAGAGCGCAGACGGGACTCTCTGATTTGTTTATGATGTCAAAGGCCTCTCTCCACCCCTAAGCTGCAGCTGTGTGCTTCTGCATTTTGTTAGGAAATGGTCTTCTTCACCAGAGCTTCAGGAGACTCTTCTGAGCTTGATTTCTGGCAGGGCCTCTCTTCACCTTGGAAGCGCAGCTGGCTTTGCATTTCTGTAAGGAAATGGTTTCTTCACCCTAGAGCTCAGCGAAGGGACTTCTGGTAACTTTATGGCACAGTGTTCCTCTTCACCCTGGAGCTACAGCAGGGACTTTGAGTAACTATGTGGAAGTGTTTCTTCACCCTGCGGAAGCAGCAGGGACTTCTGGTAACTTGTGATGGCAAGTGTTCTCTTCACCCTGGAGCGTCAGCAGGGACTTCTGGTTACTTGTCTGCAAGTGTTCCTCTTCACCCTGGACAGCAGCATGGACTTCTGGCAACTGTTGGTGTTACTGGCGTCAGGACTGTTACTTCAGTGCTCTTCACCCTAGGAGCAGCAGGGCAGGGACTTGCAGGTTACTTTTGGAAGGCAGAGTTGTCTTTTACTTTCACACTGGACCCGCAGCTGTGATGTCCAGTTATTGGTGATATTAAGGTGTTCTTCTTCAACGGGAGCTGCAGCTTGGACCTCTGCATGGTTGTGATGGCAAAGGCCTCTCTCCACCCCTAAGCTGCAGTTGGGACGTCTGCGTGGTTGTGATGCAAAGGCCTCATTCTATCCTAGGCGGTATATGACACTTCTGCTAGGTTGATAGCAAAGACCTCTGTCCAACCCAGAGCTGCAACTGAGACCTCTGATTTGTTATGATATCAAAGGCCTCTCTCCACCCTAAGCTGCAGCTGTGCTTCTGCATTTTCTTAGCGAAATTGGTCTTCTTCACCCATTAGCTTCAGGAAAGATTTCTGGTAACATTTCATGGCACGTGGTCCTCTTCACCTTGGTGCAGCAGCAGGGACTTTAGGCAACATGTAATGTAAACTGTTGTTCTTCACCCTGGAGCAGCAGCAGGGACTTCTGGTAACTTGTGATCACAAGTGTTCCTCTTCACCCTGAGAGGGGACTCGCTGTCACAATGTCTTACGGAGACAGGGACTTCTGGTAACTTGTGATGGCAAGTGTTCCTCTTCACCCTGGACCTGCAGTAGGGACTTCTGGTAACTTGTGATGGCAAGTGTTGCTCTTCACCCTGGAGCTGCAGCAGGGACTTCTAGTTACTTGTCATCACAATTGTTCCTAATCACCCTGGAGCAGCAGCAGGACTTCTGGCAACTTGTGATGGCAACTGTTGTTCTTCACCCTAGAGCAGCAGGAGGGACTTCTCGTTACTTTTGGAGGCAAGTGCTTTTCTTCACACTGGAACTGCAGCTGTGATGTCCAGTTATTGTGATAGATGTTCTTCTTCAAAGGGAGCTGCAGCTTGGACCTCTGCTTGGTTGTGATGGCAAAGGCCTCTCTTCACCACTAAGCTGCGTAGCTGTGTCTTCTGCATTTTTCCTTAGGTGAAATTGGTTGCTTCATTTCACCGAGTAACTTCAGGAAGATTTTGAGAAACATTTCATTGGCACTGGTCTCTCTTCACCTTAGGAAGTCAGCAGGATCTTTAGAAACTTGTAATGGAAACTGTTTTCTTCTTCACCCTTGAGCAGCAGCAGGGACTTCTGGTAACTTGTGATCGAGTGTTCCTCTTCACCCTGGAGCAGCAGGGACTTCTGGTAACTATTGATGTCAAAGTGTTGCTCTTCACCCTGGAACTGCAGCAGGGACTTCTGGTAACTTGTGATGGCAAGTTTGCTCTTCACCCTGGAGCGTCAGCAGGGACTTCTGGTTACTTGTCATCAAGTGTTCCTCTTCACCCTGGAGCAGCAGCATGGACTTCTAGGCAACTTGTGATGGCAACTGTTGTTCTTCACCCTGAGCAGCAGGAGGGACTTCTGGTTACTTTTGGAGGCAAGTGCTTCTTCTTCACACTGGACCACAGCAGTGGATGTCAGTTATTGGTGATATAAGTGTTCTTCTTCAAGCTGGAGCTGCAGCTGGACCTTCTGCATGGTTGTGATGGCAAGGCTCTCACCCCTAAGGTGGCATTGGGACTGTCTGCGTGTTGTGATGGCAAAGCCTCATTCATCCTGGAGCAGGACTCAAATTGTGATGGACTGGGTTGTCACTGAGCAAAGGACCTCTGTCCACCTAGGAGCTGCAAGTCTTTGAAGGACCTCTGATTTGTTATTGATGATCAAAGGCCTCTCTCCAACCTAAGTGCAGCTGTGTCTTCTGCTATTTTGCTTAGCAAATGGTCCTTCTTCCACCCTAAGGTCAGCTTCAGGACGATTTCTGGTACATTTCATGGCAAGTGGTCCTCTTCACCTTGGTGCAGCAGCAGGGACTTCTAGAGGCATGTGATGAAACTGTTCTTCACCCTGGGCACAGCAGGACTTCTGATGTAACTGATATAAGTTCCTCTTCCCCTGGAGCAGCAGCAGGGACTTCTGGTAACTTTGATCTACAAAGTGTTCGTTCTTCACCCTGGAGCTACAGCAGGGACTTCTGGTAACTTGTGATGGCAAGTGTTCCTCTTCACCCTGGACCTGCAGTAGGGACTTCTGGTAACTTGTGATGGCAAGTGTTGCTCTTCACCCTGGAGCTGCAGCAGGGACTTCTAGTTACTTGTCATCACAATTGTTCCTAATCACCCTGGAGCAGCAGCAGGGACTTCTGGCAACTTGGATGGCAACTGTTCTTCTTCACCCTAGAGCAGCAGGGATTGGTACTTTGTCAGTTGTTACTTTTGGAGGCAGGAATTCGTTTTGTGCAGTTTTTCACACTGGACCGCAGCTGTGATGTCCAGTTATTGTGATAGTAAGTGTTCTTCTTCAAACGGGAGCTGCAGCTTGGACCTCTGCTTGGTTGTGATGGCAAAGGCCTCTCTCGACCCCTAAGCTGCAGTTGGGACGTCTGCGTAGTTGTGATGGCAAAGGCCTCATTCTTTCCTGGAGCGGTAAATGAGACCTATGCTAGGTTGTGATAGCAAAGACCTCTGTCCAACCCAGAGCTGCAACTGAGACCTCTGATTTGTTGTGATATCAAAGGCCTCTCTCCACCACTAATCTGCAGCTATGTCTTCTGCATTTTTCTTAGGGAAATTGGTCTTCTTCACCCAGTATCTTCAGGAAAGATTTCTGGCAACATTTCATGGCACTTGGACCTCTTCACCTTGGAGCAACAGCAGGGACTTTAGTCAACTTGTAATGGAAACTGTTATTCTTCACCCTAGAGGAGCAGCAGGGACTTCTGGTAATTTGTGATCACAAGTGTTCCTCTTCACCCTGGAGCTACAGCAGGGACTTCTGGTAACTTGTGATCACAAGTGTTCCTCTTCACCCTGGAGCTACAGCAGGGACTTCTGGTAACTTGTGATGGCAAGTGTTCCTCTTCACCTTGGAGCAGCAGCATGTACATCAGGCAACTTGTAATGGCAACTGTTGTTCTTCACCCTGGAGCAGCAGCAGGGACTTCTGGGTACTTGTGGTCACAAGTGTTCCTCTTCACGCTGGAGCTACAGCAGGGACTTCTGGGTACTTGTGATCACAAGTGTTCCTCTTTACGCTGGAGCTACAGCAGGGACTTCTGGTAACTTGTAATGGCAACTGTTGCTCTTCACCCTGGAGCGTCAGCAGGAACTTCTGTTTACTTGTCGCCACAAGTGTTCTTCACCCTGGAGCAGCCGCAGGGACTTCTGGCAAATTGTGATGGGAACTGGTGTTCTTCACCCTAGAGCAGGAGGAGGGACTTCTGGTTACTTGTGGAGGCAAGTTCTTTTCTTCACACTGGACCTGCAGATGTAATGTTCAGTTATTGGTGATAGGAAGTGTTCATCTTCAAGCGGGAGGTGCAGCTTGTACTTCTGCTTGGTTGTGATGGCAAAGGCCTCTTTCCACCCCTAAGGTGCAGTTGGGACGTCTGCGTAGTTGTGATGGCAAAGGCCTCACTCTATCTTGTAGCGGTACATGAGACCTCTGCTAGGGTGTGATAGCAAAGACCTCTGTCCAACCCAGAGCTACAACTGAGACCTCTGATTTGTTGCGATATCAAAGGCCTCTCTCCTCCCCTAAGTTGCAGCTGTGTCTTCTGCATTTTTCTTAGCGAAATTGGTCTTCTTCACCCACAAGCTTCAGGAAAGATTTCTGGTAACATTTCATAGCACTTGGTCCTCTTCACCTTGGAGCAGCAGCAGGGACTTTAGGCAACTTGTAATGGAAACTGTTGTTCTTCACCCTGGAGCAGCAGCAGGGACTTCTGGTAACTTTTGATCACAAGTGTTCCTCTTCACCCTGGAGCTACAGCAGGGACTTCTGGTAACTTAGGATCACAAGTGTTCCTCTTCACCCTAGAGCTACAGCAGGGACTTCTGGTTACTTGTGATGACAAGTGTTCGTCTTCACCCTGGAGCTGCAGCAGGAAATTCTGGTTATTTGTGGTGACAAGTTTTTTTGTCACACTGGACATGCAGCTGGGACGTCTAATTATTGCTGATAGGAAGTGTTCTTCTTCAAACAGGAGCTGCAGCTTGGACTTCTGCTTAGTTGTGATGGCAAAGGCCTCTCTCCATCTGGGAGCTGCAGCTGAGACAGCTTCTTGGTTGTGATGGCAAAGGTGTCTCTACATCCTAGAACTACAGCTGAGACCTCTGCTTTCTTCTGATGGCAAAGGCCTCTCTCCACCCCGGAGCTGTAGCTGAGACCTCTGCTTTGTTTTGATAGAAAAGGCCTGTCTCCACCCCTAATCTGAAGCTGCGTCCTCTGCATTTTTCTTGGGGTAATTGGTCATCTTCACCCAGTAGCTACAGGAAAGATTTCTGGTAACTTTTGATGGCAAATGTTCGTATTCACCATGGAGCTGCAGCAGGGACTTCTGGCAAATTGTGATGGCAAGTGTTGCTCTTCACCCTGGAGCTGCAACAGGGACTTCTGGTAACTTGTAATGGCAAGTGTTGCTCTTCACCCTGGAGCAGCAACAGGGACTTCTGGCACCTTGTGATGGCAACTGTTGTACTTCACCCTAGAGCAGCAGGAGGGACTTCTGGTTACTTTTGGAGGAAAGTCCTTTTCTTCACACTGGAGCTGCAGCTGTGAAGTCCACTTATTGGTGATAGGAAGTGTTCTTCTTCAAGCGGGAGCTGCAGCTTGGACCTCTGCTTGGTTGTAATAGCAAAGGCCGCTCTCCACCACTAAGCTGCAGTTGTGACGCCTGCGTAGTTGTGGTTGGCAAAGGCCTCGTTCTATCCTGGAGCGGTAAATGAGACCTATGCTAGGTTGTGATAGCAAAGACCTCTGTCCAACCCAGAGCTGCAACTGAGACGTCTGATTTGTTGTGATATCAAAGGCCTCTCTCCACCCCTAAGCTGCAGCTGTGTCTTCTGCATTTTTCTTAGGGAAATTGGTCTTCTTCACCCAGTAGCTTCAGGAAAGATTTCTGGTAACATTTCATGGCACGTGGTCTCTTCACCTTGGAACAGCAGTAGGGACTTTAGTCAACTTGTAATGGAAACTGTTATTCTACACCCTAGAGCAGCATCAGGGACTTCTGGTAACTTGTGATGGCAAGTGTTGCTCTTCACGCTGGAGCTGCAGCAGGGACTTCTGGTAACTTGTGATGGCAAGTGTTGCTCTTCACCCTGGAGCTGCAGCAGGGACTTCTGGTAACTTGTGATGGCAAGTGTTGCTCTTCACCCTGGAGCTGCAGCAGGGACTTCTGGTAACTTGTGATGGCAAGTGTTGCTCTTCACCCTGGAGCTGCAGCAGGGACTTCTGGTAACTTGTGATGGCAAGTGTTCCTCTTCACCTTGGAGCAGCAGCAGGGACTTCAGGCAACTTGTAATGGCAACTGTTGTTCTTCACCCTGGAGCAGCACCAGGGACTTCAGGTTACTTATGGTCACAGATGTTCCTCTTCAACCTGGAACTACAGCAGGGACTTCTGGTAACTTGTGATGGCAAGTGTTCCTCTTCACCCTGGAGCTGCAGCAGGGACTTCAGGCAACTTGTAATGGCAACTGTTGTTCTTCACCCTAGAGCAGCAGCAGGGACTTCTGGTAACTTGTGATCACAAGTGTTCCTCTTCACCCTGGAGCTACAGCAGGGACTTCTGGTAACTTTTGATGGCAAGTGTTCCTCTTCACCTTGGAGCAGCGCAGGTACATCAAGGCAACTTGAATGGCAAGCTGTTGTTTCTTCACCCTGGAGCAGCAGCAGGGACTTCTGGGTACTTGTGGTCACAAGTGTTCCTCTTCACCCTGGAGCAGCAGCAGGGGCTTCTGGTAACTTGTGATCACAAGTGTTCCTCTTCACCCTGGAGCTACAGCAGGGACTTCTGGTAACTTGTAATGGCAACTGTTGTTCTTCACCCTGGAGCAGCAGCAGGGACTTCTGGTAACTTGTGACGCCAAGTGTTCCTCTTCCCCTTAGAGCAGCAGCAGGTACATCAGGCAACTTGTAATGGCAAATCTTGTTCTTCACCCTGGAGCAGCAGCAGGGACTTCTGGGTACTTGTGGTCACAAGTGTTCCTCTTCACCCTGGAGCTACAGCAGGGGCTTCTGGGTACTTGTGGTCACAAGTGTTCCTCTTCACCCTGGAGCGTCAGCAGGAACTTCTGTTTACTTGTCGCCACAAGTGTTCTTCACCCTGGAGCAGCCGCAGGGACTTCTGGCAAATTGTGATGGCAACTGTTATTCTTCACCCTAGAGCAGCAGCAGGGACTTCTGGTAACTTGTGATCGCAAGTGTTCCTCTTCACCCTGGAGCTACAGCAGGGACTTCTGGTAACTTGTGATGGCAAGTGTTGCTCTTCACCCTGGAGCTGCAGCAGGGACTTCTGGTAACTTGTGATGGCAAGTATTCCTCTTCACCCTGGAGCGTCAGCAGGGACTTCTGGTTACTTGACATCACAAGTGTTCCTCTTCACCCTGGAGCAGCAGCAGGGACTTCTGGCAACTTGTGATGGCAACTGTTGTTCTTCACCCTAGAGCAGCAGGAGGGACTTCTGGTTACTTTTGGAGGCAAGTGCTTTTCTTCACACTGGACCCGCAGCTGTGATGTCCAGTTATTGGTGATAGTAAGTGTTCTTCTTCAAACGGGAGCTGCAGCTTGGACCTCTGCTTGGTTGTGATGGCAAAGGCCTCTCTCCACCCCTA
Source organism: Sarcophilus harrisii (assembly GCF_902635505.1). Taxonomy (NCBI): domain Eukaryota; kingdom Metazoa; phylum Chordata; class Mammalia; order Dasyuromorphia; family Dasyuridae; genus Sarcophilus; species Sarcophilus harrisii. Next base: position 77,840,976 of record NC_045432.1, on the reverse strand, counting down.
AGCTGCAGTTGTGACGTCTGCGTAGTTGTGATGGCAAAGGCCTCGTTCTATCCTGGAGCGGTATATGAGACCTCTGCTAGGGTGTGATAGCAAAGACCTCTGTCCAACCCAGAGCTGCAACTGAGACCTCTGATTTGTTATGATATCAAAGGCCTCTCTCCACCCCTAAGCTGCAGCTGTGTCTTCTGCATTTTTCTTAGCGAAATTGGTCTTCTTCACCCACTAGCTTCAGGAAAGATTTCTGGTAACATTTCATAGCACTTGGTCCTCTTCACCTTGGAGCAGCAGCAGGGACTTTAGGCAACTTGTAATGGAAACTGTTGTTCTTCACCCTGGAGCAGCAGCAGGGACATCTGGTAACTTGTGATCACAAGTGTTCCTCTTCACCCTGGATCTACAGCAGGGACTTCTGGTAACTTGTGATGGCAAGTGTTCGTCTTCACCTTGGAACAGCAGCAGGTACATCAGGCAACGTGTAATGGCAACTGTTGTTCTTCACCCTGGAGTAGCAGCAGGGACTTCTGGGTACTTGTGGTCACAAGTGTTCCTCTTCACCCTGGAGCAGCAGCAGGGGCTTCTGGTAACTTGTGATCACAAGTGTTCCTCTTCACCCTGGAGCTCACAGGCTTATGTGGGTCTTCCTGAGGCTAGACTTCTGTATGATGGCAAGTGTTGCTCTTCACCCGGGAGCTGCAGCAGGAGCTTCTGGTAACTTTTGATGGCAAGTGTTGCTCTTCACCCTGGAGTTGCAGCAGGGACTTTAGTCAACTTGTAATGGAAACTGTTATTCTTCACCCTAGAGGAGCAGCAGGGACTTCTGGTAACTTGTAATGGCAACTGTTGTTCTTCACCCTGGAGCAGCAGCAGGGACTTCTGGTACTTGTGACACCAAGTGTTCCTCTTCCCTGCTAGAGCTAGCAGCAGGTTACTATCAGGCAGCTTGTATGGCAAATTTGTTCTTCACCCTGGAGCAGCAGGGGACTTCTGGGTCTTTGGTGCAAAGTGTTCCTCTTCACCCTGGAGCTCAGCAGGGGCTTCTGGGTAACTTGTGGTCAAGTGTTCCTCTTCACCCTGGAGCTCAGCAGGAACTTCTGTTTACTTGTCGCCACAAGTGTTCTTCACCTGGAGCAGCAGGGACTTCTGGAAATTGTAATGGCAATGTTGTTCTTCACCCTAGAGAGCAGAGGGACTTCTGTAACTTGTGATGCAAGTGTTCCTCTTCACCCTGGAGCTCAGCAGGGATTGGTAGCTTGTGATGGCAAGTGTTGCTCTTCACCCTGGAGCTGCAGCAGGGACTTCTGCAATTTGTGATGAGCAATGGTCCTCTTCACCCTGAGGCGTCAGCAGGGACTTCCTGGTTACTTGCATAGCAAGTGTTCCTCTTCACCTGGAGCAGCAGGGACTTTGGCAACTTGTGATGGCAACTGTTGTTCTTCACCCTAGAGCAGCAGGAGGGACTTCTGTTACTTTTGGTGGCAAGTGCTTTCTCTTCACCCTGGACTCAGCTGTGAGCTCCAGTTATTGGTGATAGAAGTGTTCTTCTTCAACGGAGCTGCAGCTTGGACTCTGTGGTGTGATGGCAAAGGCCTCTTCACCCCTGAAGCTGCAGTTGGGACTCTCCGTAGTTGTGATGGCAAAGGTCCTCGTTCTATCTTGGGCGTATATGAGACTCGCTGGGCTGTGATAGCAAATGACCTCTTCACCCTGAGCTCAGCGGAGACCTCTGTATTGTTAGATATTAAGGTTCCTCTCTCACCTAAGCTGCAGCTGTGTCTTCTAGCATTTATTCTTTAGCAAGAAAGCTGGTTTCTTCACCCTGGTTCAGGAAGATTTCTGGTAACATTGTCATAACTTGGTCCTCTTCACCTTGGAGGCAGCAGGGACTTCAGGCAACTTGTAATGGAAACTGTTGTTCTTCACCCTGGAGCAACAGAGGGACATCTGGTAACTTAGTGACTACAAGTGTTCTCTCTTCACCCTGGATCTACAGCAGGGACTTCTGGTAACTTGTGATGGCAAGTGTTGTCTTCACCTTGGAAGCAGCAGGGTACATCTAGGCAACTGTAATGGAACTGTTTTCTTCACCCTGGAGAGCAGCAGGGACTTCTGAGTACTTGTGGTCTAAGTGTTCCTCTTCACCCTGGAGCAGCAGCAGGGCTTCTGGTAACTTGTGATCACAAGTGTTCCTCTTCACCCTGGAGCTAGCACAGGGATTCTGGTAACTTAGTGCAAGTGTTGCTTCTTCACCCTGAGAGCTGCAGTCAGGGGCTTACCTAGAGTGACTTTGATGGCAAGTGTTGCTCTTCACCCTGGAGTTGCAGCAGGGACTTTAGTCAACTTGTAATGGAAACTGTTATTCTTCACCCTAGAGGAGCAGCAGGGACTTCTGGTAACTTGTAATGGCAACTGTTGTTCTTCACCCTGGAGCAGCAGCAGGGACTTCTGGTAACTTGTGACGCCAAGTGTTCCTCTTCCCCTTAGAGCAGCAGCAGGTACATCAGGCAACTTGTATGGCAAATCTTGTTCTTCACCCTGGAGCAGCCAGAGGGACTTCTGTACTTCTGGTCCAATGTGTTCCTCTTCACCCTGGAGCTCAGCAGGGCTTCTGGTTACTTGAGTCCAAGTGTTCCTCTTCACCCTGGAGCGTCAGCGGAACTTCTGCGTTTACTTTCGCCACAAGTGTTCTTCACCCTGGAGCAGCCAGTGGACTTCTGCAAATTGTGATGGCAAGCTGTTTTCTTCACCCTGGACGCAGCATAGGGACTTCTGTAATTGGTGATCGAAGTGTTCCTCTTCAACCCTGGAGCCTGCAGGGAACTCTGTTGGACTTGTGATGGCAAGTTGCCTCTTCACCCCTGGAGCTGCAGCGGGACTTCTGGTACTTGTGATGGCAAGTTTCCTCTTCACCCTGGAGCGTCGAGAGAGACTTCTGGTTACTTGACATCAGCAAGTGTTCCTCTTCACCCTGGAGCAGCAGGGACTTCTGGCACTTGTGATGGCAAGCTGTTTCTTCACCCTAGAGCAGCAGGAGGACTTCTCGTAGCTTTTTGAGGCAAGTGCTTTTCTTCACATGGACCCAGTCAGGTCTGGTAGCCAGTTATTGGTGATATAAGTGTTCTTCTTCAACAGGAGCTGCAGCTTGGACCTCTGCTTGCGTTGTGATGGCAAAGGCCTCTTCCCGCCTAAGCTGCAGTTGTGACGTCTCTGGTATTGTGATGGCAAGGCCTCTTCTATCCTGGAGCGTATAGAGGGACTCTGCTAGGAATTGTGAGCAAAGACCTCTGTCACCTAGTGCAACGGGACCTCTGATTATGTTAGATGTCAAAGGCCTTCTCTCACCCTGAAGCTGCAGCTGTGTCTTCTGATTTGTCTTAGCAAGTGGTCTTCTTCACCCCTGAGCTTCAGGAAAGATTTCTGGTAACATTTCACAGCACTTGGTCCTCTTCACCTGGAGCAGCAGCAGGACTTTAGGCAACTTGTAATGGAAACTGTTGTTCTTCACCCTGGAGCAGCAGAGGGACATCTGGTAACTTGTGATCAAGTGTTCCTCTTCACCCTGGATCCTCAGCAGGACTTCTGGTAACTTGTGATGGCAAGTGTTCTCTTCACCTTGGAACAGCGCAGGGTACATCGGGCACGTGTAATGGCAACTGTTGTTCTTCACCCTAGCATGCAGAGGGACTTCTGGTACTTGTGGTCAAAGGTGTTTCCTCTTCACCCTGGAGCGAGCTAGTAGGGGAGTCTTCCTCAGGTAACTTGTGATCATTTGGTGTGTTCAGCCTCTTCACCCCTGGAGCTGCAGTGGACTTCTGAGTATACTTGCAATGGCAACTGTTGTTCTTCACCCTGGGCAGAGCAGGACTTTCTGGGTACTTGGATCTATGAGTGTTCCTCTTCACCCTGGAGCTGCAGCAGGACTTCTGTTACTTGTTGCCACAATGTGTTCTTCACCCCTGGAGCAGCCGCAGGGACTTTGGAAATTGTGATGGCAACTGGTGTTCTTCACCCTGAGCAGCAGGAGGGACTTCTGGTTACTTTGGTGGCAAGTGCTTTTCTTCAGCGGGATCTGGACCTGCAGCTGTGATGTCCACTTCACCTGGAGTAGGAGGGTTCTTACTTGCAACAGGTGCTCTGCACGCTGGAGCCTCTGGCTTGGACTTGTGATGGCAAGTGCCTCTCTCACCCCTAAGCTGCATTTAGGACGTTCAGTGGTTGTGATGCAGCAAAGGCTCTCGTTCTATCCTGGAGCGTTATGGGACTTCTGCTAGGGGATGTGATAGCAAAGGACTCTGTCTACCCAGAGCTGTCAACTGGACCTCTGATTTGTTGTGATATCAAAGGCCTCTCTCCACCCCTAAGCTGCAGCTGTGCTTCTGCATTGTTCTTAGGAAATTGGTCTTCTTCACCCACTAAGCTTCAGTGAAAGTTTCTGAAGTACTGTTCATGGTACGTGGTCCTCTTCACTTGCGGCAGCAGCAAGGACATTAGTCAACTTGTAATGGAGAGACCTGTTTCTTCACCCTCACAGCTAGCAGGGACTTCTGAGTTACTTGCTGATGGCTTTCATTCTTCCACCCTCAGAGAGCAGCAGGGACTTTCTGGACTTGGGTCACAGGCACGTGTTGCTCTTCACCCTGTAGCTGCAGCAGGGACTTCTGGTAACGACGGCAAGTAATTTCTCTTCACCCTGGAGCGCAGCAGGGACTTGGTTACTGATCACAAGTGTTCCTCTTCACCCTGGAGCAGCAGCAGGGACTTCTGGCAACTTGTGATGGCAATGTTGTTCTTCACCCTAAGCAGCAGGAGGGACTTCACTGTACTTTTGAGGCAAGTGTTTTTCTTCACCACTGGACGCAGCTGTGATGTCTGGTTATTGGTGATAGTAAGTGTTCTTCTTCAAACGGAGCTGCAGCTTGGACTTCTGCTGTTGTGATGGCAAGGTTCTCTCTCCACCCTAAGCTGCAGTGGACTCTCGTAGTTGTGATGGCAAAGGCTGTTCTATCTTGGAGCGGATGAAGGACCTCTGCTGGGTGTGATGGCAAAGGACCTCTGTCACCCTAGAGCTGCAACGGGACCTCTGTTTCTTGTGATATCAAGGCCTTCTTCCACCCTGAAGCTGCAGCTGTGCTTCTGCATTTGTCTTAGCGAAATTGGTCTTCTTCACCCACTAGCTTCAGGAGAGATTTCTGTGTAACATTTCATAGCCTTGATCCTCTTCACCTGGAGCAGCAGTGGGACTTTAGGCACTTGTATGGAAAGCTGTTGTTCTTCACGCGTGGCATGCAGCGGGACATCTGCTAACTTGTGATCAAAGTGTTCCTCTTCACCCTGGAGCTCAGCAGGGACTTGCTGTACTTGTGATGGCAAGCTGTTTGTTCACTTGGAGACAGCAGCAGGTACATCAGGCATGACGTGTAATGGCAACTGTTGTTCTTCACCCTGCAGTGCACAGGGACTCTGGTCTGTGTACAAGTGTTCCTCTTCACCACTGGAGCAGTCAGTAGGGGCTTCTAGGTAGCTTCGTGATCATGCACGTGTTCCTCTTCACCCTGGAGCTCAGCAGGGACTTTCTGGTAACTTGTAATGGCAACTGTTGTTTCTTCACCCTGGAGCAGCAGCGGGACTTCTGGGTACTTGTGGTCACAAGTGTTCCTCTTCACCCTGGAGCCTCAGCGGAACTTCTGGTTACTTGTCATACAAGTGTTCTTCACCCTGGAGCAGCCGCGGGACTTCTGGCAAATTGTGATGAACTGGTGTTCTTCGCCCTAGACAGGAGGAGGGACTTCTGGTTGCTTAGCAAGTTCTTTTCTTCACACTGGACCTGCAGCTGTGATGTTCAGTTATTGGTGATAGGAAGTGTTCTTCTTCAAGCGGGAGGTGCAGCTTGTACTTCTGCTTGGTTGTGATGGAGGCCTCTCTCCACCCCTAAGCTGCAGTTGGGACGTCTGCGTAGTTGTGATGGCAAAGGCCTCGTTCTATCTTGGAGCGGTATATGAGACCTCTGCTAGGGTGTGATAGCAAAGACCTCTGTCCAACCCAGCGCTGCAACAGAGACCTCTGATTTGTTGTGATATCAAAGGCCTCTCTCCACCCCTAAGCTGCAGCTGTGTCTTCTGCATTTTTCTTAGCAAAATTGGTCTTCTTCACCTACTAGCTTCAAGAAAGATTTCTGGCAACATTTCATGGCACGTGGTCCTCTTCACCTTGTAGCAGCAGCAGGGACTTTAGTCAACTTGTAATGGAAACTGTTATTCTTCACCCTGGAGCAGCAGCAGGGACTTCTGGTACTTGTGGTCACAAGTGTTCCTCTTCACCCTGGAGCTACAGCAGGGACTTCTGGTAACTTGTAATGGCAACTGTTGTTCTTCACCCTGGAGCAGCAGCAGGGACTTCTGGGTACTTGTGGTCACAAGTGTTCCTCTTCACCCTGGAGCCTCAGCAGGAACTTCTGGTTACTTGTCACCACAAGTGTTCTTCACCCTGGAGCAGCCGCAGGGACTTGTGGCAAATTGTGATGGCAACTGGTGTTCTTCACCCTAGAGCAGGAGGAGGGACTTCTGGTTACTTGTGGAGGCAAGTTCTTTTCTTCACATTGGACCTGCAGCTGTGATGTTCAGTTATTGGTGATAGGAAGTGTTCTTCTTCAAACGGGAGGTACAGCTTGTACTTCTGCTTGGTTTTGATGGCAAAGGCCTCTTTCCAACCCTAAGTTCCATTTGGGACGTCTGCGTAGTTGTGATGGCAAAGGCCTCGTTCTGTCCAGGAGCGGTATATGAGACCTCTGCTAGGGTGTGATAGCAGAGACCTCTGTCCAACCCAGCGCTGCAACTGAGACCTCTGATTTGTTGTGATATCAAAGGCCTCTCTCCACCCCTAAGCTGCAGCTGTGTCTTCTGCATTTTTCTTAGGGAAATTGGTCTTCTTCACCCACTAGCTTCAGTAAAGATTTCTGGTAACATTTCATAGCACCTGGTCCTCTTCACCTTGGAGCAGCAGCAAGGACTATAGTCAACTTGTAATGGCAACTGTTATTCTTCACCCTACAGCAGCAGCAGGGACTTCTGGCAACTTGTGATGGCAACTGTTATTCTTCACCCTACAGCAGCAGCAGGGACTTCTGGTAACTTGTGAGCGCAAGTGTTCCTCTTCACCCTGGAGCTACAGCAGGGACTTCTGGTAACTTGTGATGGCAAGTGTTGCTCTTCACCCTGGAGCTGCAGCAGGGACTTCTGGGAACTTGTGATGGCAAGTGTTGCTCTTCACCCTGGAGCTGCAGCAGGGACTTCTGGTAACTTGTGACGGCAACTGTTCCTCTTCACCCTGGAGCTACAGCAGGGACTTCTGGTAACTTGTGATGGCAAGTGTTGCACTTCACCCTGGAGCTGCAGCAGGGACATCTGGTAACATGTGATGGCAAGTATTCCTCTTCACCCTGGAGCGTCAGTAGGGACTTCTGGTTACTTGTCATCACAAGTGTTCCTCTTCACCCTGGAGCAGCAGCAGGGACTTCTGGCAACTGGTGATGGCAACTGTTGTTCTTCACCCTAGAGCAGCAGGAGGGACTTCTGGTTACTTTTGGAGGCAAGTACTTTTCTTTACACTGGACCCGCAGCTATGATGTCCATTTATTGGTGATAGTAAGTGTTCTTCTTCAAACGGGAGCTGCAGCTTGGACCTCTGCTTGGTTGTGATGGCAAAGGCCTCTCTCCACCCCTAAGCTGCAGTTGGGACGTCTCAGTAGTTGTGATGGCAAAGGCCTCATTCTTTCCTAGAGCAGCAAATGAGACCTATGCTAGGTTGTGATAGCAAAGACCTCTGTCCAACCCAGAGCTGCAACTGAGACCTCTGATTTGTTGTGATATCAAAGGTCTCTCTCCACCCCTAACCTGCAGCTATTTCTTCTGCATTTTTCTTAGGGAAATTGGTCTTCTTCACCCAGTAACTTCAGGAAAGATTTCTGGCAACATTTCATGGCACGTGGTCCTCTTCACCTTGGAGCAGCAGCAGGGACTTTAGTCAACTTGTAATGGAAACTGTTATTCTTCACCCTGGAGCTGCAGCAGGGACTTCTGGGTACTTGTGGTCACAAGTGTTCCTCTTCACCCTGGAGCAGCAGCAGGGACTTCTGGATACTTTTGATGACAAGTGTTCCTCTTCACCCTGGAGCTGCAGCAGGGACTTCTGGTAACTTGTGATGGCAAGTGTTGCCCTTCACCCTGGAGCTGCAGCAGGGACATCAGGCAACGTGTAATGGCAACTGTTGTTCTTCACCCTGGAGCAGCAGCAGGGACTTCTGGTAAGTTGTGATAGCAAGTGTTACTCTTCACCCTGGAGCAGCAGCAGGGACTTCTGGGTACTTGTGGTCACAGATGTTCCTCTTCACCCTGGAACTACAGCAGGGACTTCTTGTAACGTGTGATGGCAAGTATTCCTCTTCACCCTGGAGCGTCAGTAGGGACTTCTGGTTACTTGTCATCACAAGTGTTCCTCTTCACCCTGGAGCAGCAGCAGGGACTTCTGGCAACTGGTGATGGCAACTGTTGTTCTTCACCCTGGAGCAGGAGCAGGGAATTCTGGGTTCTTGTGGTGGCAAGTTCTTTTTGTCACACTGGACATGGAGCTGGGATGTCGAGTTATTGGTGATAGGAAGTGTTCTTCTTCAAATGGGAGTTGCTGCTTGGACCTCTCCTTAGTGTGATGGCAAAGGCCTCTCTCCATCTTGGAACTGCAGCTAAGACCTCTGCTTTCTTCTGATGGCAAAGGCCTCTCTCCTCCCTGGAGCTGTAGCTGAGACGTCTTTTGTTTTAATAGCAAAGGCCTCTCTCCAACCCCTAATCTGCAGCTGCGTCCTCTGCAATTTTCTTGGGGTAATTCGTCTTCTTCACCAAGTAGCTACAGGAAAGATATCTGGTAACTTTTGATTTCAAATGGTCCTATTCACCCTAGAGCTACAGCAGGGATTTCTGGTTACTTGTGGTCACAAATGTTCCTCTTCACCCTGGAGCAGCAACAGGGACTTCTGGTAACTTGTGATCACAAGTGTTCCTCTTCACCCTGGAGCTACAGCAGGGACTTTTGGTAACTTGTGATGGCAAGTGTTCCTCTTCACCTTGGAGCAGCAGCAGGGACTTCAGGCAACTTGTAATGGCAACTGTTGTTCTTCACCCTGGAGCAGCAGCAGGGACTTCTGTTTACTTGTGGTCACAAGTGTTCCTCTTCAACCTGGAGCTACAGCAGGGACTTCTGGCAACCTGTGATGGCAAAGGTTGCTCTTCACCCTGGAGCTGCAGCAGGGACTTCTAGTAACTTGTAATGGCAAGTATTCCTCTTCACCCTGTAGCGTCAGCTGGGACTTCTGGCAACTTATGATGGCAAATGTTGTTTTTCACCCTGGAGCAGCAGGAGGGACTTCTCATTACTTGTGGAGGCAAGTTCTTTTCTTCACACTGGACCTGCAGCTGGGACATCTACTTATTGGTGATAGGAAGTGTTCTTCTTCAAACGGGAGGTGCAGCTTGGACTTCTGCTTAGTTGTGATGGCAAAGGCCTCTCTCCATCTTGGAGCTGCAGCTGAGACAGCTTCTTGGTTGTGATGGCAAAGGTGTCTCTACTTCCTAGAACTGCAGCTGAGACCTGTGCTTAGTTGTGATGGCAAAGGCCTCTCTCCACCCCTAAGCTGCAGTTGAGACGTCTGCGTAGTTGTGATGGCAAAGGCCTCGTTCTATCCTGAAATGGTAAATGAGACCTCTGCTAGGTTGCGATAGCAAAGACCTCTGTCCAACCCAGAGCTGCAACTGAGACCTCTGATTTGTTATGATATCAAAGCCTTCTCTCTCCACCCCTAAGCTACAGCTGTATCTTCTGCATTTTTCTTAGGGAATTTGGTCTTCTTCACCCACTAGCTTCAGGAAAGATTTCTAGTAACCTTTCATGGCACGTGGTCCTCTTCACCTTGGAGCAGCAGCAGGGACTTCAGGCAACTTGTAATGGAAACTGTTGTTCTTCACGCTGAAGCAGCAGGAGGGACTTCTGGTAACTTGTGATCACAAGTGTTCCTCTTCACCCTGGACCTACAGCTGTGACTTCTGGTACCTTGTGATGGCAAGTGTTCCTCTTCACCTGGGAGCAGCAGCAGGTACTTCAGGCAACTTGTAATGGCAACTGTTGTTCTTCACCCTGGAGCAGCAGCAGGGATTTCTGGGTACTTGTGGTCACAAGTCATCCTCTTCGCCTTGGAGCAGCAGCAGGGACTTCTGGTAACTTGTGATCACAAGTGTTCCTCTTCACCCTGGAGCTACATCAGGGACTTCTGGTAACTTGTGATGGCAAGTGTTCCTCCTCACCTTGGAGCAGCAGCAGGGACTTCAGGCAATTTGTAATGGTAACTGTTGTTCTTCACCCTGGAGCAGCAGCAGGGACTTCTGGTTACTTGTGATGACAACTGTTGTTCTTCACCCTGGAGTAGCAGCAGGGACTTCTGCTTACATGTTATGTTAACTGTTGTTCTTCACCCTGGAGCAGTACCAGGGACTTCTGGTTACTTGTGGTGGCAAGATCTTTTTGTCACACTGGACATGCAACTGGGACGTATAGTTATGGGGAATATGAAGTGTTTTTCTTCAAACGGGAGGTGCAGCTTGGACTTCTGCTTAGTTGTGATAGCAAAGGCCTACATCCATCCTTAAGCTGCAGCTGGGACATCTATGTAGTTGTGATGGAAAACGCCTCTCTCCATCTTGGAGCTGCAGCTGAGATCTCTGCTTTGTTTTGATAGAAAAGGCCTCTCTCCACCCTTAATCTGCAGCTGCGTCCTCTGCATTTTTCTTGGGGTAATTGGTCTTCTTCACCCAGTAGCTACAGGAAAGATTTCTGGTAACCTTTGATGGCAAGTGTTGCTCTTCACCCTGGAGCTGCAGCAGGGACATCTGGTAACTTGTGATGGCAAGTATCCCTCTTCAACCTAGAGCGTCAGCAGGGACTTCTGGTTACTTGTCGTCACAAGTGTTCCTCTTCACCCTGGAGCAGTAGCAGGGGCTTCTGGCAAATTGTGATGGCAACAGTTGTTCTTCACTCTGGAGCAGCAGGAGGGACTTCTCGATACTTGTGGAGGCAAGTTCTTTTCTTTACACTGGACCTGCAGCTGTGATGTCCAGTTATTGGTGATAGGAAGGGTTCTTCTTCAAACAGGGGCTGCAGCTTGGACCTCTGCTTTGTTGTGATGGCAAAGGCCTCTCTCCACCCCTAAGCTGCAGCTGCGTCTTCTGCATTTTTGTTAGGGAATTTGGTCGTCTTCACCTAGTAGCTTCCGGTAAGATTTCTAGTAACATTTCATGGCAGGTGGTCTTCTTCACCTTGGAGCAGCAGCAGGGACTTCAGGGAACTTGTAATGGAAACTGTTGTTCTTCACCCTGGAGGTACAGCAGGGACTTCTGGGTACTTATGGTCACAAGTGTTCGTCTTTACCCTGGACCTGCAGCAGGAACTTCTGGTAACATGTGATGACAAGTATTCCTCTTCACCCTAGAGCGTCAGCAGGGAATTCTGGTTACTTGTGGTCACAAGTGTTCCTCTTCACCCTGCAGCAGCAGCAGGGACTTCTGGGTACTTGTGGTCACAAGTGTTCCTCTTCACCCTGCAGCAGCAGCAGGGACTTCTGGGTACTTTTGCTCACAAGTGTTCCTCTTCACCCTGGAGCTACAGCAGGGACTTCTGATTACTTGTGATGACAAATGTTCGTCTTCACCCTGGAGCTGCAGCAGGGACTTCTGGTAACTTTTGATGGCAACAGTTGTTCTTCACCCTGGAGCAGCAGGAGGGACTTCTCGATACTTGTGGAGGCAAGTTCTTTTCTTTACACTGGACCTGCAGCTGTGATGTCCAGTTATTGGTGATAGGAAGGGTTCTTCTTCAAACAGGAGCTGCAGCTTGGACCTCTGCTTGGTTGTGATGGCAAAGGCCTCTCTCCACCCCTAAGCTGCAGCTGCGTCTTCTGCATTTTTCTTAGGGAATTTGGTCATATTCACCTAGTAGCTTCCGGTAAGATTTCTAGTAACATTTCATGGCAGGTGGTCTTCTTCACCTTGGAGCAGCAGCAGGGACTTCAGGGAACTTGTAATGGAAACTGTTGTTCTTCACCCTGGAGCAGCAGCAGGGACTTCTGGGTACTTATGGTCACAAGTGTTCGTCTTTACCCTGGACCTGCAGCAGGAACTTCTGGTAACATGTGATGACAAGTATTCCTCTTCACCCTAGAGCATCAGCAGGGAATTCTGGTTACTTGTGGTCACAAGTGTTCCTCTTCACCCTGCAGCAGCAGCAGGGACTTCTGCGTACTTTTGCTCACAAGTGTTCCTCTTCACCCTGGAGCTACAGCAGGGACTTCTGATTACTTGTGATGACAAATGTTCGTCTTCACCCTGGAGCTGCAGCAGGGACTTCTGGTAACTTTTGATGGCAAGTGTTCCTCTTCACCTGGGAGCTGCAGGAGGGACTTTTGGTTACTTGTGATCACATGTGTTCCTCTTCACCCTGGAGCAACAGCAGGGACTTCTGGCAACTTGTGATGGTAACTGTTGTTCTTAACCATGGAGTAGCAACAGGGATTTCTGGGTACTTGTGGTCACAAGTGTTCCTCTTCACCCTGAAGCAGCAGCAGGGACTTCAGGTTACATGTTATGTTAACTATTGTTCTTCACCCTGGAGTAGCACCAGGGATTTCTGGCAACTTGTGATGGCAAATATTGTTTTTCACCCTGGAGCAGCAGGAGGGACTTTTGGTTACTTGTGGAGGCAAGTTCTTTTCTTCACACTGGACCTGCAGCTGGGACATTTAGTTATTGGTGATAGGAAGTATTCTTCAAATGGGAGGTGCAGCTTGGACCTCTGCTTAGTTGTGATGGCAAAGGCCTCGTTCTATCCTGGAGCGGTAAATGAGACCTCTGCTACGTTGTGATAGCAAAGACCTCTGTCCAACCCAGAGGTGCAACTGCGACCTCTGATTTGTTGTGCTATCAAAGGCCTCTCTCGACCCGTAAGCTGCAGCTGTGTCTTCTGCATTTTTCTTAGGGAATTTAGTCTTCATCACCTAGTAGATTTAGAAAAGATTTCAGGGCACATGGTCCTCTTCACCTTGGAACAGCAGCAGGGACTTTAGTCAACTTGTAATGGAAACTGTTATTCTTCACCCTAGAGCAGCAGCAGGGACTTCTGGGTACTTGTGATGACAAGTGTTCCTCATCACCTTGGAGCTACCACCGGGACTTCTGCTAACTTCTGATAGCAAGAGTTCCTCTTCACGTTGGAAAAGCTACAAGGACTTCAGGCAACTTGTAATGGCAACTATTGTTCGTCACCCTGGAGCAGCAGCAGGGACTTCTGGGTACTTGTGATTACAGCTGTTCGACTTCACCCTGGAGCTGCAGCAGGGACTTCTGGTTACTTGTGATGATAAGTGTTCGTCTTCACCCTCGAGCAGCAGCAGGGACTTCTGGCAACTTGTGATGGCAACTGTTGTTCTTCACCATGGAGTAGCAGCATGGACTTCTGGTTATATGTTATGTTAACTGTTGTTCTTCACCCTGGAGCAGCACCAGGGATTTCTGGTTACTTGTGTTGGGAAGTTCTTTTTGTCACACTGGACATGCAGCTGGGACGTCTAGTTATTGGTGATAGGAAGTGTTCTTCTTCAAAGGGGTAACTGCAGCTTCGACCTTTACTTGGTTGGGATGGCAAAGGCCTCTCTCCACCCCTAAGCTGCAGTTGGGACGTCTGCGTAGTTGTGATGGCAAAGGCCTCGTTTTGTCCTGGAGCAGTAAATGAGACCTCTGCTAGGTTGTGATGGCAAAGACCTCAGTCCAACCAAGAGCTGCAACTGAGACCTTTGATTTGTTGTGATATCAAAGGACTCTCTACACCTCTAAGCTCCAGCTGTGTCTTCTGCATTTTTCTTAGGGAATTTGGTCTTCTTCATCCAGTAGCTTCAGGAAAGATTTCTGGTAACATTTCATGGCACGTGGTCCTCTTCACCTTGGAGCAGCAGCAGGGACTTCAGGCAACTTGTATTGGCAACTGTTGTTCTTCACCCTGGAGCAGCAGCAGGGACTTCTGGGTACTTGTGGTCACAAGTGTTCCTCTTCACCCTGGAGCTACAGCAGGGACTTCTGGTTACTTGTGATGACAATTGTTCGTCTTCACCCTGGAGCAGCAGCAGAGACTTTGGGATACTTGTGGTCACAAGTGTTCTTCTTCACCCTGGAGCAGCAACAGGGACTTCTGGGTACTTCTGTTCACAAATGTTCCTCTTCACCCTGGAACTAATGCACGGACTTCTGGTTACTTGTGATCAAAAGTGTTTGTCGTCACCCTGGACCAGCAGCAGGGACTTCTGGCAACATGTGATGGCAACTGTTGTTCTTCACCCTGGAGCAGCAGCAGGGATTTCTCGTTACTTGTGATGGCAAGTGTTCCTCTTCACCCTGGAGCTGCAGCAAGGACTTCTGGTTACTTGTGGTCACAAGTGTTCCTCTTCACCCTGGAGGTGCAGCAGGGACTTCTGGCAACTTGTAATGGCAACTGTTTTTCTTCACCCTGGTGCAGCAGCAGGGACTTCTGCGTACTTGTGGTCACAAGTGTTCCTCTTCACCTTGGAGCGGCAGCAGGGACTTCAGGCAACATGTGATGGCAACAGTTGTTCTTTGCCCTCGAGCAGTAGCAGGAATTAGGGGTATTTATGGTCGCAATTATTCCTCTTCACCCTGGAGCTTAAGAAGGGACTTCTGACAACATGTGATGGCAAGTGTTCCTCTTCACCGTGGAGCTGCAGCAGGGACTTCTGGCAAGTTGTGATGGCAAGTGTTCCTCTTCACCCTGGAGCAGCAGGAGGGACTTCTGGCTACTTGTGTTGACTAGTGTTCCTCTTCACCCTGGAGTGGCAGCAGGGACTTCAGGGTAACTTGTGATGGCAACAGTTGTTCTTTGCCCTTGAGCAGCAGCAGGGATTCTGGGTACTTGTGGTCACAAGTATTCCTCGTCACCCTGGAGATGCAGCAGGGACTTCTGGTTCCTTGTGGTGGCAAGTTCTTTTCGTCAAACTGGACCTACAGGTGGGACGTCCAGTTATTGGAGATAGGAAGTGTTCTTCAAACAGGAGCTACAGCTTGGACCTCTGCTTAGTTGTGATGGGAATGGCCTCCTTCCACCCATAAGCTGCAGCTGGCACATCTATGTAGTTGTGATGGCAAAGGCCTCTCTCAACCCTAAGCTTCAGCTCTGTCCTATGCATTTTTCTTAGGGCAATTGGTCTTCTTCACCCAGTAGTTACAGGAAAGATTTCTGCTAACATTTGATGGCAAGTGGTCCTCTTCAACCTGGAGCAGCAGCAGGGATTTCTGGTTACTTGTGATGACAAGTGTTTCTCTTCACCCTGTAGCGGCTTCAGGGACTTCTGGTTACTTGGGGTCACAAGTGTTCCTCTTCACCCTGGAGCAGCAGCAGGGACTTCTGGTAAGTTGACCTGGCAAGTGTTCCTCTATACGCTGGAGCTGCAGCAGGGACTTCGGGTAAGTTGTGCTGGCAAGTGTTCCTCTTCACCCTAGAGCAGCAGCAGGGACTTCTGGTAAATTGACCTGGCAATTGTTCCTCTATACCCTGGAGCTGCAGCAGGGACTTCTGGTAAGTTGTGCTGGCAAGTGTTCCTTTTCAACCTAGGGCAGCAGCAGGGATTTCTGGTTACTTGTGATGACAAGTGTTTCTCTTCACCCTGTAGCGGCAGCAGGGACTTCTGGTTACTTGGGGTCACAAGTGTTCCTCTTCACCCTGGAGCAGCAGCAGGGACCTCTGGGTACTTGTGGTCACAACTTTTCCTCTTCACCCTGGAGCTACAGCAGGGCCTTCTGGTAACTTTTGATGGCAAGTTGTTCCTCTTCACCTTGGAGCTGCAGGAGGGACTTTTGGTTACTTGTGATCACAAGTGTTCCTCTTCACCCTGGAGGTACAGCAGGGACTTCTGATTACTTGTGATGGCAACTGTTGTTCTTCACCATGGAGTAGCAGCAGGGATTTCTGGGTACTTGTGGTCACAAGTGTTCCTCTTCACCCTGAAGCAGCAGCAGGGACTTCTGGCAACTTGTGATGGCAAATATTGTTTTTCACCCTGGAGCAGCAGGAGGGACTTCTTGTTACTTGTGGAGGCAAGTTCTTTTCTTCACACTGGACCTGCAGCTGGGACATTTAGTTATTGGTGATAGGAAGTGTTCTTCAAACAGGAGGTGCAGCTTGGACCTCTGCTTAGTTGTGATGGCAAAGACCTCTCTCCACCCCTAAGCTGGAGTTGGGAAGTCTGCGTAGTTGTGATGGCAAAGGCCTCGTTCTATCCTGGAGCGGTAAATGAGACCTCTGCTAGGTTGTGATAGCAAAGACCTCTGTCCAACCCAGAGGTGCAACTGCGACCTCTGATTTGTTGTGCTATCAAAGGCCTCTCTCCACCCGTAAGCTGCAGATGTGTCTTCTGCATTTTTCTTAGGGAATTTAATCTTCATCACCCAGTAGTTTCAGAAAAGATTTCAGGGCACGTGGTCCTCTTCACCTTGGAGCAGCAGCCGGGACTTCTGGTAACTTGTGATGGCAAGAGTTCCTCTTCACCTTGGAAAAGCTGCAGGGACTTCAGGCAACTTTTAATGGCAACTATTGTTCGTCACCCTGGAGCAGCAGCAGGGACTTCTGGGTACTTGTGATGACAACTGTTCGTCTTCACCCTGGAGCTGCAGCAGGGAACTCTGGTTACTTGTGATGACAAGTGTTTGTCTTCACCCTCGAGCAGCAGCAGGGACTTCGGCAAGTTGTGATGGCAACTGTTGTTCTTCACCCTGGAGCAGCACCAGGGATTTCTGGTTACTTGTGTTGGCAAGTTCTTTTTCTCACACTGGACATGCAGCTGGGACGTCTAGTTATTGGTGATAGGAAGTGTTCTTCTTCAAAGGGGAGCTGCAGCTTGGACCTTTACTTGGTTGGGATGGCAAAGGCCTCTCTCCACCCCTAAGCTGCAGTTGGGACGTCTGCGTAGTTGTGATGGCAAAGGCCTCGTTCTATCCTGGAGCAGTAAATGAGACCTCTGCTAGGTTGTGATAGCAAAGACCTCAGTCCAACCCAGAGCTGCAACTGAGACCTTTGATTTGTTGTGATATCAAAGGCCTCTCTCCACCCCTAAGCTGCAGCTGTGTCTTCTGCATTTTTCTTAGGGAATTTGGTCTTCTTCACCCAGTAGCTTCAGGAAAGATTTCTGGTAACATTTCATGGCACGTGGTCCTCTTCCCCCTGGAGCCGCAGCAGGGACTTCTGGTTACTTGTGATGACAATTGTTCGTCTTCACCCTGGAGCAGCAGCAGGGACTTCTGGGTACTTCTGTTCACAAGTGTTCCTCTTCACCCTGGAACTACAGCAGGGACTTCTGGTTACTTGTGATCAAAAGTGTTCGTCGTCAACCTGGACCAACAGCAGGGACTTCTGGCAACATGTGATGGCAACTGTTGTTCTTCACCCTGGAGCAGCAGCAGGGATTTCTCGTTACTTGTGATGGCAAGTGTTCCTCTTCACCCTGGAGCTGCAGCAGGGACTTTTGGTTACTTGTGGTCAGAAATGTTCTTCTTCACCCTAGAGCTGCAGCAGGGACTTTTGGTTACTTGTGGTCAGAAGTGTTCCTCTTCACCCTGGAGCGGCAGCAGGGACTTCAGGCAACATCTGATGGCAACAGTTGTTCTTCGCCCTCGAGCAGCAGCAGGAATTAGGGGTACTTATGTTCGCAATTATTCCTCTTCACCCTGGAGCTTAAGAAGGGACTTCTGACAACATGTGATGGCAAGTGTTCCTCTTCACCCTGGAGCTGCAACAGGGACTTATAATAACTTGTGATGGGAAGTGTTCCTCTTCACCCTGGAGATGCAGAAGGGACTTCTGGCAAGTTGTGATGGCAAGTGTTCCTCTTCACCCTGGAGCGGCAGTAGGGACTTCTGTTAAGTTGTGCTGGCAAGTGTTCCTCTTCAACCTGGAGCAGCAGCAGGGATTGCTGGTTACTTGTGATGAAAAGTGTTTCTCTTCACCCTGGAGCAGCAGCAGGGATTTCTGGCTACTTGTGTTGACTAGTGTTCCTCTTCACCCTGGAGCGGCAGCAGGGACTTCAGGGTAACTTGTGATGGCAACAGTTGTTCTTCACCCTTGAGCAGCAGCAGGGATTCTGGGTACTTGTGGTGGCAAATTCTTTTCGTCACACTGGACCTACAGGTGGGACGTCCAGTTATTGGAGATAGGAAGTGTTCCTCAAACGGGAGCTACAGCTTGGACCTCCGCTTAGTTGTGATGGGAATGGCCTACTTCCACCCATAAGCTGCAGCTGGCACTTCTATGTAGTTGTGATGGCAAAGGCCTCTCTCAACCCTAAGCTGCAGCTGTGTCCTATGCATTTTTTTTAGGGCAATTGGTCTTCTTCACCCAGTAGTTACAGGAACGATTTCTGCTAACATTCCATGGCAAGTGGTCCTCTTCACCCTGGAGCTCCAGCAGGGACTTCTGCTTACTTGTGATGACAAGTTTTTCTCTTCACCCAGCAGCGGCAGTAGGGACTTCTGGTTACTTGGGGTCACAAGTGTTCCTCTTCACCCTGGAGCAGCAGCAGGGACTTCTGGTAAGTTGTGCTGGCAAGTATTCCTCTTCACCCTGGAGCAGCAGCAGGGACTTCTGGTAAGTTGTGTTGGCAAGTGTTCCTTTTCAGCCTAGGGCAGCAGCAGGGATTTCTGGTTACTTGTGATGACAAGTGTTTCTCTTCACCCTGTAGCGGCAGCAGGGACTTCTGGTTACTTGGGGTCATAAGTGTTCCTTGTCACCCCAGAGCAGCAGCAGGCACTTCTGGGTACTTGTGGTCACACGTGGTCTTCTTCACCCTGGAGCTACAGCAAGGAGCTACAACTTTCTGGTAAGTTGTGCTGGCAAGTGTTCCTCTTCACCCTGGAGCTGTAGCAGGGACTTCTGGTAAGTTGTGCTGGCAACTGTTCCTCTTCACCCTGGAGCTGTAGTAGGGACTTCTGGTTACTAGTGGTGGCAAGTTCTTTTTGTCACAATGGACCTGCAGCTGGGACATCAAGTTATTGGTGATAGGAAGTGTTCTTCTTCAAACGGTTGCTGCAGCTTGGACCTCTGTTTAGTTGTGATGGCCAAGGGGTCTCTCCACTTCTAAGCTACACTTGGGCCATCTGCGTAGTTCTGATGGCAAAGGGCTCATTCTCTCCTGGAGCGATAAATGAGACCTCTACTTTGTTTTGATAGCAAAGACCTCTCTCCACCCCTAAGCTGCAGCTGCGTCCTCTGCATTTTTCTTAGGGAAATTGGTCTTCTTCACCCAGTAGCTACAGGAAAGATTTCTGGTAACTTTTGATGGCAAGTGGTCCTGTTCACCCTGTAGCTGCAGCAGGGACTTCTGGTAACTTGTGATGGCAAGTGGTCCTCTTCACCCTGGAGCTGCTGCAGGGACTTCTGGTAACTTGTGATGGCAAGTGTTCCTCTTCACCCTGGAGCTGTAGCAGGGACTTCTGGTAACTTGTGATGGCAAGTGTTCATCTTCACCCTGGAGCAGCAGCAGGGACTTCTTATAACTTGTGATGGCAACTGTTGTTCTTCACCCTGGAGCAGCATCAAGGACTTCTGTTAACTTGTGATGGCAAGTGTTACTCTTCACCCTGGAGCAGCATCAAGGACTTCTGTTAACTTGTGATGGCAAGTGTTACTCTTCACCCTGGAGCTGCAGCAGGGACTTCTGTTAACTTGTGATGGCAAGTCTTCCTCTTCACTGTGGAGCAGCAGCAGGGACTTCTGGTTACTTGTGGTGGAAAGTTCTTTTCGTCACACTGGACCTGCAACTGTGACTTACAGTTGTTGGTGATAGGAAGTGTTATTCTTCAAATGGGCGCTGCAGCTTAGACCTCTGCTTAGTTGTGATGGCAAAGGCCTCCCTCCACCCATAAGCTGCAGCTGGGACATCTGTGTAGTTGTGATTGCAAAGGCCTCTCTCCATCGTGGAGCTGCAGCTGAGACAGTTTCTTTGTTGTGATGGCAAAGGCCTCTCTACACCCTAAGCTGCAGCTGCATCCTCTGCATTTTTCTTAGGGCAACTGGTCTTCTTCTCCCAGTAGCTGCAGGACAGATTTCTGGTAACTTTTGATGGCAAGTGGTCCTCTTCACCCGGGAGCTGCAGCAGGGACTTCTGGTAACTTGTGATGGCAAATGTTCATCTTCACTCTGGATAAGCAGCAGGGACTTCTTGTAACTTGTGATGGCAAGTGTTCCTCTTCACCCTGGAACTGCAGAAGGGACTTCTGGTAAGTTGTGCTGGCAAGTATTCCTCTTCACCCTGGAGCAGCAGCAGGGACTTCTGGTAAGTTATGCTGGCAAGTGTTCCTCTTCACCCTGGAGCAGCAGCAGGGACTTCTGGTAAGTTGACCTGGCAAGTGTTCCTCTATACCCTGGAGCTGCAGCAGGGACTTCTGGTAAGTTGTGCTGGCAAGTGTTCCCTTTCACCCTGGAGCAGCAGCAGGGACTTCTGGTTACTTGGCGTCATAAGTGTTCCTCGTCACCCTAGAACAGCAGCAGGGACTTCTGGGTACTTGTGGTCACACGTGGTCTTCTTCACCCTGGAGCTACAGCAAGGATTTCTGGTAAGTTGTGCTGACAAGTGTTCCTCTTCACCCTGGAGCAGCAGCAGGGACTTCTGGTTACTTGTGGTGGCAAGTTCTTTTCATCACACTGGACCTGCCGCTGGGACTTCCAGTTATTGGTGATACGAAGTGTTCTTCTTCAAACGGGAGTTGCAGCTTGCACATCTGCTTAGTTGTGATGGTAAAGGCCTCTCTCCATCCCTAAGCTGCAGCTGAGTCCTCTGCATTTTTCTTAGGGCAATTGGTCTTCTTCACCCAGTAGCTGCAGGAAAGATTTCTGGTAACTTTTGATGGCAAGTGATCCTCTTCACCCTGCAGCTGCTGCCGGGACTTCTGGTAACTTGTGATGGCAAGTGTTCATCTTCACTCTGGATAAGCAGCAGGGACTTCTTGTAACTTGTGATGGCAACTGTTGTTCTTCACCCTGGAGCAGCATCAAGGACTTCTGGTAACTTGTGATGGCAAGTGTTCCTCTTCACCCTGGAACTGCAGGAGGGACTTCTGGTAACTTTTGATGGCAAGTGGTCCTGTTCACCCTGTAGCTGCAGCAGGGACTTCTGGTAACTTGTGATGGCAAGTGGTCCTCTTCACCAAGGAGCTGCAGCAGGGACTTCTGGTAACTTTTGATGGCAAGTGGTCCTGTTCACCCTGGAGCCGCAGCAGGGACTTCTGTTAACTTGTGTTGGCAAGTGTTCGTCTTCACCCTTGGACAACAGCAGTGACTTCTGGTTACTTGTGATGACAAGTGTTCCTCTTCACCCTGGAGCAGCAGCAGGGACTTCTGGTTACTTGTGTTAGCAAGTTCTTTTCATCACACTGGACCTTGCCCTGGGACTTCCAGTTATTGGTGATAGGAAGTGTTCCTCTTCAAACGGGAGTTGCAGCTTGCACATCTGCTTAGTTGTGATGGCAAAGGCCTCTCTGCATCCCTAAGCTGCAGCTGCGTCCTCTGCATTTTTCTTAGGGCAATTGGTCTTCTTCAACCAGTAGCTGCAGGAAAGATTTCTGCTAACTTGTGATGGCAAGTGTTCCTCTTCATTGTGGAGCAGAAGCAGGGACTTCTGGTAACTTGTGATGGCAAGTGTTCATCTTCACCCTAGAGCAGCAGCAGGGACTTCTTGTAACTTGTGATGGCAACTGCTGTTCTTCACCCTGGAGCAGCATCAAGGACTTCTGGTAACTTGTGATGGCAAGTGTTGCTCTTCACCCTGGAGCTGCAGCAGGGACTTCTGGTTACTTGTGGTGGCCAGTTTTCCGCTTCACTGTGGAGCAGCAGCAGGGACTTTTGGTAACTTGTGATGGCAATTTCTTTTCGTCACACTGGACCTGCAGCTGGGATTTCCCGTTATTTGTTATGGCAAGTTTTCTTCTTCCAACGGGAGCTGCAGCTTAGAACTCTGCTAGGTTGTGATGGCAAAGGCCTCTCTCCATCCTGGATCTGCAGCTGGTACCTCTGCTTGGTTGTGATGGCAAAGGCCTCTCTGTATCCTGGAGCTGTAACTGAGACCTCTACATGGGTTTGATGGCAAAGGCCTCTCTCTACCCTGGAGCTTCAGCTGCGTTCTTTCCATTTTTGTGATGGCAATTGGTCTTCACCCAGTAGCTGCAGCTGGGCCTTCTGGTTACTTGTGATGGCAAGTCTTCCTCTTCTCCCTGGAGCTGCAGCAGGTACTTCTAGTAACTTGTAATGGCAATTGTTCTTCTTCACCCTGGAGTAGCAGCAGGGACTTCTGGTTTCTTGTGATGATGGGAAGTGTTCTTCAAATGCAAACTGCAGCTGGGACCTCTGCTTGGTTGTGATGACAAAGGCCTCTCTCCACCCCAGAGCTGCAGCTGGGACCTCTGCTTCATTTTGATGGCAAGTTCTCCTCTTCCCCCTGGAGCAGCAGCAGGGACTTCTGGCTACTTGTGATGGCAAGTTCTTTTCTTCACCCTGGACCCGCAGCTGGGAATTCTGGTGACTTGTGATGCAAAGTGTTTTTCTTCTAACTGGAGCTGCAACTGGGACCTCTGGTTTGTTGTGATGCCAAAGCCCTCTCTCCGTCCCATGGCTGCAGCTGGGACCACTACTTGCTTGTGATGGCAAGTGCTCCTCTTCACCCTGGAGCTTGTTACAGGGAATTCTAGTTACTTGTGATGGCAAGTGCTCCTCTTCACCCTGGAGCAGCATCAGGGACTTCTGGTAACTTGTGGTGGCAACTGTTGTTCTTCACCCTGGAGCAGCAGCAGGGACTTCTGATTAATTGTGATGACAAGTGCTCTTCCTCACCCTGGACCCACAGCTGGGACTTCTGGTTACTTGTGATGGGAAAGTGGTCTTCTTCAAACTGGAACTGCAGCCGATACCTCTGCTTTGTTGTAATGGGAAAGGCCTCTATGCACCCCTGAGATGCAGCTGGGACTATTGCTTTTTTTGTTATAGCAAGGTCTCTTCACCTAGTAGCTGCAGGGGGGACTTCCTCTTCCTTGTCATCATGCTGGCAGGTGCTCCTCTTCACCCTGGAGCAGTAGCAGGGAATGTGTTTACTTGTGATAACAAGTGATCGTCTTCACTCTGGAGCTCCAGGTGTTACCACCAGTTTTTTGTGATGGCATTGGCCTCTCTCCCCCTTTGTGTGAAACTGGTAATGTCTACCGTGCCCACACAGAGCTGCCCCTAATCACCTTTTTAGCAGTTGTCTAATACTTGGTTTCTTGGCAGTGAAAACTTTAAGAAATGTGACAACTATTCCTGCAGCTATCACTGTGCCTCCCGTCCTCCAAGATCCATAGTAAGTGCCCTTCCCTTTGCCTTCTGAGCCAGTGACCCAAACTTCTCCTCACCTCAAACATTTTTTTCAGCTGGACAAACTTTTTCTTTGTATGGCACTTCAGAATTTGATTATTTGATATTTTCAAGTTTTTTGGAAAGGCAAGTTGGTAGAGTTCCACTGGAATGTTCTCTCTGTTCCACCATCTTGGGGTTTTTTAGGGGGTGCAAGAACTTCCACTCCTGAAACAAATTAAAACAGTTCCCCAAAAGAGGAGCACTAGGGAAGATTAGGAGGAAGCAGTGATCTACTTCCACAAATTCACCTGAGTATTCTTTATCAATTACACTTGAAGAATATGTCTGAGCTGGCCAGCCATGATCATAATTTAGTAGTGTTTCTTTCAAGAAATTGTTAATATGATTGAACACTGGATGCAATAGCTAGGAATGCTGGGTTCTATTCTTGAGTCTTGCTCTTAGCTTTCTGTCAAAGTTTTCCGAGATGTAAAGGCTTCACTTTAGGGAAAATGGAAACCCAGAACAACTGGATTGAATCTCTGGGGAGTTCATAGACTGGAAAACGAAAGAGAACTTGCCCAAATCCATGAGGCATTCTCAAGTAATTTAGAATTCTAATGGCACTGGCAGTGTTGAGCAGCAGCAGCAATGTCCCTTTGTGACCATGGGCCATGCTTTCTCTGTAGATTTGACTTTGGATTACTTGATTTCAAAATGAGGATTTAGAAAAACAGAAACACAATCCATACATTTATAAATCTCCAAACCAACATAGCCATTCATTTCAAAATTCTAGGTTTGAAATAGATCCTTTTTGAACATGTAGAAAGAGAAACAGTGACCACTAAGAGCTAGCATGTGTGTATTCACTAAGAACAAGTTATATATCAAAGGATTTTGAAGTAAAGTAAAGCTTAAATTGTTCTACTTCACCCTTTTCCTTTTTGACTTGCTTTTTAATTCTGAGCTTAATGAACAAAAACATTAACATTGCCATAAATGAAGAACAAGAGAACGTTGCATATGAACCCATAAATGTTTCACATTTCTGAATATATCCCTCCCAGCCCAAACCTTTCCCTTGTAATGAATATATATATATATATATAAAAAAGGAAGAGCCAAACACCATCTTGATCTGATTATAGATGCAGTATTCCACACTGATATAATCCCTTATTTGTAATTAAGATGGAGGAAGGTATGTTTTCTAAATTTTTCTCTTCACAACCTCTTTGATTTACTTTTCTTGTTTTTCCCCCAGTGGGGGGATCTAGAGTATCTCTCTAAGGCCATAGCCAATAAGACATATAACAGGGGTTCTTGGGGCAACCCTGTAGAAAAGTGACAGATGTGTCTTAGAAAGTTCAGTCACACAGCTTGATAGCTGTTTGAGTGACTGGTGCTGATCACTAGATTAATTGATAGCTCTGTGTCTTGTGCTCCAGGGCTCCAGAGCTCTGTCCTCAGCCCTTCTCTGTTTTTAAAATAGACATTTTTATCCATGCAGGAAGGTCAGAAAGATATATGATCAGTATACCCCCATGGGGGGCATCTCCTAGCTCATATACCCATTGATCATTTGCAGATTTCCTTTCCATGCTCAAGTCTGGCCACTATAAGACCTGTCTTGTTACGGAGGACCAACTAGCCCAGTGGGTAGAGGCCATCTCTCAAGCTACAGCTGAATTTACCGATAAGGATCTCCCGAAAGAAATTGTGCCCCGTGTCAGTCCACCGGCATGCACATTCTGACAAGGGCGAACACCATTTTGACTTCCGCCCAGGGCTACTCCTGTCTGTAGTGCTTCCTAAATTTCCTAGGCACAAAGCTCAGGCCAAGCTGAACACATGACCGACCAGCCTGATGTTGTAGTATGCGGCTTGGAAACCCCCAAATTGGCTTATTCTGCCAGCACAGCAGACCACGGTGAGAATTACTCATATCTCCTTTGGAAATGTTCCCTCCCATGCACCTTACTACCTGGTCCCTGCTTTCCTCCTTTGTCTCAGTTATTGCCCAACCCCTTCCACTTCTCCTTTCTTGCCCAATGATCCCACGGCCCAGTCATGACTGCCCACTGCCATCCTTTCTCTCTTTAGCTCACTACCCAATTCTCTGTACTCATCTTTTGCCTTCACTCCCCAGTGGTCTCCTTTATGGCTTCTCCCCTTTTCTTCTCATGTAGCTCTCTCCTCCCCTCCTCTGCCCTTCCTAGCACTCCCTCTCTCCTCTCTCTCACTTTGCTATTATAAGACTCAACCATGCTGGTCCTCTAATCTCGGGCCTTCTGTACTACCCATAGCCTTATTTGTCTCAAGAGTCCCGCAGCTGGGTAATCTGGGGAGCAAACAAGGCACTAACTTCCCAGGGGGATGGGCTGACTGTGGTGGGGGGAAGATCACTGTGGGTTAATGACAGAGAATGAAGCCTTTTGTTGTGGGCTCCAGCTTGCTTCCCTATCCTCCAATAGACCACCCTCACTCTTGATATTGTTCCTTCTGACTGGGTAGACCCCTCCCTGGGTTCTTCCTCTCTTTTCAGGTCCCGCTCATGCTCAGAAGACTCAGGCAGCCCTGGGAGGGCAACCTGAATCTGCTGCACTCTTCTGCCATGGCATGTCTGTCCTGTCCCATACTTCTTTACTCTCTGTTTGCTCCCATATTTCATAAGGGCCTGCAGTCCCAGCCCCTCAGCTCAGTTGTAAACCTCCAGAAAGGAGGGACCACCAATTTTCTGCTGAGTCACCTGCTAAAATCAAGCTAAAGGCTATGTAAGTAGCAATTGTTGAATGTCTCCTTACCAAAGAAGGATCACTCTGGTCCAGACAGCATGGAGCAGTGACGACGAGGATGAGGACGACGACGAGGACAACAATAATGTCGACAATGATGATGATAATGGCGACCACAGGCCCACGGAGCTACAAAAGGTGTTTTCTGGGACTTATGTTCTCATGCTGGTGTCCATTCCCTGGCTGCAGATCTTGGAGCTCTGAGATCAAACACCACCAAAGGCCAAGGTAAGACACAAATACACACTGGTCAGTCAGCGGCATTATTGGGAACCTTTCATGAGTTGATACCGCGCCAAACACTGGGGATAAAAAGAAGGTTAAAAAACACAGTTCCTAACCCCTCCAGAAGCTGCCAATCTAAAGGGTGGGTGGAACCACATGCACAAAGTGATGTCTGAGCATATTTGTAGATTGAGGTGAAGAACCAAAGAGCAAGGAATCAGGGGTGGTTATGGAGGACCCGATTTTCTTCTGAGTTTTACACCTTTTGAACTTGGTAAGAAGGAAGACCCTTCTTAAACTTTATTTCAATACAACCAGATATACTAGAGGAGTCAGTAAAATAACCCTACCTTCTGTAGATTGAAGAAACCAGGTTTCCATATTTGATGATTTTTCCAGTCTTGGTAAATTCTGTTGTGATAAAAAAAAATACAACGCATTTGTCCAAGTCTGACTGACTTCATAGAAGCTTTTTGTAATGGTCTTCCTTTTTTAGCAATGATTTATTTTACTGATTAATGGTTTATATTTGTTATGGTCGTTCTTTTTTAGCAATGGTTTGTTTTATTGATTTGTGATCTATGACACTGTCATATCCCAATAGCTGGTCTGTGTGCCTTCCCCCCCCCCCCCAAGAAGCCTCCCAATACAAAGGAGAACTGGGACAAAGCAAGTGTGGCAGAAGCTGCCCTTCCATACCTGAAGTCTCCATTTCTGCTTTGAGATGTCCTGGGTTCCATCCTCTGGTGCCGGATCTCCTCCATGTTCTAATGTCCTTTAGTGCTGGCTTTTGTTGACATTATTGTAGTCATCGGGTATGTTCTTCTGTTCAACTTTCTTCACTTCTTCTCAGTTCCAACAAGTCTTCCCATGTTTGGCAATTTACAAGCCATCTTCAGCATTTTCTCATTTCCGGGTTTCCAAGCTAGGAGTCTTCCTTGGCCCTTCACTCAGTTCACTCACTCCTCATATCCAATTACTTTAAATTTCATCAATGTCACCCCCACCACCACCCCTTCCCTCCATGCACACCACAGACACCCTAGTTCAAGCTTTCAACTATCCCATGCTGATTCCTTAAATGTAGAAGGGGTCAGGCAACTATGAGGCAGGGATCTGGATTAGTAAGGACAGGACTAATCTCCGTACAGAAACCCTGGTGGATGCTATTGCCTTTGGGATAAATTGCAAAATTGTCAGGAACACTACAAACTGACTGTATCTTGCTCCTCCCACAGCATTCTCCACTACAACCAAGCTGATTTACTGGACCCTCTCCCTTCCACCTTCATTCTTCTGTACAGTGAAAGTCACCCCATGTCTGGAATCACCTCTAGTAATTGGGACTTTTCCTTCCCTTTAAGGTTCAGGTCAAATGCCTTCTCCTTCAAGAGATCTCTCCCCTGATGATTTCCCCAGTCCTTAGTCCCTGGATTGATTTTGAGTCTAGATTGTCATGGTGAATGTGTACAGGTTATATGCAGCTCCTCAACAGAATCCAGATAACTTGGAGGTAAGGACTATCTCATCTGCTTTTGTATCCCTAGCACGCACTAATGTGCCCTGGATTGTGTTGCTTGGAATTCCTCCTGCTTCTTATTTTGGGGCCATAATTCATACCTCTCCCATTTACCTGCCACAATTTAGACAGCAATTTGTCACCTACCACTAGGCATCCACTTCATTTCTAGTTTTTGTCCTACCAGAAGTGCTATTGGGAATAGAGAGAGTATATATAAGACAAGTATTATATATACAGAGATATACAGAGCTTTTCTTTTTTGTCTTTGACCTTCTTGGGCCATAAGTAGCCGGTGTGTATATTGGCCTCAGTCACCAACATCTCTTCCCTGGTGATACCCCGTACTCCATGTTCCTTCTCCCTCTCTGACCATTTCTTTCTTGTGCTGACTTTCTATTCTCCTTCCATTATAAAACTAGAGATATGCAGCAAGGTTCTCTCCTGGACTTTCCTCTTAAGTCTTCCTCCATTCTCTCCCTCGGGGAACTACTTTGCTCATCTTTTCAGTTTAAGTACTGACACTCACATCCGCATAGCCATCCATGATCTTTCCCCAGAGCTCCTTACGGCCAGCACCACAAATTGAACATCTTCCCTCTTTCCCCAAACCTGTGCTTTCCCATAAGGCTTTGATTTCTGTTCATAGCACTACCACCATCTTCACAGTCACTCGGGTTTGTAAGCTCAGAACCTGAACTCTTACCCATTCCTGATAAGCCCTGCCCCATATCCAATTAATTACCAAGCTCTCAACCTTGAAAAGATCTCTCCCACTTTTCCCTCCAGTGCTGATATAACCACCCTTCTTCAGGTCCTCCTTTCTTTTGGCAGACGCTACTGCAACAATCTCCAAACTGGTTGTCTTCCTTTGAGTTTTCCCCCTAACCAATCCATCTTCCCTACTGTTTCCTTTTTTAAAAATCAAGTTTAGTTCTTTTTCAGTTAAATAAATCTATTTTCTCTCTTCCCCACTTTACTCCTCTCCCACCCTATTTGGGGGGGAAAGAGCAAAATTCTTGCAATAAAGACATAACTGAACAAAACAAAATTTGAGGTATCACCTCTCTGTCATAAAATGGACAGAAGGTTTCATCATAGTTCTACTGGTATCGTAATTCACTGTAATAATCAAATTTCTTAAGACTTTCAAATTTGTCTTTACAAAATTATTATTACTGTATAAATGGTTCTACTGGTTTGCTCACTTCACTCTGCATCAGTTCATACACATCTTCCCTATGTATCCCCTTTGCCATCTCTTCTTGCACAGTAATATTCCACTGTGTTCATATAAGGCACCTTAGATTGTGCAATGGATAGAATGCCAGGACTGGAGTCAAGTAAACCTGAGGTCAAACCCAGCCTCAGACACTAACTGTGTGAGCCTGGGCAAGTCACTTCACCCTGTTTGCCTCAATTTCCTCATCTGTAAAATGAGCTGGAGAAGGAAATGGCCAATCAGTATCTTTGCCAAGAAAACCCCAAACTGGGTCACAGAGAATCCGACATGACAGAAAAATGGCTGAATAACAGCACATTCAAATAGCATTGTTTGTTTACCCATTCTCCAAATCATTCTCACGCCCT
This sequence comes from Sarcophilus harrisii, assembly GCF_902635505.1. Lineage (NCBI taxonomy): Eukaryota > Metazoa > Chordata > Mammalia > Dasyuromorphia > Dasyuridae > Sarcophilus > Sarcophilus harrisii. Next base: position 77,811,381 of record NC_045432.1, on the reverse strand, counting down.
TAGTTTCCATTTTGTTGGTTCTGTCACCACAAAGAGAACTGCTATAAATACTTTTTTATACATAAGGTCTTTTCCCTTCATTTCCACCTTGTTTTGCATCCGTGTTCATTAGGGATATTGATCCATAGTTTTCTTTCTGTTTTTACTTTTCTTGGTTTAGGTTAACAACACCATGGACTCTTTTTTCTGAATAATCAAATTTACTTATAAAGTCTAAGGTCCTCTCTCCCTTTTTGGAAGTCATTTATGGCTTGTTTCATTTCTTTTTATGAACTGTTATTTCAGCCCTTTACTTCTTGTTCTGTGAATCTGGGCATTTTCTATTTTGATAACTATTCAAACTTTTTAGAGTTGTGAGGATAAAGTGAGATCACATTTCCAAAGAATTCTGTAAACTTTAAAGTACTATTGAAATTATAATTACTATCATTAATGTTCCCAAGGTTCATACAAGTCTGCCCAAGTTTCTGAATTTTATAGTCATTTTTTTTACATTAAATAATATCGTACTACATTCATATCACATTTTGTTTATCCGTTTCCTAAGAGACAAGGACTAATTTTATTTGGAGAATTTTCTGTTAAGGAAAAAAAATTAGGAATATTTTGGTATATATGGAACCTTTACTCTTAATTTTTGGTGCTATGACCTTTTATATTACTGTCATACATCCATTTCAGGCTTATGACGATTACGTGGTATAAAATGCTAGTCCAATGTGATTTCCCAAGAACTCTTCTATCTACCATATCCATGATATCAATATCTTTGGGTTTATAAAACACTGAACGACTGTATCCTTTACTCCTAAGTCCCATTTCTCTAGTCCTTTTCTTAAACCATATAAACCATTCAAATAGATGATTACTGCTTCATACTATCATCTGAGATTTGATAATGCTAAGCTCCCTTCATTATTATTTTTTCCCACTATTTCCCTTGAAATTAATGAACTTTCATTATGACTTATATGGTCCTATACAGGAACGCCTTGGTAATATATTGCTTGAAAAAAAAACTCAATTTATGAATTAATTTAAATGTCATCACAATTTTTTAAAACATTTTGACACGCTCCAACCATGAGTAATGAATCTCTCTCCAATGTACTTTACTCATAAAACACTCAGCAGTGCTTTATGGCAGAGTTTAGATCACTCTTAACCGTGTCTCAGTCTCTTAAATCCATTTTTTAATGCATCACAGAGGATTTAGTAGAGTTTTTCTGTCCATCTCTTCCTCTTGGATTGTAAGTGATGTAGACAAAAGGTGACAACTTGTAGTTTCATTTTATATCTTACAACTTTACTGGGGCTGTCATTTTGATGAGTGTTTTTTCTGAAACCCCATAATTCTTAAAGTAAACATCATATTATCTGCCAATAGAAGGGATATTCTTCTCCCTTGATGGATTTGTTCTCCCTGAGCTACTTTTCATTGTCAGTGCTATAGGAGCATTTCTAGAAAGGTATTCAAATAATAACAGAGACAGTGAGGAATCTTGTATTATCTTACTGGGAAAGACTATGGTGTTATTCTGTTACAAATAAAAACTAGTTCCTGATTTTACAGATATTAAAAAAACATAATTAATATTCTCACTGGATATCAGAAATAAAAGTATATTTTCCCCGAGGCTTTTTTTCCCCTCCGAACTGAAATGATTATGTGATTTATTAATATGATGTGTTATAAATGCGTAGTTTTTCAAATATATGGCATTTCTGAGCCAACCTTATACTTCTGGTATAAATCTAAATTGATCATAGTGAATAATTTTTAATATATTATACCTGCTTGGTTAACTAAATAATTAGTGATATTGGTGTGTATTTTTCTTTATTAGCTTTATCCCTAATTTAGTTTGTCAGGACCATATTTTTCTCATAGAAGGAATTTGGTAAAGGTGGCATCTTGCTCTATTACTTTGTGAACAGCTTACATAGCAGAATGATTAACTGTTCTTTAAATGTGTGATATAATTCATAATTAAACTAGGAATTTTTCCTTGGATTTCATTTATGATTTACTCAGATTCTCTGAGATAAGATTGTTTATATTTGTTATTTCCTCCATTTTATACTTTTATAAATATTCACCCATTTCATTTTATCTTCAGTTTTGTTGGCATAAAAATAAGAGAATTTCTAATTGTTTTTCCCACTCATGCTCTCTGCTTCTTTCTCTTCCTCTCTCCTTTTTTCTCTGTATTCCACTCACAGAATTTCTCTTTCACCAACATCTCTTTTTCTTTCTTTCTGCCACACTTTGACTCATGCTTTCCCTTTTCCTCACTCTGCCCTTATCTCTTTATTTTATGCTCCCTGTTTTCTTCACTTTTTCTGTCTCTTTTGCTCCCTTCCCTGTCTCCAAAGCTTTGTCTATTTTTCTTTTCTCTCACTCTCCATTTTTCTTTCTCTCTTTCCCTGGCTCTGTCTCCCACTCTTTTTTACTTTGCTTTTCTCTCCCATTCTTTTTTCTCTTATTTTTGCCTCACTGTCCCATTCTTTCTTCTTTCAAGAATACACCTTTTTTCTTTTTCTCATTCTCTCTCACTCCCTTATTGTTTCTCACTTTCATATTTCTTCCAATCTCATTTATTTCTCGCAATTTTTCTCTTTCATTCTTGAAAAAGATGAGAAAGAGAGAAAAATCATTTAGATGGTTAGATTTGTTGATATAATTGGGCAAAATAGCTCCTAATAATTGCTTTAATTTCATCTTCAGTGGTGGTGAATTCACCCTTTTCATTTTTGATACTGGTAATTTGATTTTCTTCTTTTTAAAATTCAAACTAACCAATGTTTTCTCTATTTTGTTGGGTTTTTTTTCCATGAATACATCTCTTAGTTTTATTAGTTAAGTGCTTTTATTGTTTTCAATTTTTACTAATCTTTCCTTTGATTTTCAGGATTTTTAATTTTTTGCTAGTTTTTAGTTGCATATGCATTTCATCCATCTCTTTCTCTATTTTATTGATGTAAGTATTTAGAAACATAAATTTTCCATTTGGTACTATTTTGGCTGTTTCACATAAATTTTGGTACATTGTCTCATTCCAAATATTTTTCTCCTTCCCGTTTATCCTCCCCAGGACAGCAAGCAATGTGATATAATTTATACATGTATAATCATTTTAAACATAGTAGTCATGTTATGAAAGAAAAATCAGAATGAAAGGGGAAAACCATGAGAAAGAAAAAGGAAAAAGATGAAAATAATATGCTTCTATCTACATTCAGTCTCCATAATTCTCTCTGAATTCACAATTGTCTTGGATCAGTGCATTGCTTAGAAGAGCTAAATCAATCATAGTTGATCATCACATAATCTTGTTGCTGTGTACAATATTGTCCTGGTTCAGCTTACTTCACTCAGCATCAGTTCAGGTAAGTCTCCCCGAAATCATCATTTTTTATAGAACAATAATATTCCATTACAATCATATATCTTATTCACTTATTCAGCCATTCTCCAACCAATGGGCATCCCCTCATTTTCCATTTCTTTGCCACCACAGAAAAAGGTGCTGTTTTTGCACACGGGGGTCCCATCCCCTCTTTTATGATTTCTTTGGGATACAAATCTAGTAGTGACTCTGCTGGATCAAAGGGTATGCACAGTTTGATAGCCCTTTGGGCAAAGTTCTCAATTGTTTTCAAGAATGGCTGGATCAGTTCACATATGTTGGCTCATTGTTGTCATTATCTTTAATGAAATTATCCATCCTAAAATTTGCTCTTTGACTCACTCATTTGTAAGGATTGAGAAATTGTAAGCTAATAATCCAATCTCACACACTCTCCTATCCCACTCTTTCCCCTTTTCCCTCTCCAATCTTTTATTCTCTTTCACTGTGTCTGTCTTTCTTTTTATTTCTCTTGTTCTATCTCCCTTTTTTCTCTATTCTACTATTTTTCTTTCCCTCTAATTTTCTTCCCATTTCTCACTCTCTCTGTATCACTCTCATTTTCTATTTCATTCTGTTTTGGGCTTTCTCTGTCTCTCCTCCTTTTTCCTCTCCTGTTATTTCTATGGCTCTCTCACATTCTGTCCTTTTTTTTTTAAAAAAAAATCACTGTTTTCCTAAGTTTTCTTTCTCTTTGTCATCCTCTCATTCTTTTTCTCATTCCCTATCTCCATCTCTCTTTCTGTCTTGTCCTCCCATTCTCCCTCTTTTTCTCACTACTTCTTACTCTCTCTCCCCCCACTCCGCTTTTGTTTGTCTCTCTCATTCTTTCTCTACTTCTACTGTTAATCTTTTGCTCATTCCCTACTTGTCTTTCACTTTGTCTCTTCTATACTCCTCCATCTTATTTTCTCTCTATTCCATTGTTTCTCTTTCCCCTGCATTTCTCAATTTCTTTTACTCTCTCTCAAACTCCTATTTGCTCTCCCAGTTTTTTTACTTTCTGTTGCCAATGATATTTTTAGTTAAGTTTCAGGAATTTATACTGAATTCTCATCTAGTCTCACTCTCACTTTTTTTTACTTAACAGTATTTTATTTTCCAATTACATGTTAAGATAGTTTTCAACATTCACTTCTTTAAGATTTTGAGTTACAAAAACTTTTCTCCCTCTCCAAGATAGCAAGCAATCTAACATAGGTTATACATGTACAATCATTCTAAACATGTTTCCATGTTGTGAAAGAAAAATCAAAAGGGAAACCATGAGAAAAAAACAATTACATAGTATGCTTTGATCCAAATTCAGTCCCCAAGGTGGCCTTTTCCATCCCAAGTAAACTGGAATTGTCTTGGATCACCACACTTCTGAGAAGAGCCAATTCCGCCGAGGTTGATTGTCACACAGTCTTGCTGTTACCGTGTACGATGTTCTCCTGGTTCTGCTCACTTCACTCAGCATCAATTCATGTAAGTCTCTCCAGGCTTTTCTGAAGTCAGCCTGCCCATCATTTCATATAGAACAATAGTAATCCATTACATTCATATACCATCACTTATTCAGCAATTCCCCAATTGATGCACAGCCTTTCAATTTGTAATTTCTTGCCACCACAAAAAGAGCTACTACAAACATTTTTGTACCTGTGGGTCCTTTTCCCTCCTCTATGATCTCTTTGGGATACAGATACTCTGTTGGATCAAAGGATATGCACAGTTTGTTAGCCCTTTGGGCATAGTTCCAATTGTTCTTCAGAATGGCTGAATCAGTTCACAACTCCACCAACAACACATTAGTGTCCCAGTTTTCTTACATCCTCTCCACCATTGTATTTTCCTGTCATTTTAGTCAATCTGAGAGGTGGTATCTCAGAGTTGTTTTAATTTGCATTCTCTAATCAATAGTGGTTTAGAGCATTTTTCCTATATAACTAGGCTTTAATTTCTTCATCTGAAAATTATCTGTTTATATCCTTTGATCATTTATCAATTGGGAAATGGCTTGTATTCTTACAAGTTTGACTCAGTTCTTTATATATTTTAGAAATGAGGCCTTTACCAAAAACACCGTCTGTTAAAATGTTTCCTCAATTTTCTGCTTTCCTTTTAATCTTGGCTACATAAGTTTTGTTTATGAAAAACCTTTTTAATTTAATGTCATCAAACAATCCATTGTGCATTTCATAATGTTCTCTATTTCTTGTTTGGTTATAGAGTTTTCTCTTCCCCAAAGATCTGACCAGTAAATTATCCCTTACTCTGCTAAATTGCTTCTAATATCTAGGTCATGAACCCATTTTGACCTATCATTTGACCTAGAGTGTGAGATGTTGTCTTTGCCTAGTTTCTGCCATAGTGTTTTCAAAATTTCCCAGAAATTTTTGTCAAATAGTGAGTTCATCAAACACTAGATTGCTATAGTCATTGACTGTTGTGTCATGTGTACCTAATCTATTCCACTGATCCACCCCTCTATTTCTTAGCCAGTACTATATGGTTTTGAGGACCGCCACTTTATACTTTTAGGTCTGATACAGCTAGACCACCTTTCTGTGCATTTTTTTCATTAATTTCTCTTTTGTGTCCTCCATTCTATTTCTGTATACACTCTAATCTCTCCATTATTCTACCAGTCTTTTGCTCTGTCTCTCTTACATTCTCCTTCTTTCTGTTTATCCCACTTATCCCTTTTACTTTTTCCTCCATTTCTCATGTGTTCTCTCTCCAACTCTTCCTTCCTTTCTCATTCTTTTTCTTGCTCTGTTTCTTTCTGTCTCACTTGTTTTAAATAGTATTTCATTTTTTCGTAATTACATGAAAAGATAATTTTAACATTCACTTTTTAAATTTTTGATTTTCTCCCATTCTTATCTTCCTTACCCCTCTCTAAGATGGTACAGAATTGTATACAGGTTATTTAACTGTAATCACGTAAAACATATTTCTATGCTAGTCATGTTGTCAAAGAAGAAACAAATTAAAAAAACAAAAATTAAGAAGTGAAAAATAGGAAGCTTTGCTCTGCATTAATATGCCATTGGTTCTTTCTCTAGATGTGGACAGCATTTTTCATCATGACTCCTGTGGGAATATCTTGGATCATGGAACTGGTGAGACGAACTAAGACTTTCACTGTTGTTCATCATTCTCTCCCTCTCTCATTTCTTTCTTGATTTTCTATTTCTCATTTTCCCCACTTCCTCCTTTTTCCCCTCTGTCTCTCTCTTGCTTTTTTCTTTATCTTCTATTCTTTCTCTCACTCTTTCCCTTTGTGTTTCATTCTTTTTCTCTTCTCTACTTGCTTTCTCCATCTCATTACCTTTTCTCTCCCATTTTATCATTGTTCTTATTTCCCTCCACTTTTTTTTCTCACTTTCTGTCTTTCTCAGAATTCTCTGAGTCTCACTTTTTTTCTATTTTTATCTTTATCTTCCACTCTTTCTTTCTCCTTTTTTCTTCAGTTGCTTGTGTTTTTTTAAATCCCTCCTCCATTCTATTTCTTGCTTTCTCATTCTCTGTCTTACTCTCATTACTTTCTCTCACCTTGTCTCATTTTTGCTTTTACTTTCTTCGTCTTTATTAATCTGTTGCTCTCACTATTTATTTCTCTTTGTATCCCTCCCTTTTTCTTTTACTCTTTCTTTTCTTTTCTTTTTGTCTTCCTCCATATCTTTGTACTAATCTTTCTCACTTTTCCTTTTTCTTTATTAATCGTTCTCTTTATTTCATTCACTGTTTCTGCCTGTCTGTATCCTACCCTTATTGCTTCTTCTCTCAAGTTCTCTTTCTGTTTCACTCTCAGTCATTTTCCCTTGATATGTCTTTGTTCTAATCTTTCTTACTTTGGGGCTCCCCGTCTTTATCTCACTCTTATTTCTCTCTCCCTTCTCTTCTATTCTTTCTTTCATTATTTTCTTTTCTGTTTTGCTATCAGTCCCACTCTCTTGCTTTTTTATTCTCTCTTTCTTTCTTTTCTTTGTTCTGTCTCTCCCCTCTCCATTTCATTCTGTTTTATAATCGCTTTCTTGCTCACTGTTTTTTCTCTATACCATTTGTATTTTTCTTTCACTGTCTCCCTTTATCACCCATGACTGTATTTCTCACTTCTCATGTCTTTTTTCTTTGTCTTCTCCAGCTTAGTCTAGTTACTTTCTCTCATATTTTCTTTGTCTTCTATTCTTTCTCTCAGGTTCCCTTTCTGTTTCACTCACTCTCAATATCATTCCCCATCCCTCTTTTTCTTCTCTTTTCATCTTTATTAATCTCTCTCACTATTTTGTCTGTATTCTACTCTCTCATTCAACTTTTCTTTTTGTTCTATTCTTTCTTACCTTCCCTTTAGCTCTATCTCTTTATTTCTCTCTCCCTTTGTTTTCTTCCTCCTTACTTCTATCACTCTATTTCTATCTGTACCTTGCATTCTTTTTCCAATCCCCCACTCTTGCTCTCAGTACTTTTTTTCTCTGTGTTGCTGTTTCCCAATTTCTCTTCCATATTTTTCTATTTCTTGCTTTATCTTTCTCATTCTCTTTCTTCTGTCTTTCTCCATTTCTTTGTCCCAATCTTTCTTACTATTTCTCTCTCCGTATTAATCTTTCTCTCGCTTACTTTTTTCATTCAATTTGTGTCTCATTCATTTTTCTTTCAATTTTGTTTCTCTTTTTTGTCTTCTATTCTCATTCTCTTCCTTTCCCTCAGTTCCATTCTTTCTGTTTGCTTTAGTTTGTATCCCACTTATTTCTCACTCGCTTTTTTCTCTTTCACTACCTCTCTTTTGCTTCTTATTTCTTTGTGTCTCACTTTAACTTTTTTGTTCTTTTTTCCTTCTCTTGTTCTGTTTTTCTCCATCTCTTTATCCTGATCTCAGACTTCTTTTACTCTCATTTTGTCTTCCTGTGCCTCATGCCTTCACTCTCTGCATCCTACTCGTATTTCTCTCTCACCATATCTATGTGTCTGTAATTATCTCTATCTTTATTTCATTCACTGTTTCTGCTTCTCTATCTGTAACCAACTCTCATTACTTCTCCTTCTTGCTTCTTCTCTCAACTTCCTTTTCTCTTTTTTCTTTATCTTCCCTTCTTTCTTTGGCTCATTGTTTCACTCTCATTTGCTCTAATTACTACTTTTTCCATACTTTTTCTTTCTCATTCTTTCCCTTGCTCTGTCTGTCTTAGGCTTCTCTTTCTCGCCATCTCTCTCACCTTTTTCCTGTATCTCACTCTCATTACTTCTCTCCCTCTTTACTTTTTTCACTCTATTTTTGCCTTGCATTCTTTTTTCTCTCCCACACTCATTACTTTTTCTCTGTGTTTCTATCTCCCAATTTCTTCTCTTCCAATTTCTCTTGACTACTTTATGTTCTTTCTTTCTCAGTCCTACTCTTTCATACTTTCTCTTCCACTTTATTTTTTACTCTCTTTTCACCCTCATTCTTTTACCTCTTTCCCTTTCTTTTCCCTCTATCCTATTTCTTTTTCTGATGGTATCCCACTCTTTTGTATTTTCTCTTCCACTTTCTTGCTCACTCATTGTTTCTGTCTCCCATTTTCTTCTCTGTTTTATTCTTTCTTACTTTCACTCTTTCACCTTACCTTTATCTCTTTATTTCTCTCTTCCTTCTCTATTTCTGTCTTTGTGTCTCCCATTCTGTTTCTTAGTCTCACTATTATTACTTTTTCTCTCAGTTTCCTTTTCTGTTTCATTCTGTTTTATTACAAGTCCCACTCTTTCATATTTTCCCTTTTCTCCCATGTTCTTTTTCCTTCTTTCTCACTTTTTGCTCTTTCACTGTTTTTTCTTCTTCTGTTTCTTTTGCTATATTTCTGCTTTGTGAGTCACATTTTCTTTTCTCTCTTTTGCCTTCTATTGTCTTATTTCCTTTCTCCATCATTATTAATCTTTCTCTTAATCTCATTCACATAAAAACTGTTTTACTTTCTCTATTTCTTGCTGTCTTGCATTATTTTTTCTCTGTTTTCTCCCATTCTTTCAATTTCTCTCGACCACTTCATATTTCTTCATATCTTTATTTCTCTTTCTTGGTCACTTTTTTCTCTTTCAACCTCTCATGTTTTTCTATCCTACCTCTATTCTTTCATCATCTCTTTGTCCCCAGTCTTTCTCAGGCCTCGCTCTCTCACATTGCGTCTCTTTTCCTTCTCTTCAGTTTTGATCTATTTCTGTTTGTGTCTCAATCTTTTTTTCTCTCTCACTTTTTCATTCTGTCTTTTTCCATCTTTGAGTCTCTCTTTATATCTATATCCACTCTTATTTCTCATTGCTTCTCTTCTCCAGCTTAGTCTAGTTACTTTCTCTCATATTTTCTTTTACTTTATCTCTATCTCTTTATTTCTCTCCTTCTTACTTTTTCCTCTCTACCTCTTTTCTTCCTTTATACTTCTTTAACTATTTCTGTCTTTGTGTCTTCATTCGTTTTTCTCTGTTTTCTCCCATTCTTTCAATTTCTCTTGACTACTTCATATTTCTTCATATCTTTATTTCTCTTTCTTAGTCACTTTTTTCTCTTATACCCTCTCATGTTTTTCTATCCTACCTCTATTCTTTCGTCATCTCTTTGTCCTCAGTCTCTCAGGCCTCGCTCTCACACTTTTTCATTCTGTCTTTTTCCATCTTTGAATCTCTCTTTATATCTATATCCACTCTTATTTCTCATTGCTTCTCTTCTCTAGCTTAGTCTCGTTACTTTCTCTCATATTCTCTTTTTCTTTATCTCTTTATTTCTCTCCTTCTTACTTTTTCCTCTCTGTTTTCTCCCATTCTTTCAATTTCTCTTGACTACTTCATATCTTTATTTCTCTTTCTTGGTCACTTTTTTCTCTTTCAACCTCTCATGTTTTTCTATCCTACCTCTATTCTTTCATCATCTCTTTGTCCCCAGTCTTTCTCAGGCCTCGCTCTCTCACATTGCATCTCTTTTCCTTCTCTTCAGTTATTTTGATCTATTCCTGTTTGTGTCTCAATCTTTTTTTCTCTCTCACTTTTTCATTGTCTTTTTCCATCTTTGAGTCTCTTTTTATATCTCTATCCACTCTTACTTCTCTTCTCCAGCTTAGTCTAGTTACTTCCTCTCATATTCTCTTTTACTTTATCTCTATCTCTTTACTTCTCTCCTTCTTACTTTTTCTTCTCTGTTTTCTCCCATTCTTTCCATTTCTCTTAACTACTTCATATTTCTTCATATCTTTATTTCTCTTATACCCTCTCATGTTTTTCTATCCTACTTCTATTCTTTCATCATCTCTTTGTCCCCAGTCTTTCTCAGGCCTCACTTTTTCATTCTGTCTTTTTCCATCTTTGAGTCTCTCTTTATATCTATATCCACTCTTATTTCTCATTGCTTCTCTTCTCCAGCTTAGTCTAGTTACTTTCTCTCATATTTTCTTTTACTTTATCTCTATCTCTTTATTTCTCTCCTTCTTACTTTTTCCTCTCTACCTCTTTTCTTCCTTTATACTTCTTTAACTATTTCTGTCTGTGTCTTCATTCGTTTTTCTCTCTGTTTTCTCCCATTCTTTCAATTTCTCTTGACTACTTCATATTTCTTCATATCTTTAGTTCTCTTTCTAAGTCACTTTTTTCTCTTATACCCTCTCATGTTTTTCTATCCTACCTCTATTCTTTCATCATCTCTTTGTCCCCAGTCTTTCTCAGGCCTCACTTTTTCATTCTGTCTTTTTCCATCTTTGAGTCTCTCTTTATATCTATATCCACTCTTATTTCTCATTGCTTCTCTTTTCTAGCTTAGTCTAGTTATTTTCTCTCATATTCTCTTTTATCTCTATCTCTTTATTTCTCTCCTTCTTACTTTTTCCTCTCTGTTTTCTCCCATTCTTTCAATTTCTCTTAACTACTTCATATCTTTATTTCTCTTTCTTGGTCACTTTTTTCTCTTTCAACCTCTCATGTTTTTCTATCCTACCTCTATTCTTTCATCATCTCTTTGTCCCCAGTCTTTCTCAGGCCTCGCTCTCTCACATTGCGTCTCTTTTCCTTCTCTTCAGTTATTTTGATCTATTTCTGTTTGTCTCAATCTTTTTTTCTCTCTCACTTTTTCATTCTGTCTTTTTCCATCTTTGAGTCTCTCTTTATATCTATATCCACTCTTACTTCTCATTGCTTCTCTTCTCTAGCTTAGTCTAGTTACTTTCTCTCATATTCTCTTTTACTTTATCTCTATCTCTTTATTTCTCTCCTTCTTACTTTTTCCTCTCTACCTCTTTTCTTCCTTTATACTTCTTTAATTCTATTTCTGTCTTTGTGTCTTGCATTCTTTTTTCTCTCTGTTTTCTCCCATTCTTTCAATTTCTCTTGACTATTTCATATCTTTATTTCTCTTTCTTGGTCACTTTTTTCTCTTTCAACCTCTCATGTTTTTCTATCCTACCTCTATTCTTTCGTCATCTCTTTGTCCTCAGTCTTTCTCACTTTTTCATTCTGTCTTTTTCCATCTTTGAGTCTCTCTTTATATCTATATCCACTCTTATTTCTCATTGCTTCTCTTCTCCAGCTTAGTCTCGTTACTTTCTCTCATATTCTCTTTTTCTTTATTTCTCTCCTTCTTTTCTTCCTTTATACTTCTTTAACTCTATTTCTATCTCCCATTTTCTTTTCTCTTGAATGCTTTCTGATCTTTCTTATTTTCTCTCAGTTTCTCTTTATGTCTGTATCTCACTCTTGTTCTTTGTCTTATTTCTTGCTGTCTCTCCACCTTCTCTCTCTATCATTATTAATCTCTTAATCTCATTCACACATACACTCTGTGTGTGTGTCTTTTCTTTCTTACTTTATCCCTTTTTCTTCCTCTTTATATTTCTTTATTTCTCTTACACCCTCTCATGTTTTTCTATCCTTCCTCTATTCTTTGATCATCTCTTTGTCACCAGTCTTTCTCAGGCCTCGCTCTCTCACATTGTGTCTTTTCTTTCTCTTCAGCTATTTTGATCTATTTCTGTTTGTGTCTCAATCTTTTTTCTCTCTCTCACTTTTTTATTCTGTCTTTGTGCCTTGCAGTCGTTTTTCTCTCTGTATTTCTATCTCCCATTTTCTTTTCTCTTGAATACTTTCTGATCTTTCTTATTTTCTCTCAGTTTCTCTTTATGTCTGTATCTCACTCTTGTTCTTTGTCTCATTTCTTGCTGTCTCTCCACCTTCTCTCTCCATCATTATTAATCTCATTCACACATACACTCTGTGCGTGTGTCTTATATTTCTTTATTTCTCTTACATCCTCTCATGTTTTTCTATCCTACCTCTATTCTTTCTCCATCTTTGTCCTAATCTTCCTCAGGATTATCTCTCTTTTCCTTCCCTTCATTTGTTTTGTTTTATTTCTGTTTGTGTCTCAATCTTTTTATTTCTTACTTTCATTGCTTCTCTTCTCCAGCTTGGTCTCATTACTTTCTCTCATATTCTCTTTTACTTTATTTCTCTCTTGTTACTTTTTCCTCTCTACTTTTCTTTTCCTTCCTCTATACTTCTTTCACTCTATTACTGTCTTTGTGCTTTTCTCTCTATTGTTCTCCTTGTTTCCCTTATGTCTATATCTCCTTCTTTTACTGTTTTCCTCTTCCTTTCCCCCCTTTCATTCACTGCATTTACTCCTCTCTCTCTTTTTTTCTTTCTCTATTTCTGTCTTTGAGCCTCCCACTCTCTGTCTCTTTTCTCTTTGCCTTGCTCTCAATTTCACACCCCATCTTTCATTCTCACTCACTTTTTTCTCTTTCAATCTGTCTTTTTTCTTCCGCTCACATTTTGTTTCTTTTTCTGTCTGTATCCGATTCCTTTGTCTCTTGCCTCCCATTCTCTCATTTCTGTCTTTCCCATGTCTGTCTTCATATCTTGCTGCCTCTCATCTTATTTCTTTGACTTCTATTCTTTATTCTCCCTTTTACTCCCTCAAACTGTCTCCCATTTTCTTCTTTCTTTCTTCCAATTTTTCTGGAATACTTGCTCTGTCTTTCATGCTCCCTCTCTCTTCCCATCTCTCACTCTTTTTATGCCTTTTTCCCCTCTTTCTACTTACTCACTCTTTTTTCTCTGTCTTATTTCCTCATGTTTTTCCTATACCTCCTCCACTCTATTTCTTGCTTTCACTCTCATTCTCTTTTTAAGTCTTTTTCCATCTCTTTGCCCTGATCTTTCTGTCTTGCTCTCTTAAAGTCTGTTTCTCACACATATTGTTTTCCTCCCATTCTCTTCCTTTCCCTCAATTCCACCTTTCATACTTTCTCTACTTTACTCTCAATTTCTATTTCTTTTGCTCTATTTTTTTTGTCTCACATTCTTTTTTCTTTGATTTCTATTCCCTGTCTTCTATTCTTTCTTACTCTTTCATGCACTCAATCTGTCTTCCTTTTAGTTTCACTCTAATTACTTTTCTCTGTATTTTCTCCTCTCTCCATTTTTTACTATGTCCCATTCTTTTCATTCTGTTCTTTCACTCCCATTCCTTATCTCTTTCTCAATCTTCATTAACATCTCTACTCTTCTTTTTGTCTGTATTCCAATCATTTCTCTTTCCCTCTCCCTTCTTCTCTTAACTTCTTTCTCTCACTGTTTTCCTTTTCTCTCCATTTCTGTCTTTGTGTCTATTCCACTCTTATTTCTCACTCCTCTCTTTTCCTTGACAAATATCCTCTCATTCTCTTCCTTTCCCCCAGTCCTACTCTTCCATTCTTTTTCTCTCCATCCTCTCTCTTATTTCTCTCATTCCCTCTCTTTTTCTTCCTCTTTACTTCTTCCTATTCCTTTTGTTTTATTTCTGTCTCCCATTTTCTTCTCACTTCCAATTTCTCTTGACTACTTTTTCTCTGTTCTTCACTCTCATTTCTTTGTCCTTTATCTCTCTATTTCTCTCACTCTATTTTAATCATTTCTTCTGCACTCTCGTACTTTCACTCACTTTCTACTTCCTCCTCTTTTTTCTTTTTGTCTCCCCTTTTTTGTTCTGTCTCAGTCTCTCATGGTTTTCTATATATCTCTCTCACTTTTTGTTTCTTTTTCTATCTATATTCCAGTCTTATTTTTCTCTCCTTCTTGCTTCTTCTCTATTACTCTATTTTCTCCTCTCTCTTTTTTTCTATTTCTGTCTTTGTGTCTCTCTCTCCATTTTGTTCACTGGTTCAGCCTCTCTGATTCCCACTCTTTATCTCTCTCTCTTTCATTCACTTTTTGTCCCCTTGATCTGCCTTCCTTTTTGTTTCTCTCTCCTTCCTCCTTTTTTCTATTTTTGTCTTTGTGTCTCCCACTATCATGTTTTTCTCTCTTTCTATTCTTTCTTGCTGTCTCTCCCCTTCATTCATTACTTTTTGTTTCTCTGTTCTTTATTTCTCTCTCATTCTCTTCCTTACTATCTTCTTTTCCTCCCCCTGTCCTTGTGTCACCTTATCTTTCTCCATCTCTTTGTCTCACCCATGTTTGTTTCTGCCTCTCTGTATCCCACTCTTATTACTCTCAACTTCTTTCGCTTTTTTTCTTTATCTTCTATTCTTTCTTTCTCCTGATCTTTCTCACCCATGTCTGTCTTATTCTCATTCTCTTATTTGATCTCAGAACCATTCTTTTATACTTTCTCTCCATCTTCCTTTCACTTGCATTCTTTTCTCTCGCCTCTCTTCCTCTGTCTCACTCTCCACCTCTCTCCTCATTATTTTCTCTCATTGTCTCACCCTGTCTCTTTTTTTCTCTATTTCTGTCTTGCACTCTTGTTTCTCTCAGTTTCACTCTCATTACTTTTTCTCTGTTTCTGTCTCCCATCCTTATTTCTCTTTACCTCTCACATTCCCTTTTCTCCTATTCTTTCATTCTCTTTCACAATCTTTTCTTTTTTAAAATTTCTGTCTTTGTGTGTCCCTTTCTCTTCTCTACTCTCTTACTGTTTTTCTCACTCTCAAATGCTCACTCTTTTGTTTCCCTCTCATTTTGTTCTTTCTTCCAGTCTTTCACGCTATCACTTTTTCTCTCTCCATTTCACTTTAATTATTTTTCTCTGTCTCCCATTTTCTTCTTTCTTTCAATTTCTTTTGAATATTTGCTGTATCTCCCTCTCTATCTTTTTCATACTTTCTCTTCCACTTTCCTTCTCACTCTATTTACTCCTCTCTTTCTATTTCTGTCTGTCTCATTCATCACCTTTTCTCTTAACTTCTTTTTTTTCTCTCTCTTTTCCCCTCTTTTCCTTTCTCTTTATTTCTGCTTTGTGATTTACATTCTTTTTTCTGTCGATATCCCACTCATTTGTCTCTCCCTCTCTCTTCTTTTTGTTTCAATTCTATTCATTTTCTCTCTCCTCCACTTTCTTCATCTTAAATTTTCTTCTCTATTGTCCTTTATCTGTCTTCTATTCTTTCTTATTTTTCCTCTTCTTCTCCCTTCCAATGTTTCACTATCTCTTTCCCTTTCTTTTTTTTCCTCTTTACTTCGTTCTCTCTCTCTTATTTCTTAATCTGTCTGCATCCCCCCCCAATTTGTCTCCATTTTTGTTTCCCTTTCTCAGTCCTACTCTCTTGCTCATGCTTTTTGTCAAAATCTCTATTCTTTCCTGCTTTTTCTCTCTCCTATTTTCTTCTCTTACTGTTTTATTCTTTCTTACTTTCACTCTTTCACCTCCTCTCTTTCTCTCTTCTAGTCTTTCCTTCCCACTAGCCCTTTTTCTTCTTCTAAATTTCTGTCTTTGTGTCTTGTATTCTGTTTTCACTCTACTTTTCTCTATTTCCTCCCATTCTTTCAATTTCTCTTGACTACTTGATATTTCTTTATTTCTTTTTCTTGGTCACTTTTTTCCCTCTTTCCCCCTCGCATGTTTTTCTATCCCACCTCTATTCTTTCTTCATCATTTTGTCCTAATCTTTCTCAGGATTATCTCTCACATTGTTTCTCTTTTCCTTCTCTTCCGTTATTTTGATCTATTTCTGTATGTGTCTCAATCTTTTTTTCGTTCTCACTCTTACGGTTTCCTCTCTACCTTTTCTTTCCTTCCTCTATACTTCTTTCACTCTATTTCTGTCTCCCATTTTCTTCTTTCTTCCAATTTCTTATTTTCTCACTCTTTTACTGTATTTACTCCTCTCTTTTTTCTCTTTTCTGTCTTTGTGCCTCCCACTCTTTCTCAGTCTCTTTACATATTTATTCATCTTTTTCTTTATGCCTCTCTGTCTGTATCCCCCTCTTATTTCTTGGTCTCCTTACTTTCTCACTCACTGTTTCCCTTTCTGTTTCACTCTATCGTATTATTCACTGTTGATCTCTCTCTGCCTTACTCTCAATTTCACACCCTATCTCTCATTCTCACTCAATCTCTCTTTTTCTTTATTTCTTTTGCTCTATTTTTGTCTAAGTCACATTCTCACGCTTTGTTTCTTTTTCTGTGTCCCATTCATTTCTTTCTCTCTCAATCTCAATCTCTCCCCATCTCTCACTCTATTTACTCCTTTCTTTTTTCCCCTCTCTTCATACTTTTACTCACTTTTTTCTGTCTCATTCTCTCGTATTTTTCTATCCCTCTTCCATTCTATTTCTTGCTTTCACTTTCTCAGTCCCATTCTTTAGTACTTTCTCTTCATCTTTTATTTCTCTCTCCCTCTTACTTCTTTCTCTCACTGTTTCCCTTTCTCTGAGTCCTACACCTTCATACTTGGTCTCATTCTCATTACTTTTTCTCCTTTTCTCTCCATCTCTGTATCTTTTTATGTCTATTCCACTATTATTTTTCACTCCTCTCTTTTCTTTGATTTCTATTCTCTCTCTTCTCAACTTCTTTCATGCAGTCTTTTCCCCTCAATCTATCTTCTTTTTTCTCTCTCACATATTTTTACTCTCTTTCTTCTTTCGCTCTATTTCTGTCTCTGTCCATCTGTATTACACTCATATTTCTCTCCTTGCTTCTTCTCTATCTCTTACTCTATTTCCTCCTCTCTCTCCTTTGCTGTCTCTCCATTTTGTTTATTGGTTCATTTTTTCTCTCACCTTTTCCCTTTCTCTTTTACTCTCAGTCTCACTCTTGCCTCCTTTTCTCTCCCGCTAAAGCTTCTCTTTGCCACTCTTATTTCTCAGTCCCATTCTTTCATACTTTATCTCTTTCACTCACTTTTCCCCTTGATCTATTTTCCTTTTTGTTTGTCTCTCATTCTCTCTCACTCCTCTTTTCAGTCGTTCTGTCTCCCCCTCTCATGTTTTTCTATCCTTCTGTTCTTTCTTTTCTCTTTCACTTTCTCTCTTTTACTCTATTTCTGTCATTGTGTCTGTCTTAAGCTTTTCTTTCTATCTCCTCCTCACTCTCATTACTTTTTGTTTTTCTGTTCTTTATTTCTCCCTCTTGCTTCTTCTGTTGACTTCTTTCTCTCTCGTTCTCTTCTTTTCTCTCCATCTCTTTAGCCTGATCTTGCTTAGGCTTCTCTTCCTCACCCAGGTCTGTCTGTCTTTATCCCATTCTGATTCTCTTACTTGCTTTCAGAACCACTCTTTCATACTTTCTCTCCATCTTACTCTCCCATCCTTTTTCTCCTCCACTTTCTCACCCCATGTCTCTCCCCCTTTCTTTCTTCTGTTCTTTATAATTTACACTCTTTCACCCTGTCTCTATTTCTCTCAGTATCACTCTCATTACTTTATCTGTTTCTGGCCCCCTTTTTTTCTCTTTTAATTTCTCTTAACTACTGCTGCTCTCCTTTTGTCTTGCTCTCTGTCTCTTCTTTCTTTCACTCTCATTTCTTCTCCTTTCTCTGTTTCTGTCTCCTCATCTCTTCATTTCCAGCTCTCTCTCTCACTATTTTTTCCTCTTTCTGTCTCAGTATCTCATTCTTTTTCTCTTCTCCACTCCCTTACTGTTTTTCTCAGTCTCAAATGTTCACTCTTTTTTTTTTTTTTTGCTTTCTCCCCCTTACTCGTTGTCTCTTTTTCTGTCTACATCCCATTCTTATTTCCCTCTTCTCTCAATATTTCCCTCCCTATATCTCTTTATTTCTCTCTCTTGTCCTTTGTCTTCTATTCTTTCTTTCATTCCCTCTCTCTGTCTTCCCTCTGTTTCTCTTTCCATACTTTTTTCTCTGTGTCTCTCATTTTCTATCTCTGTTTCAGGCCTACTTCTTTCATACTTTCTCTTCCACTTTCCTTCTCACTCTATTTATTCCTCTCTTTTTCTATCTACTTTTTCTCTCTCTCCCTTTTCCCCTCTTTTCCTTTCTCTTTATTTCTGCTTTGTGTTTCACATTCTTTTTTGTCTATATCCCACTCATTTCTCTCTTCCACTTTCTCCATCTCAAATTTTCTTCTCTCTTGTTCTTTGTCTCTCTCATTTTCTTTCTCTGTCTTCTATTCTTTCTTATTTCTTTTTCTGGCTGAATCCCACTCTTGCTTTGCTTTCCTTTCTTCTTTGCCTTCTGTTCTTTCACTCTCTCTTCCCTCTCAGTCCCACACTTTCATACTTTCTCCATGTCTTTGTCAAAATCTCTCTCTCTCCTTTCCTGCTTTTTCTCTTTCCCTCTTTATAAATCTGTCTCCCATTTTCTTTTCTATTTTATTCTCTCGTATGTTCACTCTTTCACCTCGTCTCTATTTCTGTCTCTGTACCTTGCAGTCTTTTCTGGACTACTTTCTATTCGTTCTTATTTTCTTTCACTGTTTTTGTCGTTTCAGGAACTCAAGTTTTTCTATCCCTCCTCCACTCTATTTCTTGCTGTCTCTTTCTCTATTGCTCTCCTTTTCTCTTCCTGTCTCTCTCCCTCTGTTTCTCTTTATGGTTCATTCTATTTTATTGGCTCTCAGTCCTACTCTTTCATATTTTGCCTTTTCTCCCTTGTTCTTTTTCCCTGTTTTTCTTCCTGTTTCTTTTGCTCTAATTCTGCTTTGTGTCTCATACTCTCTTTTTTCTCTTGTTCTTTGTCTCATTTCTTGCTGTCTCTCCACCTTCTCTCTCTATCATTATTAATCTTACTCTCATTCACATATACACTCTCTCTGTGTGTGTCTTATCTTTCCTACTTTATCCCTTTTTCTTCCTCTTTATTTCTTTCTTCTAATTTCTCTTGATATTGTCTCCATTTCTTTATTTCTCTTTCTTGATTACTTTTTTTCTCTTATACCCTCTCATGTTTTTCTATCCTACCTCTGTTCTTTCTTCATCTCTTTGTCCTAATCTTTCTCAGGATGGTCTCTCGCACGTTGTTTCTCTTTTCCTTCTCTTCATTTGTTTTGTTCTATTTCTGTTTGTGTCTCAATCTTTTTTTCTCTCTCACTTTTTCGTTCTGTCTTTTTCCATCTTTTACTCTCTTTTTATATCTGTATCCACTCTTATTTCTCATTGCTTCTCTTCTCCAGCTCAGTTTCATTACGTTCTCTCATATTATCTTTTACCTTATCTCTATCTCTTTATTTCTCTCTCCTCTTACCTTTTCCTCTCTATGTTTCTGTCTTCCAATTTCTCTTGAATACTTTCTGATCTTTCTTACTTTCTCTCTATTGCTCTTTTTCGATTTCTGTCTTTGTACCTCCCACTCTGTCTCTTTCCATCTTTATTAATCTTTTTCTTTATACCTCTCTGTGTCCCCCTCTTGTTCCTTATCTCTTTCCTTTTACTCTTGGTCTCCTTACTTTTTCTCACTGTTTCCCTTTCTGTTTCACGCTATGGTATTCACTCTGTCTCACTCTTTCATACTTTCTCTCAATTTCTTCCTCTCTTGCACTGTCTTTCTTTCTCCATCTCACATTTCCATCTCTCTCTCCTTGTCTGTCTTAAACTCTGTTTCTCACACTTACTGTTTCCTTCTTTATCCCACGCTGTCATACTTTCTCTCCCTTGTTATTTTTTCTACTCTTTCACTCCTTCAATCTGTCTTCCTTTTTGTTTCACTCTAATTCTTTTCTTCTCCCTTCCAATCTTTTGCCCTCTCTATTTCTCTCCCTCATTCTTTTCCCTCTTTTTCTTCAGTTTTTACTCTCTCCCTCTGTTTCTGTTTGTATCCCATTCTTACTTCTCTCTTCTTTTATTCTCATTCCCTATCTCTTTCTCTAATCCCCTCTTTAATACTTTCTCTTCCTCTTCCTCTATGTACTTCTCTCTCCCTTTTTCTATTTCTGTCTTTGTGTCTCTCTTTCTTGGTCCCACTTTCATTACTTTGTGTCCGTCTCTCTCCATCTCTGTATCTTTCTATGTCTCTATTCCACTCTTATTTCTCATTCCTCTCTTTTGTTTGACTTCTATCCTCTCATTCTCTTTCTTTCTTTCTCTCCTCAACTTCTTTTACTCACTCACTTTTTCCCCCTCAATCTGTCTTCCATTTTGTTTCTCTCATTCTCTTCTACTCTTTCACCCTCTTTATTTCTCTCTCTCCTGTTCCATTTCTGTGAACCATTTTCTTCTCACTTGCAATTTCTCTTGACTACTTGTTCTCTGTTCTTTCTTACTTTCTCTCTCTCACTCACTTTCTTTTTCCTCCTCTTTTTTTCTCTATATTCCACTCTTATTTCTCTCTCTCCTTGCTTCTTCTCTATTACTCTATTTCTGTCTTTGTTTCTCTCTCCTACTTTCCTTTCATCTTTACTTCTATTTCTCTTGCTCTATTTCTGTCTCGCACTTTCTTTTTAATTCCTCTCAATCTCTCTCCTTCCTCCTCTTTTTTTCTATTTTTGTCTTTGTGTCTCCACCTCTTATGTTTTTCTAATACTCTGTTCTTTCTTACTTATCTCCCTCTCTATTGCTCTCCTTTTGTCTTGCTATCTCTCTCCCTTTCACTTTTTCTCTCAACTTCTCCCTCCCTCTCTTTCACTTTCTCTCTGTTGCTCTATTTCTGTCGTTTTGTCTTACTTTCTCAGGCTTCTCTTCCTTTCCCTCATCCCACTCTTTCATATTATCTTTCTTTTCGATCCTTTCTCTGTCTCTATATACTCCTCTCTTTTGTGTTTCATTCTGTCTCTTTTTTCTATTTCTGTCCTTGTGTCTCCCTATTTCTCTATCTCTTTGTCCTGATCTTTCTCACCCATGGCTGTTTGTCTTATTTTCATTCTCTTCTTTGCTTTCAAAATTTCTCTCCATCTTCCTTTCACTTGCATTTTCTCTCTCCTCTCTTCCTGTCTCTCATCTTCCTTTCCTTTACTTTGTCTCTGTCTTACTCTCTCTCTCTTTTTTCCTATTTCTGTCTCATCCTTTTTCTCCTCTCACTTCTCATTACTTTCTCTGTGTCTCCCCCCCCCCCTGCTCTTCTTTATTACTTCCACTCTTTCACCCTATCACTTTATTTCTCTCTTCCTTTCTTTGTCTTCTTCATCTTTACTTCTCTCTATTTCTGTCTCCCATTTTATTCTCTGTAAATATTGCTCTGTCTCTTCATCTCCTCATTTCCAGCTATCTCTCACTTTGTTCCTCTTTCTGCCAGTATCCCATCCTTATTTCTCTTTACCTTTCACTTACTTCAATCTTTGCCCCCTCTATTTCTCCTTCTCTGTTGACTCCTTTCTCTTTACTCTCTAATTTTTCTCCTCTCATTTCTTTGCCTTCTATTCTTTCTTACTTTCTATCTTTCTCTCTTAGTTCCCACTATGTCATACTTTCTCTACCTCTTTATTTCTCTCTCCTACTATTTACTCCTCTCTTATTCTTTGTTTCTGCCTTTATCTCTCCCTTTTTTCCCCTTTTCTCTCTGTATCTTTGTCCTTCACTTTTTCCTTTCTCTGTCTGAATCCCCCCCTTTTGTTTCTCTCATTCTCTTCCCTCCCTTCTTGTGATCTCTCTATTGCACTTCTTTTCTCTTGCTGTCTATCTGTATCCTACTCTTATTACTTTCTCCCTTTCATTCTTTTCCCCCCTCAATCTGTCTTCCTTTCTCTTTTTCTGTCTTACTCTAAATCCACCTCTCCCTCCAACCTTTCCCCCATCTTACCTTTCCAACTGCTGCCAAGTGACCTTGCTCCACGCTCTGTCTGCTCCACCCGGGGCCAACCTCCCTTGGTGTTCCTCTCGAAGCTACGCCATTCTCAGATGACATTTTCTGTGACTGTCAACCTGGCTTAGTCTTGGACACCGATGTCAGTGTCCCAGCTTACCTGGCTTGTTTCCAGTCCTAGCTCCAATGTCACCATCTGCCTCTCAAGATTCTCTTCCATTTACCCTGGAGATACACTGAGTGCTCAGAGTTGCCGGCACATTGCCTGCCACTTAGAAACTCTCAATAAAGTTTTCTTGAAATGAGCAGAACCAGGAGATCATTATATACTTCAACAACAACACTATATGATGATCAAGTCTGATGGACGTGGCCCTGTTCAACAATGAGATGAAAAAAATTAGCTCCAATAGAACAGTAATGAATAGAACCAGCTACACCCAGGCAAAGAATTCTGGGAGATGACTAAGAACCACTACACAGAATTCCCAATCCCTCTATTTTTGTCCGCCTGCATTTTGGATCTCCTTCACAGGCTAATTGGACACTTTCAAAATAACTGTTTGGACATGTATAGATATATTGTATTTAACTTATACTTCAACATATTTAACATGTATTGGTCATCCTGCCATCTGGGGGAAGGAGGGGAAAAATTGGAACAAAAGGTTTGGCAATTGTCAATGCTGCAAAATTACCCAGGTATATATCTTCTAAATAAAAAGCTATAATAATTTTTTTAAAAAGTTTTCTTGCCTTGACTTTGTGCGTTCGTTATTACCATTCAGGGCACCGTCCACCGACAAGAAAACTTCCTTCCTTAAGCACATCTCTCAGAGACATCCCCTTCTCTCCACTCAAACCGTCCCCACCACCTTGCAATGAGATGCAAGCTCTCATTACCTCACTTCCTGGTCCGGTCCATTTTCCACTCCCTCTCAAAGCAATCTCTCTAAAGCTCGTATCTGACCTTAGCAATCCCCTACACTGTAAATAACGGCACCTCCCTCCAAGATCCAATGGGCAAACCTCTCTTTAGCTCTTAATGATCTCCTCAAACTGTCTCCTTCAAGAGTTCCCATTCAGGAGCTCCTTCACAAAGAACATCCCAGCTTTCCTTGATAAGTCCCAGCACACAGAAACAGCCTCCTTTCCCTTTGCCCTGTATCTATGCTGAGCATCCAGCTGCTCCCATGGTGTCCGCTCCAATTACAATCTGAGTCCTCAAAGGCAGGGCCCTCGTCTATCCCTTCTTTCTCGCCACACTCTCATCCCCCTGCCTAGCACTTAGAGAAGCCAGAAATACTTGATAAATCCCGTTACCCTGCTCAACCTGCCATCTGGGGGAGGGGGAAGGAGGCGGAAAATTGGAACAAAAGGCTTTGCAACGGTCAATGCTGACAAACTACCCATGCATATATCTTGCAGATAAAAAGCTACATTAAAAAAAAAAGCAAAACTTCTATCCCAAACGTATATTTTAGGGATTTTTTTAACCTCTAGTAGAACTGGAATTTGGTCTCCAATCCAATATTCCCAGGGAAATATGAAGTCTGATAAGTATACTAGTGTGCTAGGAAGACAGAAATTGACAGAATATTGCAATACAATCTTGTACCAAAAGCTCCATGTGATGAAAAGTTAAGATATATACCCAAGGGATTGGAATAAATGTTTCAACGGTCAAAAAAAAAAGGATAAATACTATTACCCATCCTCCTCCCAAGCTCTCCATCATCTCCAACTCCTTGTTCAGTCTAACTGCACAGAGCACCTCTGACCACAAATGGTCTTTCCTAGCTTCCCAATACATACTGGTTCTCCCTTCGCACACCACCTCTCAGACATATCCCATTCTCCCTTCACTCCGCTGCCTAATATTCCTAAAGTTCGCACTAATCCCACTGACCTTTCCTTCCAGCTCCCAACCCTCAGCCCCTCGGGAACTACACTGGAAAAGCTGTTGTCTCTGCATTATTTCCCAGATTAAATATAAAAGCCCTGCTTTGGCTTTTCATGCCCTGTCCTGCCTGTGTAGTGTACCCATCCCTTCCATGGATGCTTCCAACTACAACCCTGGCGCAGATGCTTCTCACCACGGCCTTCTCTATGCGTCAGGGAACTCCCAGGATGCCAGGCCATCTTCCACTCGCCTCCCCTAAGGATCGACCGTCTCAGTCCCCTGTTGTGTAAATGTTCTGTGCCTCCCTATTTCATACACACTGAAATAAAAAAGTCTTCTGTTTCTCTCTTAATCTCTTCCCTTTCTAACTTTCCCGTCTTCTTATACTTTGGCTCAACAGACCCTCTAATCCAACACACTGGGCTCCTTGCTGCTCCTCCCAAAGGACAAGCCCTCTCTGCTTTATCCATTTTCTAAGGCTTTACTCTCATGATTGCATATGGGCTGTTTGCGTTCCCTTGTCCCTTTCAGCATCCTGCACGTCCAGGTTTTATCCCATTGTCTGGCACATGGTGCAGACATCCCTATTCTTTTTTATTACATTTCTTATCATAGCTTTTTATTTACAAGATATGCATGGGTAATTTTTCAGCACTGACCCTTGCAAAACCTTCCAACTTTTCTCCCTCCTTCCCCTCCCCCCTCCCCTAGATGACAAATAGTCCCATACATGTTAAATATGGTAAAGTATAAGACATCCCTATTCTTGTTGGAGGGGATGCGGGAAAACTGGGGCTGATGCACTGTTGGTGGAGTTGTGAACGAATCCAACCATTCTGGAGAGCGATCTGGAATTATGCCAAAAAGTTATCCAACTGTGATTCAGCAGTGCTACTACTGGGCTTCTATCCCAAAGAGAAACTAAAGAAGGGAAAGGGAGCTGTATGTGCCAAAATGTTTGCAGCAGCCCTCTTTGTAGTGGCCAGAAACTGGAAAATGAATGGATGCCCATCAACTGGAGAATGGTTGGGTAAATTGTGGTATATGAAGGTTATGGAATATTATTGTTCTGTAAGAAATGACCAGCAGGAGGATTTCAGAAAGGCCTGGAGAGACTTACAGGGACTGATGCTGAGGGAAGTGAGCAGGGCCAGGAGATCGTTATATACTTCAACAACAATACTAGATGAGGATGTATTCTGATGGAAGGGGATTTCTTTGACAAAGAGAAGACCTAACTCAGTTTCAATTGATCAAGGATGGACAGAAGCAGCTACACCCAAAGAAAGAACACTGGGAAATGAATGTAAACTGTTTGCATTTTTGTTTTTCTTCCTGGGTTATTTCTACCTTCTGAATCCAATTCTTCCCGTGCAACAAGAGAACTATTCGGTCCTGCACACATGTATTGTATCTAGGACATACTATAACATATTTAACATGTAGAGGACTGCCTGACATCCAGGGGAGGAGGTAGAGGGAAGGAAGGGAAAAGTCGGAACAGAAGTGAGTGCAAGAGATAAGGTTGTAAATAATTACCCAGGCATGGGTTCTGGCAATAAAAGTTATAATAATAATAAAAAGACATCCCTATTCTTGTAGAGTGGCCATCATCTTCCTAAGGATCCAAGCTTTCCTATTAACCTCAAAGCTGTCCGCTAGTCCCCTCACGTACTCAACTACTACCCCAAGTTGTCCTTTCTACTTTCACAGCATCTCCTATTTTTTCCTTCCCGACAGTCTCCTGTTGTCTATTTTTTCTCTCCACTCCCGCAGTCACTCTCCGATGCAGCCCAGCATCCCCTCTGCTTTGGACTCTGGTCAATTAGCCTTCTCCTTCTCCTTCCCTCTCAAGGCTTTCCCTGATCTAGTCCATTCTCTACTAAACTGCTGAATGTCTGGATATTCTTCACCCCGCGCCACTTCCTACTTTTATAGTCTTCTCCTACTTGCCCTGCACAACGCGCTATGGAACACCAGCTTCCCTGCCCTTCCTTCCACACAGCTAGACTCAGTGTTTCAACAGAAGGCCCCCAGTTTGAAACTACAAGGCTCCCCCTTCTCATTCCTACCTCCTGGTCCTTTGAACATATTCTTCCCCCTTCAAAATGTGACCTTCGCAAGATCAGGAACCAGCCCTGCCTTTCTTTGGATTCCCATTGTTTAGCACATGGCCTGGCCCAGAGGAAGCTCTAACTAAAGGCTGATTGGCTGGACTGGTTTCAAAAGCTTGATGATTTTACCTTCCCAACGTCTCTCTCCCCAAATGCTTCATTCACTCATTCATTCATCCATTCGTTCGTTCATTTATGCACACGTGCTCTTCCATCCGTGCACAGCAGCCCCCTGGCTCGTCTTCCCTGCTGACCAGCCCACCCGGGAGCTCTTTTCCTCTATTTGCAGGGATTTCTCCTGGTCCCCTACAGGCTTTGTCATTTCTCCCTAGACTTACTTGTCCCATGTGCTCACTGGCTGTCTCCCAGACTGTACCAGAGCTACCTGCGACTTCCACTTAATGGCTCTGTCTTCTGCATTCAGGAGTTCACCTCAGTTTGATTTTACTATTTCTTCTATGATCACATATGGGTTTGTTGACTTGCCCTGTCCTTCAGAGGCAACTAGAATTGCCAAGTTGTCTCTACAGATGCTACATGTTCCAGATCAATGTTTTACCTCTTTGGGTGAGTGCCCAGACTTCCCTCACTCTGGAACCTCGGTCCTTCTCCCTTGAGACCTGCTCACCTTGGTACATCACTCTACCATGCTGGCCCCTTTCAGCCACTGGTGAACTCTTTTGAGGTCCCTATTTGGGAAAGGGGCCCAGGCTGTGTAACCTCCATTCACCTTCTGCCTCTATTTCTGATTTCCCAGCCTACTATCTCAACCTCAAACTTTCCCCCCCTTCCCCTTTGACCTTCAGTGGCGGGGGCCTCCTCATGCTGGAACGTCCATCGACGCTGGATCATCAGTCCACCATGCTGGTCTCCTTCTGCCTTTTCTGAGATCCTCCAAAGTTCTCCACTTCAGGGACAGTCCCGGGTCACATAACGTTGATTCTACTTCCAGCACCGTTTCTGAACTGGATGTCGAGCCAATACTTCAACTGTAGTCTCACCTCTGTACCTCTTCCAGTGGCCGGGGCCTCCTCATGGTGGGACATTCATCAGCTTAGGTGGTCTTCTCACAGGCCTGTTCTACACTGGCCTCCTCCTGCCATTTCTGAGGTCACCTCTGGGTCTCTCCTTCAGGGAAGGGCCCAAGTCACATCACCTCGATGCCAATTCCAGCAGGGTTTTGAATTTGCCTCGGATGCAGTCTTGTCCTTGAACCTTTTCCAGTCACTGGGCCTCCTCGTGATAGAACATCCATGCACTTTGCGGCCTTCTCACCCTAGCTCATCAGGCCACCATGGTGGCTTCCTGCTGCTGTTACCGAGGTCCTCCAAAGTTCTCCTTTTCAGGGATGAGTCTAGATCATAAAAGCTTGATTCCAATTCCAGCAGGGTTTCTGAATCTCCAGATTTCGGTCCTATGCCTCAGCTGTTGTCTCACCCTTGAACCTCTTCCAGTCACTGGGACTCTCTTGTGCTGGAGTATCCATCCACTTTGTGGCCTTCTCACCCTGAAACATCCCTCCACCGTGGGGGTCTCCTATTATTCCTGAGGTCCTCCAAGAGTCTCCATTCAAAGATGGGTCCAGGTCACATCACCTTGATCCCAATTCCGGCAGGGTTTCTGAATCTCCATATGTCACTCCAATGCCCCAGCTGCAGTCTCTTGAAACCCTTCCATTGCCTGGGAAATCCTCACCCTGGTATGCGCCTCTAACTTGCCAGCCTCCTTCTGCCATTTCCAAGGCCTCCCTTTCAGAGACTGGCCCAGGTGAAGTGATCTTGCTTCTACTGCCAAGAGTGGATCTGAATTTCCAGGCTTCAACAAAATTCCTCATCTTTAGTATCGTCCTCGAACTTCTTCCAATAATCGTGACCTCCTCATGCTAGAACATCCATTCACTTTGGTGACTTCTTCACTCCCGAATGTCCCTGTCCTGAAGGACTCTTCAGCCCGCAACGTCACCGCCCCAATGGGCTCCTCAGCCCACAATGTCCTTGCCCCGATGGACTCCTCAGCCCGCAAAGTCACAGCCCTGATGGGCTCCTCTGCTCCAATGGGCTTCTCACCTGGAATGACCCTGCCCCGATGGGCTCCTGAGCCAGTAGCGTTGCTGCCCCAATGGGCTCCTGAGTTCACAACGTCCCTGCCCTGATGGACTCTTCAGCCCACGTCGCTGCCCCAATGGGCTCCTCAGCCTTCAACGTTGCTGCCCCGATGGGCTCCCCTGCCCTGATGGACTCTTCAGCCCACAATGTCACTGCCCCGACGGACTCCTCAGCCCACAACATCACAGCCCTGATGGGCTCCTCTGCTCCAATAGGCTTCTCACCTGGAATGTCCCTGCCCCGATGGGCTCCTGAGCCTGTAGCGTCGCTGCCACAACATCCCTGCCCTGATGGGCTCCTCAGCCCACAACGTCGCTGCCCCAATGGGCTCCTCAGCCCGCAATGTTGCTGCCTCGATGGGCTCCCTGGCCCCAATGGGCTCCTCAGCCTGCAACATCGCCGCCCTGATGGGCTCCTCAGCCCACAACATCGCTGCCTCAATGGGATCCCCAGCCCCGATGGGCTCCCCGGCCCCCATTGGCTCCTCAGCCTGCAACATCGCCACCCCAATGGGCTCCCTGGCCCCGATAGGCTCCTCAGCCCACAACATCACTGCCCCGATGGGCTCCTCAGCCCACAACGTCGCTGCCCCAATGGGCTCCTGAGCCCATAATGTCGCTGCCCCGATGGGCTCCTCAGCCTGCAATGTTGCTGCCCTGATGGGCTCCCTGGCACCGATGGGCTCCCCAGCACCGATGGGCTCCTCAGCCCGCAATGTTGCTCCCGCAATGGACTCCTCAGCCCACAATGTCGCTGCCCCAGTGGGCTCCTCAGCCTGCAATGTCCCTGCCCCGATGGGCTCCTCAGCCTGCAATGTCCCTGCCCCGATGGGCTCCTCAGCCTGCAATGTCCCTGCCCTGATGGGCTCCCTGGCACCGATGGGCTCCCCGGCACTGATGGGCTCCTCAGCCCGCAATGTTGCTCCCGCAATGGACTCCTCAGCCCACAATGTCGCTGCCCCGATGGGCTCCTCAGCCTGCAATGTCCCTGCCCCGATGGGCTCCCCGGCCCCAATGGGCTCCCCGGCCCCAATGGGCTCCTCAGCCTGCAATGTTGCTGCCCCGATGGGCTCCCCGGCCCCAATGGGCTCCTCAGCCTGCAACAATGCTGCCCTGATGGGCTCCCCAGCCCCAATGGACTCCTCAGCCCACAATGTTGCTGCCCCAATGGACTCCTCAGCCTGCAACAATGCTGCCCTGATGGGCTCCCCAGCCCCAATGGACTCTTCAGCCCGCAGTGTTGCTGCCCTGATGGGCTCCTCAGCCTGCAATGTCCCTGCCCCGATGGGCTCCCCGGCCCCGATGGGCTCCTCAGCCTGCAATGTCCCTGCCCCGATGGGCTCCCCGGCCCCGATGGGCTCCCCGGCCCCAATGGGCTCCTCAGCCTGCAATGTTGCTGCCCCGATGGGTTCCCCGGCCCCGATGGACTCCTCAGCCTGCAACAATGCTGCCCTGATGGGCTCCCCAGCCCCAATGGACTCCTCAGCCCACAATGTTGCTGCCCCAATGGACTCCTCAGCCTGCAACAATGCTGCCCTGATGGGCTCCCCAGCCCCAATGGACTCTTCAGCCCGCAATGTTGCTGCCCTGATGGGCTCCTCAGCCTGCAATGTCCCTGCCCCAATGGGCTTCTTCTGCCATTCATGAGGTCTTCTGGGGAATCTTCATTTTCAAGGATGGGCCCAGATAAGCACCGAGTTCTGTCTCTCTTGTAACTACTCAGTCTAACTTTACAAATCCATCCATTACCAAATTTTTTCTTCTTTCTCTTCCCAATTTGCATAAATTTACATTACACGAGTTCTCCTTCAGAGAGTTCTGAAGAAATTCCAGTTCCAAGGAAAGGCCTCTGTTTACCTGCCTTGCTCTCCCTTTCCACTCCTACTCCTCACTTCAGGTGCTCTGTGGCCAACCACAAAACCATCTAAAAAGCCCATCCAATGGCAAGGAGAAGAACCAATGCATCTGGCACCAGTGCTGCTGGCTGGGGGATTGGTTTGAGAACTGTAGCACCTAGAGCAGATTTTGTCCCACGCCGCTCAAGCGCCGGGAGTCCAGCCCTGAGTCTATGCCATTTGGCAGAGTTGGGGTGCCTCACGGTCCGTCCCTATCTGTGTCGGCCACCCACATTCATCTTCTCAGGGCAGAAAGGTCTGCCCACGGCTAGCCCAAGCCCCAGCCTATTCCTCCTCCCGCTCTCTGTTTCCTGTCCCGAGCCCACAAGTGTCCTCAAATTGTGTGCTATCCCCTCCCTCAATGCTTGGGCAGCCGCCTTCCTCTCCGGTTCTCTTCCTCCCTCCCTTCTCCACATCCACGGCGCGTCACATAAGCAAGCCGCAGAAGCTTCCACTTACCTGAAGCAAGAACTCTATGTACGGCGCTTCTTTCATGACAAAACTCTCAGACACAATTCAATCTCTCTCCTCACATGGATGCCCCCAGGAAGCAAGAGCCTCCTGCTTGTTCTCCCTACCTCAGATCACAACCGATCCTTTTCCCATCACCTACCAAAGAGATCTGTCTGAGTTATTCTATAAATAAAAGTGAATCTGTTAGCCAAAATCTCAAATACAAAAGAGTATATTAATGTTCTCTCCAGCCTGGGCCTTCCAACATCCTTAGACTTTCCGCTACTCTATGGTCTCTTGGATCCAGCACGGATAGCCTCCCTCGGTCTTCCTATCAAAGGTCATTCCATGGCCACATTATCCACGAATTTCCCCATCCCTGACACATGGACTGCTCTCTATCTGGGTCACTGTCCCAGCATTCCTAGAGCTTGCTGAAAGTCTCCATGAAAATATCACCTGCTGGTAACAGCCTTTCCCTGTCTTCCTCAGAGTAACGCTGTTCCTTCTCAGATTATTCCATTTATCCTCTACATATGTTGACTATCCATAGCTGCTTGCGTATTGTCACGTTTCAAACGCAACGTGATCTCCTAAAGAGTAAGGACTCTCTCTTGGCCCTTCTTTATTTCCATGCTACTTAGCACATTTCCTTTCACCTGACAAGTACATTGGGCAGCTAGAGTGCCAGATCTGAAATCAAGAAGACTCCTCTTCATGAGTTCAAATCTGACCTCAGACACGTCCTAGCTGTGTGACCCTGGGCAAATCACTTAACCTTATTTCCCTCAGTTTCCTCATCTGTAAAATGAGCTGAAGAATGAAGTAGCAAACCACTGTACCATCTTTGCCAAGGAAACCTTAATGAAGTCAGAAAGAGCCGGACGCAACAAAGTATTCAACAACAACAAACAAGTACTTTAGGACAGCCAGAAGACGCAGCAGAGAGATCACCGGAACTAGAGTCAGGAAAACTACTCTTAGCGACTTAAAATCTGGAATCAATCTCAGTTTCTTCATCTATAAAATGAGCTGAAGAATGAAAGAGCAAACCACTAAGAAAACTTTAATGAAGTCAGAAAGAACTGAACGCAACTGAAATCATTCAACAACAACAAACAAGTACTTTAGGAAAGCCAGATGATGCAGCAGAGAGATCGCC
Source organism: Sarcophilus harrisii (assembly GCF_902635505.1). Classification (NCBI taxonomy): domain Eukaryota; kingdom Metazoa; phylum Chordata; class Mammalia; order Dasyuromorphia; family Dasyuridae; genus Sarcophilus; species Sarcophilus harrisii. Next base: position 77,779,444 of record NC_045432.1, on the reverse strand, counting down.
GGAACTAGAGTCAGGAAAAATATTCTTCGCATCTTAAAATCTGACCTCAGACACTTCCTAGCTGTGTGACCCTGGGCAAGTCACTTAACCCTATTTGCCTCAGTTTCCTCATCTGTACAGCAGAAGAATGAAGTAGCAAACCACTCTAGCATCTCTGCCAAGAAAACTTTAATGTTAAGTCAGAAAGAGCTGGACGCAACTCAAACTACTCAACAACAAAAAATAAGTACTTTAAGAAAGCTAGATGATGCAGTGCACAGAGTGCCAGATCTGGAATCAAGAAGACTCCTCTTCATGAGTTCAAATCTGACCTCAGACACGTCCTAGCTGTATGACCCTGGACAAATCACTTAACCCTATTTCCCTCAGTTTCCTCATCTGTAAAATGAGACGAAGAATGAAATAGCAAACTACTCTAGCATCTTTGCCAAGAAAACCTTGATGAAGACAGAGTGGGATGCAACTGAAACTACTCAAGAACAACAAACAAGTACTTTAGGAAAGTAGATGATGCAGTGGATAGAGCGCCAGATCTGGAATCAAGAAGACTCCTCTTCATGACTTCAAAACTGACCTCAGATACTTCCTAGCTGTGTGACCCTGGGCAAGTTACTTAATCCTATTTGCTTCAGTTTCCTCACCTGTAAAATGAGCTAAAGAATGAAATATGAAGTCAGAAAGAGCTGGACGCAACTCAAACTACTCAAAAACAAAAATACAAGTACTTTAGGAAAGCTAGATGATGCAGTGCACAGAGTGCCAGATGTGGAATCAAGAAGACTCCTCTTCATGAGTTCAAATCTGACCTCAGACACTTCCGAGCTGTATGACCCTGGGCAAGTCACTTAGTCCTATTTGCCTCAGTTTCCTCATCTATAAAATGAGCTGAAGAATGAAAAAGCAACCTACTCTACCAAAAGAGCCGGACGCAACTGAAAGTACTCAACAATAACACAAAAGTACTTTAGGATAGCCAGAAGACGCAGCAGAGAGATCGCCGGAACTAGTCAGGAAAAGTACTCTTCATGACTTAAAATCTACAATCAATCTCAGTTTCCTCATCTGTAAAATGAGCTAAAAAATTAACCAGCAAACCACTAAGAAAACTTTAATGAAGTCAGAAAGAGGTGGACACGACAAACTATTCAATAACAACAAACAAGTACTTTAGGAAAGCCAGATGACGCAGCAGAGAGAGATTGCCAGAACTAGAGTCAGGAAAAAATACTCTTCGCATCTTAAAATCTGACCTCAGACACTTCCTAGCTGTGTGACCCTGGGCAAGTCATTTAACCCTATTTGCCTCAGTTTCCTCATCTGTACAGCAGAAGAATGAAGTAGCAAACCACTCTAGCATCTTTGCCAAGAAAACCTTAATGTTAAGTCAGAAAGAGCTGAATGCAACTGAAACTACTCAACAACAGAAAATAAGTACTTTGGGAAAGCTAGATGATGCAGTGCACAGAGTGTCAGATCTGGAATCAAGAAGACTCCTCTTCATGAGTTCAAATCTGACCTCAGACACTTCCTAGCTGTATGACCCTGGACAAATCACTTAACCCTATTTCCCTCAGCTTCCTCATCTGTAAAATGAACTAAAGAATGAAATAGCAAACTACTCTAGCATCTTTGCCAAGAAAACCTTAATGAAGTCTGAAAGAGCTGGACGCAACTGAAACTACTCAACAACAACAAAAAAGTACTTTAGGAAAGCCAAATGACGCAGCAGAGAGATCATCGGAACTAGAGTCAGGAAAACTATTCTTCTCGACTTAAAATCTGGAATCAATCTCAGTTTCCTCTTTTGTAAAATGAGCTGAAGAATGAAACAGCAAACCACTAAGAAAACCTTAATGAAGTCAGAAAAAGCTGGACACAACTGAAACTATTCAACAACAACAAACAAGTACTTGAGGACAGCCAGAAGACGCAGCAGAGATCGCCGGAACTAGTCAGGAAAACTACTCTTCGCAACTTAAAATCTGGAATCAATCTCAGTTTGTTAATCTGTAAAACGAGCTGAAGAATGAAACAGCAAACCACTAAGAAAACTAATGAAAGAGCTGGACGCAACAAACTATTCAACAACAACCAACAAGTACTTGAGGACAGCCAAATGACGCAGCAGAGATCGCCGGAACTAGTCAGGAAAACTACTCTTCGCAACTTAAAATCTGACGTCAGACACTTCCCAGCTGTGTGACCATGGGCAAACCGATCAACCCTCTTTGCCTCAATTGCTCCATCCATAAAATGATCTGAAGAAGGAACTGGGCAACTCACTCCTGGATCATTGCTAAGAAAACTCCAAATGGGGTCACTGAGAATCAGACATGTTGGAAAAACGAATGGACCTCATCAAAATAAGTACTTATTGAATCAATAGTTGTTGTTTTAATTGTTGATTTCCCTGTTATTCTCTGAGGCAACTTGGTCAACCATGAGATCAGTGTTCATATCATTTGAAGATAAAATATCTAGCTACCTCCTATAGCATCTACTGTCACATTTTATCCTTTCTGCCTTCCAATACATCCTATTTCTTCCTTGAGACTCTCTCGCACTCACATCCACTTCTTTTCACTCACACAGACACCAGCCAGGTACAAGCCCCCCCCCCCTCTATTCCAGACAGCAGCAGAGGCCTTCTGCTTTTATTATTCCAACTCAAAATCTCTCCCCACTCCAATCCTTTACCTACTAAGTTCTTATTAATAAATATTCCTTGACTCATCCTGTTGATTGCCCTACTCTTCCCTGGGGCCCCTTCATCCTTCCAGATAACCCAAGAGACAAGTCCAGACTAGCTGCACATCTTTGCTCAGTTTAACTCTCTAATATAGCACTGACTGCTACATTTTATCCTATCTTCCTAATTTATCTCATTTCTTCCTTGACCACATCCCTCGGACCCATTCACTTCTCTCTATTCACTGAGACATTATATCCCTGCATAATTCACCATCTCATCCCTAGACAAGAACTACAATGTTTTAATGATTTTCCCTCCCTCAAATAACTCCTCATTCCAGTCCATTTTCCATCATTTGACAAAGGCTTCTTCCTGAAGCTCACGTCTGACAACTTACCCTAAACTCACCCATGGCTCCCTAGTACCTACAAAATACAAAAACTTCCTTTTGACTATTAACGATCTCTCCAATCTTACCTTCCCAATATTAGTTATTATACTATGCTTTCTGTGCTCCAACAAGGATAGCCTTCCTTAGTGTTCTTCCTAATGGACAATCTATCTCCAGATTTTCCACTTTCCATGACTTTCCCTATAACCTCGTCTTGGCCTGCTCTGTCTGGCCCAGTCCCAGCTTTCTTCCCTTGCTTCAAATCTCAGATAAAACATCACAATCTAGAAGCAGCTTTACCCTATCCTCAAGACCAATGTCTTTCCCTTTTAGATTACCTTCCACTTACTCTATATATGTGATAACAGAGTCTGGTTGCTTAGTGTTCCCCTCCAAATACTTTGTGGGACATCAAGTGTTGGGACTCTTTTGGCCCTTCTTTATTCCACACTACTTAGTACATTTCATCTCATCTAATAAGTATTTATTGAAAAATTGATTTGACTTGTTTTCCTGTTATTCTGAGAGACAACATCACCTTCCTAGTCATCATCAGGACAGATTACCTATCACTGGAGAGCTTTATTCGATCTGACTTTACATATAGCATCTGTTGCCACAATTTATCCTTTCTATTTTCCCAATGGATCTTATTTCTTCCTTAATCATCTCTCTCAGATACCTCCCCTTCTCTTCCCAAGATCAGGAACCAGCCCTGCCTTTCTTTGTATTCCCATTGCTTAGCACACGGCCTGGCCCAGAGGAAGCTCTAACTAAAGACTGGTTGGCTGGACTGGTTTCTTTCCCCAAGGCTCCAAAAGCTTGATTTTACCTTCCCACCATCTCTCTCCCCAAATGCTTCATTCACTCATTCATCCATTCGTTCGTTCATTTACGCACACGTGCTCTTCCATCCGTGCACGGCAGCCCCCGGCTCGTCTTCCCTGCTGACCAGCCCACCCGGGAGCTCTTTTCCTCTATTTGCAGGGATTTCTCCTGGTCCCCTGCAGGCTTTGTCATTTCTCCCTAGACTTGTCCCATATGCTCACTGGCTGTCTCCCAGACTGTACCAGAGCTACCTGCGACTTCCACTTAATGGCTCTGTCTTCTGCATTCAGGAGTTCACCTCAGTTTGATTTTACTATTTCTTCTATGATCACATATGGGTTTGTTGACTTGCCCTGTCCTTCAGAGGCAACTAGAATTGCCAAGTTGTCTCTACAGATGCTACATATTCCAGATCAATGTTTTACCTCTTTGGGTGAGCCTGGACTTCCCTCACTCTGGAACATCAGTCCTTCTCCCTTGAGACCTGCTAACCTTGGTACATCACTCTACCATGCTGGCCCCTTTCAGCCATTGGTGAACTCTTTTGAGGTCCCTATTTGGGAAAGGGGCCCGGGCTGTGTAACCTCTATTCACCTTCTGCCTCTATTTCTGACTTCCCAGCTTACTATCTCACCCTCAAACTTTCCCCTTCCCCTTTGACCTTCAATGGCGGGGGCCTCCTCATGCTGGAACGTCCATCGACGCTGGATCATCAGTCCACCATGCTGGTCTCCTTCTGCCTTTTCTGAGATCCTCCAAAATTCTCCACTTCAGGGACGGTCCCGGGTCACATAACGTTGATTCTACTTCCAGCACCGTTTCTGAACTGGATGTCGGTCTAATACCTCAGCTGTAGTCTCAGCCATGAACCTTTTTCAGTGCATAAGGATTCTCCATGCTGGAACATCCACCCTCTCTGGTAGCCTTCTCATCCTGGAACATCATTCCATCATGCTAGCCGCCTTCTGCCACTTCTGTGATTCTCCAGGTCTCCATTTCAAGCATGGGCCCAGCTCCCATCACCTTGATTCCAATTCCTGCACTGTTCCTGAATTTCCAGACATCGATCCAATGCCTCAGCCACAGTCTCACCCTTGATCCTCTTCCAACTGTCGGGATCCCCTCATGTTGGTTCATCCATCCAATATGTGGTGTTCTCACCCTGGAACGTCACTCCATTGTGCTGTCCTCCTGCTTCAAAGTTCTCCATTTTAGGATGGGCTAGCTTCCATCACCTTGATTCCAATTCTGGCAGGTTTCTGAATTTCCAGATATCAATCCAATGCCTCCACTTTAGTCTCATCCAAGAACCTTTTTCAGTATATCAGGATTCTACACACTGGAACATCCGTCAACTTCAGTGGCCTTCTCTCACTGTGGAACATCACTCTACCGTGCTAGCCTCTTTCTGCCACTTCTATGGTCCTCCAGAGGTCTCTATTTAAAGTATGGGCCCAGTTCCCATCACCTTGATTCCAATTCCAGCAGGGTTTCTGAATTTCCAGACGTCGATCCAATGCCTCAGCTGTAGTCCCACCCTTGATCCTCTTCCAAGTGTTGGGATCTCCTCCATGCTGGATCATCCATCCACCAGGCTGACCTTCTTTTGCCATTTCTGAGGTCCTCCAGAGGTCTCCATTTCAAGTATGGGCCCAGGTCCCATTACCTCGATTCCGATTCCAGCAGGGTTTCTGAATTTCCAGACATCGATCCAATGCCTCAGCTGTAGTCTCATTCTTGATCCTCTCCCAGTTGTTGGGATCTCCTCATGCTGGATCATCCATCCACCAGGCTGACCTTCTTTTGCCATTTCTGAGGTCCTCCAGAGGTCTCCATTTCAAGTATGGGCCCACGTCCCATTACCTCGATTCCGATTCCAGCAGAGTTTCTGAATTTCCAGACGTCGATCCAATGCCTCAGCTGTAGTCTCATCCTTGATCCTCTTCCAGTTGTTGGGATCTCCTCATGCTGGATCATCCATCCACCAGGCTGACCTCCTTTTGCCATTTCTGAGGTCCTCCAGAGGTATCCATTTCAAGTATGGGCCCAGCTCCTATCACCTCGATTCCAATTCCAGCAGGGTTTCTGAATTTCCAGACGTCGATCCAATGCCTCAGCTGTAGTCCCACCCTTGATCCTCTTCCAGTTGTTGGGATCTCCTCGTGCTGGATCATCCATCCACCAGGCTGGCCTCCTTTTGCCATTTCTGAGGTCCTCCAGAGGTCTCCATTTGAAGCACGTGCCAAGTCCTATTACCTTGATTCCGATTTCCAGATGTCAGTCCAACGCCTCAGCTGTAGTCTCACCCATGAACCATTTTCAGTATGTCAGGATTCTACATGTTGGAACATCCCTCCACTTCAGTGGCCTTCTCACTTTGGAACATTACTTCATCATGCTAGCCTTCTTCTGCCACTTCTGTGATCCTCCAGGTCTCCATTTCAAGCATGGGCCCAGCTCCCATCATCTTGATTCCAATTCCAGCACTGATCCTCAATTTCTAGACGTCAACCCAATACTTTAGCTCTGTGTCCTCTCAACCTTGATCCTCTTCCAGTTGTTGGGATCTCCTCATGCTGGATCATCCATCCAGCAGGCTGGCCTCCTTTTGTGATTTCTGAGGTCCTCCGGGGGTCTCCATTTCAAGCATGGGCCAGATCCCATCACCTCGATACTGAACTTCCAGATGTGAATTCATTGCCTCAGCTTCCTTCTGACACTCTTGAGATCTTCCAGGGATTTCCATGTTAGGCATAGATCCAGATCTCATTATGGAATATAATTACTACACTGTAATCTTTTTATCTTCCCAATAAAAGTTCTCACTTTAGATAAATTTGCATTATACAAATAAAAACATAAATTTGCATTATACAAATTACCTAAAGAATTCTGAAGAAATCTGCACTCCAAAAAACTGGCCTTGTTAACTCTCCTGGACAACACTATACTCAAGTAAACACTGTGAGAGATCCTGAGGTCAACCACGTCATCCCAGGCCATCATTGGCCAGGTGGAACACCCTGAACTTCAATGACTCTGGAAGAAAGAATGAGGCTGATAACTATGCAATTCTGGGACATTTAAATCCAATTCACAACCAAGGAAAGACCTCACCCTGGGGTGTTATTGGTCCTCTTCCAAAAGGAAGGTCCAACAACAGTACTGGGCTCTTTCTCTGCTCCCACCCCTTGTCTCGGAACGCAATAGCCTCCTAATGTCAACAAGAACCAAAGAAAAATTATCTCCAAATAAGAGCAAAAGAACGAATGCAAAAAGAGACCACAACCTCCACTTTGCTTGAGACATCCACTGAGAAAGGACAATTTTGCCAGCCACCCACAGATACCTGCACAACTGGTCCCTCTTCTCAGGGACTGCACATCTGTCCCCCAATTCCCAAGTGTCATCGGCGCCACCCACTTCTGTCCATACCACGTCTGACCCCCCTGTGTTTCTGCCGTGCCATGTTCTTCCTCCCCATTTTGGCCGAGCCTCCACACATCCTGCCTCCCTCCTCCCTTCCCCACATCACCAGACAAATTCACAGAGACTCTATGCTAGTACGAGCCCTCGTTATCTCTCATCTGGACAATGCCAACAGCCTTCTGCTTGTTTTTCCTGCCTCAAATCACTCTCCACTAAATCTTTTCTCCATTCTCCCACCAAAGGAATATTCCTAATGTCACATCTGACCACATTGCTCTATAAATGCAAATGGCTCCCTAATTAATCTCTCTTTTCCAATATAAAACATCCATTGTCTATAATGTTCTCTCCAACTTCTCCTCTACTTTATATTTGCAACACTCTTAGACCTTCATTACTTCCTGTTTTCTCTGATCCCCCAACATTAGCCTTGCTCCCAAAGGACATCCCATCGGCGTACTCTACATCTTCCATGGCCTTCTCATCACCTTGCCTTGGACTGTTCTTTTATGAGTCACCTTTCTGGCTTTCCTGCCTCTCACCAAGTCTCAGTTAAAATATCACCTTCTGAAAGCAGCCTGATCCCTTTCTTCGCTCCGACCCCTTTAAACAACCAAGTGTCTAGAGTTGTTAAATGGCAACCTCCAATTACAATACGAGCAGCTCAAAGCGGGGATTGTATTGGCCCCTTTTCTCCTAGAACACTGCCTGAGGCCTAAAAAATATTTCCTAACTAAACATTGGTTGATTTGACTTATTGATTTCACTGACACAACATCATCCTCCCAATGAATCTAGATGACAACTTCCCTAACTTTTGCAACTGTTCACTCAATCTAGGGCAGCTAGGTGATGCAGTGGACAGAGTACCTAGTCTTCTAAGTTCAAATACAGCCTCACACCCTTACTAGCTATATGACCATAGGCAACTCATTTAACCACGTGCCTCAGTTTCTTCATCTGTAAAACGAGATGGAGGAAGAAATGCCAAATCCCACAAGCATTTTTACCGAGAAAACCCCAAAAGAGGTCAGATAGATGAGACAGAAATGACAAAACAACAAAATGTTGTATATTCATCTTGAGCAAGTTGATGGCGCAGTGGATTGAGTGCCAGATCTGGAATCAAGAAGACTACTCTTCATGAGTTCAAATCTGGCCTCAGTCACTTCCTAGCTGTGTGACCCTGGGCAAGTCACTTAGCCCTATTTGCCTCAGTTTCTTCATCTACAAAACAAGATGGAGGAAGAAATGCCAAATCTGACAAGCGTCTTTGTTCCCCCCCCCAAAAAAAACCCCAAAAGGGGTTAGATAGATGATATAGAAATGAAGGAACAACAAAATGTTGCATATTCATTTTGGACAAGTTGATGGCACAGTGGATTGAGTGCCAGATCTGGAATCAAGAAGACTACTCTTCATGAGTTCAAATCTGGCCTCAATCACTTCCTACTTGTGTGACCCTAGGCAAATCACTTAACCATGTATGCCTCAGTTTCCTCATCTGAAAAACAAGATGGAGGAAGAAATGCCAAACCCCTCGGGCATCTTTGCCAAGAAAACCCAAAAGGAGCCAGGAATAACCGGACGCAAGTGAAACGACGGAACCACAATAACAATAAAGTGTTCTAGATGCTTTCAGAGCAGATTGGTGGTGCAGCAGATAGAGCGATGGGCTCGGAATTAGGAAGACAACTGTGTATGAGTTCAGATGCAGTCATGGTCACTTCCTAGCTATGTGATCCAGGGCAAGTCACTTCATCCAATTTACCTCAGTTTCCTCATCTGTAAAATGAGCTAGAGAAGGAAATGGCCAACCACTCCAGGATTCTTGCCAAGAAAATGTCAAATGGGCTCACAAAAAGTCAGATGACCAAAATGACGACACAACAACAATTTGGTCTAAGTGTACACATTTTGTTGCATTTTATCCTTTCTATCTCCCCAAAATATTCTCATTCTTTCTTGAACGCATCTCCCAGACTCATCTACTTTCTCTTCATTCACATAGACACCACCCAGATCCAAGCCCTCACTACCTCTCTTTTGGAAAAATAGCACTAGCCTTCTACTTCTCCCTACCTCCAATCACTTCCCACTCTTATTCTTTTTTTCCCATTCATCTGGCAAAGCAATCTAGCTACCTAACTCTCAGGAAGGACCGTGTTACTCTACAAATACAAGCACCACGCTACTACTTATAAAATTCGATGCAAAATGCTCTTACAATGAATGCTCTCTGGTCCCTTTCCTCATCTTACCATCCCAATATTCCTAACCCTTACACTGCTTCATGGTCTCTCTAAGAAATCTAGCCTCCCTTAGTGTTCCACTATCCTATCAGATACTATCTTTCCCATGGATTTTCTGTCAGCTAGTCTTTCTTGATCACTTTCCTGGATTTCTAGGCTTAATTCAACTCTCAGCTAAAACATCACCTTCAAGAAGCAGCTCCCCCACTGTATCCCCTCCAATTCTAAAGCCATTTCCTCTCATCTTATTATGGTATATGGAATGTCCACAGTTGTTCGCATCTCGTTTCCTCCTATTACAATATTAGTTCCTCAAGGTTCAGATTCTTTTGGCCATTTTTTGTTTCCATACTAAATAGCGCACTGCCCGGGACCTAGAATTTCTTGATTGCGTTGTTAGTATCTGAGGCATCTTTTTTCCTCCTGATAAACTTAGGAGCTAACTTCTAGAACATTTGCAACTGTTTTCTCAGTCTATTCACATAGCAAGAATAAAATGTGGCAAGATACCATTTTTCCCAGTTGGATCTCATTTCTTCCTTAAGCACATCTCTCAGAGACATCCCCTTCTCTCCACTCAAGCAGACCCCAGCCAGATACAAGCCCTCATTACCTCACTTCCTGAACAGCAGCAAAGGCCTTCTGCTTCTTTGCTCTCCCTCACCTCACGTCCTGGCCCAGTCCATTTTCCATTCCCTACCAAAGCAATCTGTCTAAAGCTTGTATCTGACCTCAGTAGTCCCCTATGCTGTAAATAACGGCACCTCCCTGCAAGATCCAATAGACAAACCTCTTTAACTATGAATGTCACCACGGCTTTTCTGTCTTTTTTTCAGTCTGCTGACAACTTACACTGACTTACGGAGTCTTTGGACAAACCACATTGCCCTGCTTGCTTCTCTTCCCAACAGTCGCTGCTTCTCCACTTGGTACATATGTCTTTGGTCCTGATCTAATCCTGGTCTGGTCTCTCTCTCCCATGTCTGTGTCCTGACTTGCGACAAACCACAACTAAGACCAACATCTGGAAACAGCTTCCTTTTACTCCCCTATCCTGGTGCCTTTCCCTCTCACATAACTTGTCATCTATCCTGGAGATGTGCTGTCTGAAGGGCTTGCTTGGTGTCTACCTCTAATGACAAAGTAAGTTCTTCTCATCTTCCCTTCTGTTATTATCTCCCTTATTTGTTTATAGGTTTGTGCTCAGAGTAAATTTTCTTCCTCCTGAGATCTTTACTAACTTCAGGCTCTTTCCCCTCTTCTATAGTCTCTGATGCAGTTTCCCAAGGTGCTGGACTTTAGAGCCATCTCAGCCTTCCCCTACCCTGGGAAATTAAATCTTCAGCCTCAGTTTCCTGCATCACCTGGAAGCCAATCTCCTTAACTTCAGGCCTGGTACAGCCCTACACATGTGCTAGTGTTCATTTCTGACTTTCCCCAAGTTACCTAGCTAAGCCCTGCAAAAGGAGCTGGCACTATTAAGCTACCAAGCCTAAGGAGAACAAACTTCTCACTTTCCTCCAAGACACAAAATAGAACTAGGGGTACGGCTGGCCCTGCCAAAGCTTGGTGAAGGAGAAGGGACTAAATGGATAAGGTGGAGATTAAGAAGTATTATTATTCTTGACTTTGCCATTCTCAGCAATACAATGATCCATGACTACTCTGAAGGATTTATGATGAAAAATCCTATTCATACCCAGAAAGGGATCGGATTGTGTCTGAATACAGATTGAAGAATTCTCTCTTTTGTTTAAACTTCATTTTTCTTGAGGGCTTTTATTTTCATTAGATTTTTTTATTAATCTAATTAATCTAAAATTAAATATTCATGAATTCATTATATTTCATTAGAATTTTTCTAGTGAAAAATTTTTCTTTCACAACATGACTTCTACAGAAATGTTTTACCTAACTTCATATATGGTTTCTTTACTGTAGATAGGGGCAAGGGAGAGAAAGAACCTAGAACTCAGAAATTTTAAAACAAATGTAAAAAAAATTGTTTTAAATGTAATTGGGGAAAAATATTAAGGAAACAAAATACAGAATTAGCATCCTCCTCTGCTAGCTCATTATGCTTGCTGAATCTTCAAGGTTGTTGCTGTCTTAGATTAAGGAGATGGCTGAAATTGCTCAATTGATCAGGTATAATTTCTCTTTAGAGATTTGGAAAGTCATGAGACACAGAGTTAGAATAATATATTCTGAAATAAGTGTTCCCAGTTCCTCTGAAGCCTAGTACCTTCCTTCTGAGATTACAACTCCCATTTGCCCAGCATACATGTTATATGTACACAGGTGTTCACATGCTATTGTCCCCAATAATTCTATATGAACACAACTAGAAGACAGGGACAGTTTTTGCTTTTCTTTGTATTCCCAGCCCTTAGCACATTAACTGGCATACAGTAGGCTCTAAAGAAAATGCTTCTTGAACCTTTAAAGACTTGATAACTCTGATAAACACAATAACCAGCTACACTTACAGAGGACTCATGATGATACTCCCTCCTGCCTGCCTACCAGGAGACCTTTGATGGACTTGGAGTACAGGTAGAGAAAAAACATTGTGGGCATGCCCAATACAGGAAATGGGTTTTGTGTGATTATTTGAAACAGAAGTTTTGTTTTTCTTGCTCTCCCAAGGGGAGGGCAGAAAGGGAAAGAAGAAAAGGCAGATTTTTGTTGGAAAATAAAATAAAATTTAATTTCAGGAAAAGTATGTTGATTTGACTTATCAAATCCCTCAATTCTCATACCACAAGTCTAATCTGTTGTCAGTTCTCATTTCTACCTTCACAACCTCTCTCATTCATATGTGTGCATATATGAATAGACCTATACATTTGAACACATATATATGTAAATATGCACATATATCTCCACTCACATAGCCACCACACTGGTGAAATTCTGCATCATCTCTCCCTTGCACTATTTTAATTGTCTTCTACTCAGACTCTACTTTAAGCACTTATTAAACAGAAAAACAATAATTTGTGAGTATTCCAATGGGCCCCCTGTACTTCTAGACAAATCTAACAAGAGTTAAGGATATGAACATCATATTCAAACATTTAGATATGATGGGCATTTAATGATTACTGAATAGAATCACGAGAAGTACACATATTTTGGTCCTTTCCCTGGCACCTTACCCAAAAAAATCCCCATATGCTAAACAGCAGGGAGCCCAGAAATAAGGCAGAAAAGCAGTAGCATTAAAGACTTCTTTTACAGATCACAATGTAAACAATTACAATCAATAAAGGAAATTTCAATAAAAGAATTTACAGTTAAATTGAGACTAAATAATGGCATTCTAAAGAAGGTTCGAATATAAGAATAAATCACAGACATAGTATATACGTAACCTTATCAACAAAAGGAAAACCCTGTCATAACACACTCAAACTTCTAAGGGGCAGTCAAAGCCATTCTTTCCATCTCTCAGAATATTCATCAACAAGAGAGAGAAAGAGGGGAATAATTCATTGAGCACATGACCATAAAACAAAAACATCAAGTTATAAACACAAATTTCTAAATTCATCCTGAAAAATCAAAGCAAAAAAACCTCATTTTGCAAGATTACTTATATATACAAACCATTATTAGGTAATTGGGTCAAAAAAGAGGAAAAACAAATTATCAATATAGAAAATCAAAAAACATTCACAGTAGATAAAAAAAAGACTGTCAGAAACTATTATACTCAATTAATAAATGCCAACAAAACTGAATGGATAATTCAAAAAAATGTAAAGCCCCTACATTACGAGAATAAGAACTAGCAAATTTAACTTAACCACAGAAAATAGTATATAAACTATAAACAATCAATCCAAGATGGCCTCATAATTTAATCATATCAAACATTCAAAATAACAGTCAACTCCCTTATTAAATGATTTTTGTAAAAATCAAGATATAAGGCTCTTTGCCATAATCCCATGAGACAAATATGATCTCAACACCCAAAGAAAAGAAAAAGCAAATTAAAGGCCAATATCATTAATAAACATCGAGGCAAAAAATACTGTATAAAATCTTAACAAAGAGACTACCACAAGATATTAAAATTATCATTAACAATGACCACATTGAATTTATACCAGGAACGTAGGAAGGTTCAGTATGAGGCAAAGTACAACATAAAAGACAATGTAAATAACAAAAACATTTTAAAATCACACAATTCTATCAGAAGATAGAGAAAGCCTTTGACAAAATACAGATCGCTATTTAGTTAACACTAAAAACCATAGATATAAATGAAACTTTTACACATATTACCGCTATCAAAAATGAAGAACTAGCATTATTTAGAAGGAAGAAATACTAGTAATCTTTGCAGTAAGACTGGGTCATGGATGTCAGTTATCAATGATAAAATTTCTTATACCTCTAGAAATTATAGCTATAGCAATAAGACAAGAAAAGGAAATTGAAGGTATATGCATAAACAAAGAAGCAAAATTACCTATTTGCAGATGACATGATGGCTTACTTAATCAGCATCAAAGTAGAATATGAAATGAATCCACAAAAATCATCCACCTTTTGTATATTACTAACAGTTAAACCTAGCAAGACATAGAAAAAGAAATGCCACTTAAAATAATTATAAAATGTATTAAATATCTTGGAGTTAACTTATCAAGCCGGAGTTCATAGGTTGCATAAATGTAGATACCAAACACTCTTTCCAAAAAATAAAAGCTTAAATCATTGGAGACACGGTCATTATTCATGGTTGGGCTATACCAATGTAAAATGATACTATCTAAACTTAGAGATTTAGTGCCATACTAATCAAAGCACCAAGGAGTTAGTTCCTTTATAGGACAAGATAAAATGATAATAAAGTTCATGTAAAAGAGCTAAAGTCAAGAATCTTAAGGAAAATAATGATCTGTGAATTGGTTTGACTTCTGAACTTTTACGCTAAAAAGAACTCACTCAACTGCACATATACTTTAAAAATATACCAATAAGAAAATCAAAAGGACAGATCCCATATATACCAAAATAGCGATAGCAGAACTTTTGGTAGTAGCTGAGACTTGGAATTAGAACTTGGAATTCAAATTCAAACCTGAAAAGAGCACAGTGCATGAAAGTAATAGAATATTATTATATGGTAAGAAATGACAAATATGAAAAATTCAGAGAAACTTGGGAAGTCTTATATCAACCGATGAAGAGCAAAGGAAGCAGGACCAATAGAACACATACAAAATGATAGTAATGTTGGCATTCAGGTGGTCCGGGCTAAAGTGCTAGGCCTGAATTAGAAAGACTAGTTGTATAGCCTTAGACAATTCATTTAATCACTGTCTGCCTCAACTTGCTCTTCTGTAAAACAGGGGTCATGATAGCATACTACCCCCCTTGCTGAAAGGATCAAAGGATGCAATATTTGTAAAGCTCTTTGCAAACTTTAAAGCACAATCTAAATGCTAGCAATGTGAAGGAAAACAACACCAAAAGACATCAATGCAGTGACCAATCACAACTTCAGATGAGTAATGGTGAAACATGCTTGCACTCCCTTGGCAGAAAGACACTGGACCAGGGGTTCAGGATGAAGTATACATCCTCAGACACGGCCAATATATTGCTCTACTTAGCTTTAACTGTACCTCTTTATGACAAGGGAGGGTTTTCATGAGGTGAGAGGGTCACTGAAAAGTGATTGGCAGCTAGATGATACAATGGATAAAGCACTGCTGGAGTGAGAAAGACCCAAGTTCAAATTTGGCCTTCTTAGCTGTGTGATCACCAACAAGTCACTTAGCACAGTGTTAACCACATAGTAAGCACTTGATAAATGCTAATTATAATAATTATTATCATTATAAAGTGGCAGTTATATTCTTAATAAGCATCAATATAACTATTTTAAAAGTTTTTAATAACCTTGAACTCCTCCCTGAAACAAAGGCCCAACTTTTTAATAACAGTTTTCTACCTTCTTTTAACATGGCTGTAAGTCATGGAACAACACTAAAGTCTCTTAAGATTTGAAAATGGGAAGGCTGGAAAGCAATTTGCCAGAAACTGGTGTAGAACAACACCCCACACAATAAATCAAGATAAAATCCAAATGGGTACATGATTTAGAAATAAAGGTAATATCATAAGCAAATCATGGGAGCAAAGGAAAAATTACATGATTTATACATAAGAGCAGAGTTTATGAAAAACCAAGGATCATAGGCGGTAAAATAGATAATTTTGATAACATGAAATGAAAAAGCTTTTCCACAAACAAAATCAATGCAGCCAAAATTAGAAGGAAAGCAGAAAACTGGGGTGGGGGGGATTTTGTAGCAAAAAAAAAAAATCAGAGACCTGAGGCAAATTTATAAAAATAACATTCCCAAATTGTAAAATTATATATCTATAAAAACATTACCCAATTGACAAATGGTCAAAGGATATAAACAGGCAGTTTTCAAAAGAAATGAAAACTATCAAAAATCAAATGAAAACAATGCTCTAAATCACTACTAATCAGAGAAATGCAAATTGAAAAAACTTTGAACTTTTTGTCTAGCATCTTAGCTAGTGGCGCCATAGGTTACCTGCAGTTCTACTAGAGCCACCCTTTCAAATTCAGCCAGCTTTCTCAAGCATGACATTTCTGTTTCCAACAGCAAGGCCTGATCCATGGGTAAAGCTTGAACTTATACTGCCAGTTCTTCTACCAGCATGCTAAGGGCATCGGTTACATCAATTTGGATTAAATTATCTTTATGAACTTGGCTTTGGTGATTAGTCATCATTTTACTGGACTCTAAACAACTATTTGACAAGCCTACCTAAAAACGGACTGTTGTGCATACTATGCTAATTTGTTTTAAAAAATGTTAAAGGTCACCCTGAGTTATGAATAAAATTTTACTGTGAATTTATAAAAACAATGCCTATACCTGTAAGAGTAGCTAATATGATAGAAAAGGAAAATGACAAATGTTGGAGGGAATGTGGGGAAATTGGGACACTAATGCATTGTTGGTGGAGTTGTGAAATGGCCTAACAATTCTGGAGAGCAATTTGGAACTATGCCCAAAGGGCTATAAAACTATACCTACCCTTAGACCCAGTAATACTCCTACTAGGTCTGTATAAAAATATGATAATAAGTTTAAAATAACTATTACCTGGGGGGGGTAATGAAGAGGTTCTTGATACATATAAATAGGAGGAATAAGCATTTATTAAGAATCTATGAAGTGCCAGGCACTGTGCTAAGTGCCTTTTTTAAAATGACAAATATTATCACATTTGATCCTCACCACAACCCTGGGAAGTAAGTATTGTTATGAACCCCATTTTACAGTTGAGGAAATTGACTAAGTGCCCTGCCTAGGATCATACAGCTACTGCCTGAGGCTATATTTGAATTCAGGTCTTCCTCACTCCTTGCCCAAAGCCTGGTGAACTGTCCTTCAACCAACTGCCTCTCAATAGGCTACCATGCATTACAAATAGGGAATTATAAGAGCAAGAATAAAAGATGTTATATCCAAAAAAATGTATGAGTGAAAACAAAGATGGGTTAATCATGTGGTGAGAACAAGAAATCACTGATGAATTTGATTACATGAAATTAAAAAGTTTTTGCGCAAACAAAACCAATGCAGCCAAGATTAGAAGTAAAGCAGGAGATTGGAGGTGGTGAGAGGAATGGACTTACAGCAAGCTTCTCTGATAAAGATCCTATTTCTCAAATATATAGGGAACTGGACCAAATGAGCACTGGGGTTCTTCACTGGCACAATACCTTCTATCGTACAGGATACACAAATATGAATGTGCTGTGATATGGGTGTATGTGTATAATTCATGGATTGATGAGATCATAGATATATTTGAATGCTCAAGTATAAGTGACTCTACAACACTTTCTACAACCTTTTTTTCTCTCTTCAAGTCTTTTACAGCATCCTCTCCCTTCTCCTTCTCAGCAAGGGATCTCATTCATGCTTGTGTTGAAACCAGTTGCTACAGGCTCTCAAGAAATAGTTGTTAAATGTTTAGGAAGAGCATTTATACCTCAGAAATTGGCCAAGGCTACAAACCAGAACTGTATTGGGTTTTTTTTTGTTTGTTTGTTTTGAGGTTTTTTGTTTTGGGGGTTTTTTTTGAGGGGGATGGTTTTTTAGAGCTGTATTGTTTTATCGAATGTTCAGACTTAAAGTGACAGAGAACATGCCACTTAAGTAGATTCCATTTAAAAGTGTTTCCTGTGTTCTTTTTTCTTCTCTAGAAAGAAATTAAACATTTACCACTATACCACAAACTTTACTTCACACTACACTGAGAAAACACTTAGCTAAACACTTAGCTATTCTGATGTTTAAAAAGAGATGTTCCTATCAGAAATGAAAAACAACTTACAACAAAGAAGAAATTAAATAAATTTTCAGAAATTATTTTGCCTAATTATATGCAAACAAAATTAATAAGTAAGGAGAAAGAAGTATTTATAAAAAGTCACCACAGAGATAAACAAAACAAGAAACAGATTCTTTGAATAACCTAATGTCATAAAAAAGAAATTGAAGAAGCCATAAACTTTCAAAGGAAAAAACCGAGGACTAGAATATTTTTAAAGGAAATATAGCAACCACTCAAGAACAATTAATTCTAATATTATATAAACTATGATAATAAGGCACCCTTCTAATATCTACAACACAAATATATTCTTGATAACTAAACCACTGAAAGATAGCTTTTTCTTTTTAATTGTAGACCAATATCCCCAATGAAGAACAGCTAGGTGGACACAGGAGATAAGAGTGCTGGGGCGTGGAGTCAGGAAGACTCATCTTCCCGAGTTCAAGTCCAGCCTCATAATTTACTATCTGTGTGAATCTGGGCAAGTTACTTCACGCTGTTTGCCTCAGTTTCCTCATCTGTAAAATGAGCAAGAGATGGAAAGGGCAAACTACCCTACTGTCTTTGCCAAGAAAACCACAAATCAGGGCATGGAGAGTTGGAAATAACTGAAAAACGATTAAACAATGACAAATATTCCCATGAACACTGGCACAAAAATTTAAAATAAGATATTAATATGTAGCCTACAACAACATATTAGCTAGATTATGAGAAATTCAGGGTCGGTTCAACATAATGACTAAACCAGGGCTTAAGGATATCACATAAGTTAAAATGGACACTTAATTATACTAATTTAAAGTTTTTAATGATGTAAAAATTAGAAGGGAAAAAATAACTTGAGAAAAAAGTTCACAAGTTACTCTAGGAAAGGTCTTATTTCCAACATAAAGGGTGTTCCCAAGGTTTTAGTGCAGTTTTAAGATGTCTCCAGCTCTCTTTGAGAGATCTCTTTCTCTCTCTCTTCCCTCCCCCCTCAATCTCTCTCTTCTTCCTATTCTCACTGTGTGTGTGTTTCCCTCTCTATCTCTCTGTGAGTGTCTGCGTCTGTCTCTCTCCAGGACATTTCTTCCCCCTCCTCTCTTTTCTCTCTCAATCTCTTTATCTCTCTCTCTATCCTACTTCCTTCTCTGGCTCTTCCTGTCTCTCCTCCACTTCCCTGTTTTACTATCTGTTTCTTTGTCTCTGTGTCTTTTCCTCTCCAATATGTCTCTCTCCCCCTCCCTTTTCTCTCCATATCTCTTTCCCTCTGTCTATTTCTCCTTCCACTTCAGTATGTCTCTCTCTCCCCCTCTTTATCTCTCTCTCTGTATTATGATCTTTGTCTCTCTTTATCTATGTATGTCTCTTTGTCTGCGTGTCAATCTCTTTGCCTCTGTGTCTCTGTCTATATCTTTGTTTATTTGTGTATCTCCTCTGTCTGTCTGTCTCTCTCTCTCTCACACACACACATACACACCTCCTTTTGTCCTTCTTTCCCTCCCTTCTCTCTCTTTGCCCTCCTTAAAGCTGATCTTTCTGTCTGTCTCTCCCCTTTCTCTGTCTGTCTGTCTCTCTCTCCATCTGTCTCTGTCTACATCCTTTCTTATTTAGCTCTCTCTCTCTGTTTCTCTCCCCCCCCCCACTTCATTCTCTTTTTTATTCCAATAATATTTTAACTTTCCAGTTGCATATAAAGATATCTTTCAACATTCATTATTGTAAGATTTGGAATTTCAAGCTTTTCCCTCTCTTACCCTTACCTCCCCCCCCCACCCCAAGACAACAAGTGATTTGATATTGGTTACACATGTGTAATCATTTAAACACATTTCCATATTATTCATGTTATGCAAGAAAAATCAGGCAAAAGGGGGAAAAAACACAAGAAAGAAAAGGCAAACAAACCAAAAAGCTGAAAATACAATTCTGCCTCCACATTCAGTCTCCACAGTTCTCTCTCTGAATGTGGATGCCATTTTCCATGCTAAATCTATTGGAACTACCTTGGATCACTCTATTGCTTAGCAGATTCTCACACTATCATAGTTGACCAGCACAAAATCTTGTATTTATTTTCTTATTGAACAACAAGACTCCATTACATTCAGATGCCATCACTTATTCAGCCATTCCCCAATTGATGGATGTCCCCTCAATTTTCAACTCCTTGCAACCACAAAAAGGGCTGCTACAAACATTTCTGCACATGTTGGTCAATTCCTCTTTTAGGATCTCTTTGGGATACAGAGCCAGTAGTGAGACTGCTGGATAAAAGAGTATAGCAATTTGGGCAGAGTTCCAAATTGCTCTCGGGAATGGCTGGATCAGTTGACAAAACTATGACAATAAGGCATCCTTCTAATATCTACGACATAAATATGTTCTTGATAACTAGAACAAAGTAACATTAACCTCTTTCTCCCTTCCTCCCTGTCTCCCTATCTCTATCTGTATGTCTCTCTCCCCCTCCCTCACACTCTGTCTCTATCTCTGTCACTCTCTCCCTCCCCACCTCTCAATCTAACCCTCTGTGTGTGTGTCTCTTCCTCTCTCTCTCTCTGTCTCTGCCCCAATTCCCTGTCCCACGCAATCTCTCTCCCTCTGGCTCTCTCTGTCTCTGTGTGTCTCTCACTTTATCACTTTTTTAATTTCAATATTATTATATTTTCCAATTACATGTGCAAATTGTTTTCAACATTCATTTTTGTAAGATTTTGAATTCCAAATATCCCCCTCTCACCCTTACCTCCCCCCAAAATAGCAAGCAAAGTGGTATCCCTTGTACATGTATAATCACTTTAAACATATTTCCATACTATTCATGTTACACAAGAAAAATCAGACCAAAAGGGAAAAAGCACAAGAAAGAAAAGATGAACAAACCGAAAAGTTGAAAATAAAATTCTGTTATCTACATTCAGTCTCCTTAATTCTCACTCCAGACATGGATGGCATTTTCCATCCCAAGTCTACTGGAATTGCCAGATCACCGTATTGCTTAGGAGAGCTAACACAGCCCATCGGATTGATCACATAATCTTGTATCATTTCTTATTAGACAATAATATTCCATTCCATTCATATACCATAACTTATTCAGCCATTCACCAATTGATGTGAAATCCCTCCATTTCCAACCCCAAAAAGGACTGCTATGAAAATTTTTACATATGTGGGCCCTTTCCCTTCTTTTATGATCCCTTTGGAAGAAAAAAAAAAGCAGTAGTGAGACTGCTGGATCAAAGGGGATGCACAGTTTGATAGCCCTTTGGTCAGAGTTCCAAATTGCTTTCCAGAATGGCTGAATCAGTTCACAAATCCACCAACAATGCATTAGTCTCACTTTCTGTCTGTCTGTCTCTCTCTCTCTGTCTCTTCTTTTTCTTCCTTCCCTCACCTTGTTCTCTTTCTGTCTTGATATCTCTCTCATCTGATTTCTCTCTCTCTTTTTATCTCTAGGTCTTTCTCTCCTCATCTGTCTCTCTTTCTCCCCACTTCACTTTTTAAAATTTCAATAGCATTTTATTTTTCCAGTTACACGTAAAGATAGTTTGCAATGTTCATTTTTGTAACATTCTGAACTGCAAATTATCCCCACTCTCTCCCTTACTTCCCCAAACACCAAGCAGTCTGACATAGGTCATACATATACAATCATTTTAAACGTATTTCCATATTACGCATCATATGCAAGAAAAATCAGACCAAAAGGAAACAAACACGACAAAGAAAACCGAACCGACCAAAAGGCTGAAAACACCATTCTGCCATCCACATCCAGTCTCCAGGTACCTCTGGATGTGGATGCCATTTTACACCCCAAGTCCATTGGAATTACCTAGGATCATTGTATAACAGTCATATGCCATCACTTATTCAGCCATTCCCCAATCGATAGGCATTCTCTCAATTTCTAGTTCCTTGCCAATACAAAAAGACCTGCTACAAACATTTTTGTATATATGGGTCCTTTCCCCTCTTTTATGATCTTTTAGAGATACAGACCAAGTAGTGAGACTACTGAGCCAAAGTTTGGTAGCCCTTTGGGCAGAGTTCCAAATTGCTTCCTAGAATGGCTGAATCAGTTCACAAATCCACCAACAATGAATTAGCCTCACTTTTTGGGTTTCTCTCTCCCTCTCCTACTACCTGTTGCTCTCCCCTGCTCTCCTTCTATCAGTTCCTTCCTTTTTTCTCTCTCTCTGTCTGTCTCTGCCTCTATGTATGTGTCTTCTATCTGTTTCTCTGTGTCTCTGCTGTGTTTCTATGTGTCTGTCTGCTTCTCACTCTCTCTCAATTTATATCTGTGTGTCTTCTGTCTCCCTTTCTGTTTCTCTCAAGCCCGTTTTTTTCCCCGTCTCTCCCTTTTTTCTCTCAATATCTCTTTCCCTTTGTGTCTCTCTCTGTCACTCTGTTTGTCCCTGTGTGTGGGAGTCGCTCTGTATATCTATTGCTTTGTCTCTGTGGTATATAGCTATGCCCCTTCCGTCTGTGTCTCTAGCACTCTCCTCTCCCTTTCTCTGAACTATTTCTTTGTCTCACACTGTCTGTCTCCCAAGACAGACACTGTCTCTGTCTCTCTGTCTCTGTCTTGTCTCACACTGTCTGTCACTCTCTCTTTCTGACTTTATGTCTCACTCTCTCTGTCTTTATCTCCCTGTCGCTCGCTATCTCTGTCCTGTCTCTGTACCTCTGTCTCTCTCCCTACCTATCTCCCTCACTTTATCTCTTGAAATTTCAATAGTATTTTATTTTTTCCATTACATATAAAGAGTTTTCAACATTCATTTCTGTAAGATTTTGAATTCCAAAATTTTCCCTCTCTCCCTTACCTCAACTCCCCAAGACAGCAAGCAGTCTGACACAGGTTATACAGGTACAATCGTTTTAAACATATTTCCATATTAATAATGTTATGCAAGAAAAATCCACCCAAAAGGGGAAAACGCAAGAAGGAAAAGCAAACAAGCCAAAAAGGTAAAAACGCTATGCTGCCGTCCACATGCAGTCTCCTTAGTTCTCACTCCAGATGTGGATTCCACTTTCCATCCCAAGTCTACTGGAACTGCCTCGGATCGCTCTATTGCTCAGAAGATCTCACACTATCAGGGTTGGCCAGCACATAACCTTGCACCATTTCTTATTGAACAAGACTCCGTTACATTCAAATGCCATCACTTATTCAGCCATTCCCCAATCGATGGGCATCCCCTAAATTTTCGACTCTTTGCCATCACAAAAAGGGCCACTACAAACATTTTTGATCTTGTGGGCCCTTTCCCCTCTTTTAGGATCACATTGGAATAGAAACCCAGTAGTGAGACTACTGGATCAAAGGGGGTGCACAGTTTGGTAGCCCTGTGGGCAGAGGTCCAGATTGCTTTCCAGAATGGCTGGATCAGTTCACAAATCCACCAACAATGCATTAGCCTCTCTCTTACCTCTTCTTATGCCATTGTCTGTCTCTCTTCTCCTGTTATCTCTTAGTTCTTCTCTGCATCTCCACCTTCTCTCTCTCTCTCTGCTCTTTTCTACATCTCCATCTTCTCTCTGTCTGTCAGTCTGTCTGTGTCTCTATTTCTCTCTCATTTTATTCTGTCTCTTTTTTCAATTACAATAGTATTTTATTGTTCCAATTATATGTAAAGATTTTTTCAACATTTATTTATATAACATTTTCAATGAAAAATTACCTCCCCTTACTTCCCCCTCCCCAAAACAGCAAACAATCCGACATAGATTATACATGTACAATCATTATAAACATCATATCACTCATCTTATGCAAGAAAAATCAGACCAAGAGAGAAAAAACACAACAAAGAAAAATGAACCAACCAAAAGGCTGAAAACACCATTGTGCCATCCACATCCAGCCCTCACCCATTTGGATGCCAATTTCCATCCCAAGTCTACTGGAATTGCCAGAAATCACTATGATTTAGGAGAGCTAACACAGACTCATAGAACTGATCACATAACCTTGTATCATTTCTTATTGAACAATAAGGTACTGTTACATTCATATCCCATCACTTATCCAGCCATTCCCCAATTAATGTGTATCCCCTCTATTTTCATCTCTTTGCCAAGACAAAAAGGGCTGCCATAAACATGTTTGTCTATGTGAGTCCTTTTCCCACTTTTATGATCTCTTTGGGACAGAAACCCAGTAGTGAGACTGCTGGATCAAGGGGTATGCACAGTTTGATAACCCTTTGGTCATAGTTCCAAAGTGCTTTCAAGAATGGATGGATCAGTTTACAAATCCCCCAATAATGCATTTGCCTCAATCTCTCTCTCTCTCTCTCTCCCCTTAACGTTATCCCTCTATCTCTCTTTTTTAGTTCTTCTCTCCATCTCTCCATCTTCTTTCTGTCTCTCTTTCTTCTTTCTTCCTCCCCACTTCACTCTCTCTTTTTAAATTTCAACAGTAATGTATTTTCACAGTTACACATTAAGATTAACATTCATTTCTGTAAGATTTTGAATTCCAAAATTTTCCCTCTCTCCCTTACCTTCCCAACTCCCCAAGACAGCAAGTCATCTGACACAGGGTATAAATGTACAACCGTTTTAAACATATTTCCGTATTATTCATGTTACACAAGAAAAATCAGGCCAAAAGGAAAAAAGCGCAAGAACGAAAAGGCAAACAAACCGAAAAGTTGAAAATAAAATTCTGTTATCCACATTCAATCTCCTTAATTCTCACACCAGACATGGATGGCATTTTCCATCCCAACTCTACTGGAATTGGCAGAAATCACTATTATTTAGGAGAGCTAACACAGATCCATAGAACTGATCACATAACCTTGTATCATTTCTTATTGAACAATAATGTACTGTTACATTCATATCCCATCACTTATCCAGCCATTCCCCAATTAATGTGCATCCCCTCTATTTTCACCTCTTTGCCAAGACAAAAAGGGCTGCCATAAACATGTTTGTCTATGTGAGTCTTTTTCCCATTTTTATGATCTCTTTGGGACAGAAACCCAGTAATGAGACTGCTGGATCAAAGGGTATGCACAGTTTGATAACTCTTTGGTCATAGTTCCAAAGTGCTTTCAAGAATGGATGGATCAGTTTACAAATCCCCCAACAATGCATTTGCCTCAATCTCTCTCTCTCTCCCCTTAACATTATCCCTCTGTCTCTCTTTTTTAGTTCTTCTCTCCATCTCTCCATCTTCTTTCTGTCTCTCTTTCTTCTTTCTTCCTCCCCACTTCACTCTCTCTTTTTAAATTTCAACAGTAATGTATTTTCACAGTTACACATTAAGATTAACATTCATTTCTGTAAGATTTTGCATTCCAAAATTTTCCCTCTCTCCCTTACCTTCCCAACTCCCCAAGACAGCAAGTCATCTGACACAGGGTATACATGTACAACCGTTTTAAACATATTTCCGTATTATTCATGTTACACAAGAAAAATCAGGCCAAAAGGAAAAAAGCGCAAGAACGAAAAGGCAAACAAACCGAAAAGTTGAAAATAAAATTCTGTTATCCACATTCAATCTCCTTAATTCTCACACCAGACATGGATGGCATTTTCCATCCCAACTCTACTGGAATTGGCAGAAATCACTATTATTTAGGAGAGCTAACACAGATCCATAGAACTGATCACATAACCTTGTATCATTTCTTATTGAACAATAATGTACTGTTACATTCATATCCCATCACTTATCCAGCCATTCCCCAATTAATGTGCATCCCCTCTATTTTCACCTCTTTGCCAAGACAAAAAGGGCTGCCATAAACATGTTTGTCTATGTGAGTCTTTTTCCCATTTTTATGATCTCTTTGGGACAGAAACCCAGTAATGAGACTGCTGGATCAAAGGGTATGCACAGTTTGATAACTCTTTGGTCATAGTTCCAAAGTGCTTTCAAGAATGGATGGATCAGTTTACAAATCCCCCAACAATGCATTTGCCTCAATCTCTCTCTCTCTCCCCTTAACATTATCCCTCTGTCTCTCTTTTTTAGTTCTTCTCTCCATCTCTCCATCTTCTTTCTGTCTCTCTTTCTTCTTTCTTCCTCCCCACTTCACTCTCTCTTTTTAAATTTCAACAGTAATGTATTTTCACAGTTACACATTAAGATTAACATTCATTTCTGTAAGATTTTGCATTCCAAAATTTTCCCTCTCTCCCTTACCTTCCCAACTCCCCAAGACAGCAAGTCATCTGACACAGGGTATACATGTACAACCGTTTTAAACATTATTTCCGTATTATTCATGTTACACAAGAAAAATCAGGCCAAAGGGAAAAAAGCACAAGCACGAAAAGGCAAACAAACCGAAAAGTTGAAAATAATATTCTGTTATCCACATTCAATCTCCTTAATTCTCACTCCAGACATGGATGGCATTTTCCATCCCAAGTCTACTGGAATTGCCAGATCACCGTATTGCTTAGGAGAGCTAACTCAGCTCATCAGATACATAGTCTTGTATCATTTCTTATTAGACAATAAGATTCCACTCCATTCATATACCATAACTTATTCAGCCATTCCCTTCAGTTGCCAGTTCTTTGCCACTACAAAAAGGCTGTCACAAACATTTTTACAAATGTGGCTCCCTTTTTCGCTCTTTTATGATCTCTTTGGGACAGAAAGCCCGTAGTGAGACTGCTGGATCACAGACACAGTTTGAAAGCCCTTTGGGCAGAGTTCCCAATTGATCTCCAAAATGGCTGGATCAGTTCAAAACCCCACCAACAATGCATTAGCTCCATTTGCCCTGTCCGTTTCTGTGTCTGTCTTCTCTGCATCATCATCATATCTGTCTCTGTCTTTGCGTCTCTCTGGCTTTCTGTCTCTCTCTCATTTTCTGTTTACCTCTCTCTCTCCCCCATTGTCTCTATCTCTTTCTCCTTCGGTCTCCCTCTTCCTCTCTCTCTCTCTCTGTCCCTCAGTCTCTCCTTCTAGCTGTATGTGTATGTTTTTTCTCTGTCTCTGTCTCTGATTATCTCTGCATTTTGTTTGTATCTCCCTTTCTGTCTCTCTGTGTTTCCCTCTGGGTCTCTATCTCTCTGTCTTGCTCTGTATCTCTGTGTTAGTGTATCTCTTTCTCTGAATTTCTCTCTGTGTGTCCCTCCTCTCTCTGTCTCTATTTATCTGTGTCTTTTCTGGCTCTTCCTCTGTTTCTCTCCAGCCCATCTCTTTCCCTCTTCTTGTCTCTAATACTGTCTCTTTCCCTCTATGTCTCTGTCACTCTGTGTGGCTGTTCCTTTGTCTATTTGTCTCTATGTCTCTATCGTTCTGAATCTCTCTTTCTGTCCCATCTTCTCTTTCTTTGTCTACTTATCTGTGTATCTTTTCTGTCTCTCTCCAGCCCATCTCTTTCCCCCTTTTTTCTCTCATACTGTCTCTTTCCCTTTATCTCTCACTGTCACTCTGTGTCTCTCTCTGTCTCTGTCTCTATCTCTGTTTTTTACAGTTTCTCTCTCACAGAATCTCTCTCTGACTCTTGCTGTCTCTCTCTGACTCTCTTCGCTGTCTCTCTCTGAATCTCGCTCTCTTCTCTGAATCTCACTCTCTCTCTCTCTCTGAATCTCTTGCTCTCTCTGAATCTCTCTGTGTCTCTCTCTCAATCTCTCTGTGTGTCTCTCTCGCTCTGACTCTCTGAATCTCTCTCTCTGAATGGCTCACTCTCCAAATGTCTCTCTCTCTCTGAATCTCTCTCTCTCTCTCTCTCTCTCTGTCCCTTCCTGTCTTCTCTGTCTCTATTTATCTGTCTTTTCTATCTCTTTCTCTATTTCTCCCCAGCCCATCTCTTTCCCCTTCTTGTCTCTCATACTGTCTCTTTCCCTCTATCTCTATGTCTCTCACTGTCCCTCTGTGTGTGTCTATTTCTTTCTCTGGTTCTGTTTCTCTCTCTCTTTCGCTCTCTATGAATCTCTCTGACTCTCTTCACTGTCTTTTTCTGCCTCTTGCTGTCTCTCTGACTCTCTTCACTGTCTCTCTCTGAATCTCTCGCTCTCTCTCTCTCTCTCTCTCTCTCTCTCTCTCTCTCTCTGAATCTCTCTCTCACTGACTCTCTCGCTCTCTGAATCTCTCGCTCTCTGAATCTCACTCTGTTTCTCTCTGACTCTTGCTCTCTCTCTGTCTCTCTGTCTCTCTGAATCTCTCTTAATCTCTCGCTCTCTATGAATCTCTCTCTGACTCTCTTCACTGTCTTTTTCTGCCTCTTGCTGTCTCTCTCACTCTGTTTCTCTCTGACTCTTGCTCTCTCTCTGTCTCTCTGTCTCTCTCTTAATCTCTCGCTCTCTGACTCTCTCTCTGAATCTCTTGCTCTATGAATCTCTGTCTCTCTGAATCTCGCTCTGTTTCTCTTTGACTTTTGCGCTCGCTCTCTCTCTCTCTCTCTCTCTAAATCTGTCTCTCTCTCTCAATCTCTCGCTCTCTGAATCTCTTCTTCTCTGACTCTTGCTCCCTGTGAATCAATCAATCTCAATCTCTCTCTCTCTCTCTCTCTCTCTCTGTGTGTGTGTGTGTGTGTGTGTGTGTTTGTCTCTCTCTCTGAATCTCTCTCTCTCTGAATTTCTTGCTCTCTCAATCTCGCTCTGTTTCTCTCTGAATCTCTGTCTCTCTCTGAATCTCTTGAGCTCTGAATCTCTGGCGCTCTGAATCTCGCTCTCTGAATCCTTCTCTGACTCTCTTCACTGTCTCTCTCTGAATCTCGCTCTCTTCTCTGAATCTTGCTCTCTCTCTCTGAATCTCTCCCTGTCTCGCTCTCTCTGAATCTCACTCTCTCAATCTCTCTCTGAATCACTCTCTCTCTCTCTCTCTCTCTGAATCTCGCTCTGTTTCTCTCTGAATCTCTCTCTCTCTCTGAATCTTTCGCTCTCTGAATCTCTGTCTCTCTCCCTCCCTGAATCTCTGAATCTCTCTCTGAATCTCTGTCTCTGAATCTTGCTCTGTTTCTCTCTGAATCTCTGTCTCTCTCTGAATCTCTTACTCTCTGAATCTCTCCCTGTCTCTCTGAATCTCACTCTCTCAATCTCTCTCTGAATCTCTCTCTCTCTCTGAATCTCACTCTCTGAATCTCTGTCTCTGAATCTCTCTCTGTTTCTCTCTGAATCTCTGTCTCTCTCTCTCTCCCTGAATCTCTTGCTCTCTCTCTGAATCTCTCTCTGAATCTCTGTCTCTGAATCTTGCTCTGTTTCTCTCTGAATCTCAGTCTCTCTCTGAATCTCTCACTCTCTGAATCTCTCCCTGTCTCTCTCTGAATCTCACTCTCTCAATCTCTCTCTGAATCTCACTCTCTGAATCTCTGTCTCTGAATCTCGCTCTGTTTCTCTCTGAATCTCAATTTCTCTCTGAATCTCTCTCAATCTCACTCTCTTTCTCTGAATGTCTCGCTCTCTCTGAATCTCTCTCTGACTCTCCTTCTCTTTATTTGTCTATTTATCTGTGTCTTTTCTGCCTCTCTCTGTCTCCAGCCCATCTTTACCTCTTTTTTCTCTCATACTGTCTCTTTCCCTTTATCTCTCTCACTGTCACTCTCTGTGTGTCTCTCTCTGTCTCTGTCCCTATCTCTGTTTTTTTAATCTTTCTCTCTGAATCTCTCTCTCTCTCTCTCTGAATCTGTCTCTGTCTCTCTCTGTCTCTGTATCTCTCTCTGTCCCTTCTTCTCTCTGTCTCTATTTATCTGTGTCTTTTCTATCTTTCTCTATTTCTCTCCGGCCCATCTTTCTCCCTTCTTGTCTCTCATATTGTCTCTTTCCCTCTACATCTCTCACTGTCACTCTCTACGTGTGTCTCTGTCTGTCTTTGTCTCTCTCTCTGAATTTCTCTCTCAAAATCTCTGTCTCTCTTTGAATCTCTCTCTGTCCCTCCTTCTCTCTCTGTCTCTATTTATCTGTGTATCTTTTCTGTCTCTCTGTTTTTCTCCAGCCCATCTCTTTCCCACTTTTTTCTCTCATATTGTCTCTTTCCCTCTATGTCTCCATTGGTCTTGCTCTGCTTCTGTCTTCCTCTCCCTCTCCTCTGTCTCTGTTTCCCTCAATATCTCTTTCTTTCTCTCTTTCTATCGGTGTGTATGTCTTCTGCCTGTTATCTGTGCATTTTTGTTTTGTCTCCCTCTCTGTCTCTCTCAGTTGCTCTCTACCACTGTCTCCCTTGTGTCTCTGTCTCAGTCTGTCCCTCTGCCTCTTTTTTCTATCTCTCTCTCCTGACTCTTCTCTCTCTCCTTCCCTCCCATTTCGCTCTTCCCTCCCTCATCCTGCTCTCTCTTTCTGTCTCTGTCTCTCGTCTTCTATGTGTCTTGATCTGTCTCTCACGCCTGCTCACACCATGTGTGTGCATCTGTGTCTCTCTCTTTCCAGGTCTTTCTTACTCCATCTTTGACTCTGTCTCTGTTTCCCTGTCCCCCATTTAACTCTCTTTTATAATTTCCATACTATTTATTTTTCAAATGACATATAAAGATTATTTTCAACATTCATTTTGGTGAGATATTGAATTTCAAAATTTTCCCCATTTTCCCCTTATTTCCCCCCTCGCCTAAACACCAAGCAGTCTGACATAGGGCATACGTGTACAATCATTTTAAACACATTTCCATATTACGCATCTTTTCAAGAAAAACCAGCCAAAAGGGAAAACCACAACAAAGGAAAACAAACCAACCAAAAGCTGAAAACCCCCTTGTGCCGGCCACATTCAATTTCCATACATTTGGGAGCCATTTTCCATCCCAAGTCCACTGGAATTACCCCTGTTTTGCTCAGCAGACCCAAGGCACATCACAAGACTGACCAGCACATACATAACCTTGTACCATTTCTTATTGAACAAGACTCCATTACATTCAGATGCCATCACTTATTCAGCCATTCCCCAATCAGTCGGTATCCCCTCAATTTCCAGCTCCTTGCCACCCCAGAGGGCTTCTACAACCATTTTTGTACAGGTGGGTCCCTTACCCTCTTTTATGATCTCTTTCAGACAGAAACCCAATAATGAGACTGCTGGGTCAAAGGGGATGCACAGTTTGAAAGCCCTTTGGGCAGGGTTCCCAATTGCTCTCTGGAATGGCTGGATCAGTTCACAACTCCACCAACAATGCATTAGTCTCAATTTCTCTGTTTCTGGATTTCTCTCTCTCCTCCCTGTTGTTCTCCCTTTATCTTTCTTAATTCTTCCCTGCATCTCCATCTTGAATTTTTTCTCTGTGTGTCTCTCTCTCTAGCTCTGTCTTCTCTGTCTCTCCCTCTCTCTCTTTCTTTCTCTCTATTGATCTCTGTGGGTGTATGTCTTCTGTCTTCCTGCATTTCTCTCCACCCCATTTGTTTCCCCCTCCTCCCTTTTTCTTCTATGTTTCTCTGCATTCTGTCTGTGTAAGTATCTGGGTGTCTCACTCCCTGCGTCTCTGTGTTTCTATCTCTTAATCTGTGTGTGTATCTCCCCCACATCCTGTCTCTGTCTCTCTGTGTGCTTTTTGTGCTTTTTTGTTTGTGTTTACCTTTCTGTCTGAGTCTCTCCCTCTGTCCCTATCTATCTTGCCCTATTTCATGCAACATTTTATTAATTGCAATAGTATTTTATTTTTCCAGTTACATGGAAAGATTGTTTTTAACATTCATTTTTGAAAGATTTTGAATTGCAAATTATCCCCACTCTCTCCGTTACTTCCCCAAACACCAATCAGCCTGACATAGGGCATACATGTACAATCATTTTAAACACATTTCCATATTATGCATCTTTTCAAGAAAAATCAGACCAAAAGGGAAAAACCACAACGAAGGAAAACAAGCCAACCAAAACACCCTTGTGTCGTCCACATTCAATTTCCAAACATTTGGGAGCCATTTTCCATCCCAAGTCTACTGGAATTACCCTAGACCCCCGTCTTGCTCAGCAGAACCCAAGGCACATCAGAAGATTGACCAGCACATAACCTTGCACCATTTCTTATTGAACAAGACTCCGTTACATTCAAATGCCATCACTTATTCAGCCATTCCCCAACCGATGGGCATCCCTTCAATTTTCGACTCTTTGCCACCACAAAAAGGGCCGCTACGAACATTTTTGAACATGTGGGCCCTTTCCCCTCTTTTAGGATCACATTGGAATAGAAACCCAGTAGTGAGACTACTGGATCAAAGGGGATGCACAGTTTGGTAGCCCTGTGGGCATAGTTCCAGATTGCTTTCCAGAATGGCTGAATCTGACATAGGGTACACATGTACAATCATTTTAACATATTTCCATACTAATCTTAAGCAAGAAAAATCAGACCAAAAGGGAAAAACACAATAAAGGAAAACGAACAAACCAAAAAGTTGAAAATACCATTATGCCATTCACAGTCAATCTCCATAGCTCTCTGTCTACATCTGGATGGCAGTTTCCATCCCAAGTCTACTGGCATTGCCTTGGGTAACTGTATTGTTTTGAGCTAAGGCAAAACATACAATGGATCATCACGTAATCCAGTATCATTTCTTATCAAACAATAACATTCCATTACATTCATATACCATCACTCATTCAGCCATTCCCCAGTCGATGGGCTTCCCCCCTCAATTTTCACCTCCTTCCCAACAGAAAAATGAATGCTAAAAACATTTCTGAACATGTGGATCCTTCCCCTCCTTTAAGAACTCTTTGGGATACAGACCCAGTAGGGACACTTCTGGGTCAAAGGGGATGCACAATTTGGTAGCCCTTTGGGCAGAGTTCCAAATTGCACTCCAGAATGGCTGAATCAGTTCACAGCTTCACCAACAATACTTTAGCCTCTCTGTCTCTATCTGTCTGTCTGTCTGTCTCTCTCTCTCTCTCCCTCCCTCCATTTCTTTCTCTCTATCTCTGTGTGTTTTCTCTCTGTATCTCTGTGTGGTTTTCTCCAGTCCATCTCTATACCCCCCTCCTCCTTCTTCTTACTCTGTTTTCCTCTATGTCTCTGTCACTCTCTCTGTGTCTCTCTCCTTCTGTGTCTCACTCCCTGTATCTATCTCTTTGTTTTTCTCTGTATCTCTATGTGTCTATGTCTGTTTGTATGTATATCCCTCCTTTTCTCTTTATCTCTCTGGCTAATTATCTATGCATTTTTATTTCTCTCTCCTTCTCTGTCTCTCTCAGTCTCTTTCTGTCTCTCCCTCTGACTCTGTGTTTCTTTGTCTTTCTGGCTCTGTTTCTGCCCGTCTATCTCACTTTCCTCCACTTTACTCTCTCATTTTAAATTTCAACAGTAACTTAACATGCAAAGATTGTTTTCAACATTCATTTTTGTAAAGTTTTCAATTCCAAATGTTTCCACCTCTTTCCCTTATGTCCCACATCACCAAAACACCAAGCAGCCTGACATAGGGCATACATGTACAATCATTTTAAACATATTTCTATATCACGCATCTTTTCAAGAAAAACCAGACCAAAAGGGAAAAACACAACAAAGGAAAAACCAACCAAAAGCTGAAAATCCCCTTGAGCCATCCACATTCAATTTCCATACATTTAGTAGCTATTTTCCACCCCAAGTCCCCTGGAATTACCCTGGGCCCCCGTCTTGCTCAGCAGGACCCAAGGCACATCACAAGATTGACCAGCACATACATAACCTTGTACCATTTCTTATTGAACAACGTTACATTCAGACACCATCACTTATTCAGCCATTCTCCAATCGATGGGAGTCCCCTCAATTTTTACCCCTTTGCCAGCACAAAAATGAATGCTACAAACATTTTTGAACATGTGGATCCTTTCCCCTCTTTTGTGATCACATAGGAATAGAAACCCAGCAGTGACACTACTAATTCAAAGGGTATGCACAGTTTGGTAGCCCTTTGGGCATGGTTCCAAATTGCTCTTCAGAATGACTGGATCAGTTCACAATTCCACCAATAATATATTAGCCTCAATAACTCTTTCTCTTTGTTTGTGGGTTTCATTCTCTCCTTCTACTTGTCATTCTCCCTCTATCTCTCTTTCTTAGTTCTTATTTGCATCTCCATCTTCTCCTCTCCTCCTCCATCTCCCCCCACCTCTTTCCAGCCCATCTCCTTCCCCCCTCCCTTTTTTGTGCCAATCTCCCTTATTTCCTGTCTCTCTGTGTGTCTCTCTGTATGTCTCACTCCCCATGTCTATCTCTTTGTCTCTGTCTACCTGTGTGTGCATCTCCCCCTCTTTCTGTCTCTGTTTCTCTCAGATTATTTGTGCATTTTGTTTAAATCTCCCTCTCTAGCTCAGTCTCATTGGCGGTGTTGATCATCCAGTCTGTCTTTCCCCCAATTTACTGTCTCCTTTTTAATTACAATAGTATTTTATTTTTCCAGTTACATATATTGCTTCAATATTCATTTTTGAAAGATTTTGAATTCCAAATTATCCCCCCTCTCTCCCTTCCCCAAACACCAAGCAGCCTGACATAGGGCATACACGTACAATCATTTTAAACATATTTCCATATCACGCATCTTTTCATGAAAAACCAGACCAAAAGGGAAAAACCACAACAAAGGAAAACAAACCAACCAAAAGCTAAAAACACCCTTGTGCCGGCCACATTCAATTTCCATACATTTGGGAACCATTTTCCATTCCAAGTCCACTGGAATTACCCTGGAACCCGGTCTTGCTCAGCAGGACCCAAGGCACATCACAAGACTGACCAGCAATAACCTTGTACCATTTCTTATTGAACAACATTACATTCAGATGCCATCACTTATTCAGCCATTCCCCAACTGATGGGCGTCCCCTCAAGAAACATCTTGCAACCACAAAAAAGGCTGCAATAACCATTTTTGAACATGTGGGCTTTCCCTCTCTTTTATGAGCTCTTTGGGAAAGAAACCCAGTAGTGAGACTACTGGGTCAAAGGATATGCACAATTTGATAGCCCTTTGAGCATAGTTCTCAATTGATCTCCAGAATGGCTGGATCAGTTCACAAATTTACCAACAAGGCATTAGCCCTACTCTCCCTCTCTATTTCTCTTAATCCTTCTGGGCATCACAATCATCTCTCTCTTTCTGTCTCTGAGTCTCTGTCTCTCTTTCTCTCTGTCTCCCTCTCCCTCTCCAGTGCACCTCTCTTTTCCCCTCTCTCTTACTCTCTTTGTGTCTATCTCTTTGTATGTATATCTTACCCCTTTCTGTCTCTTTCTGTGTCTGTCTGTCTCTCTCTCTCTCTCTGTTTCTCTGATTATCTGTGCATTTTTGTTCATCTCCTTTGTCTCTCTCAATCTCTCCCTCTATCTCTCTCTTTGTCTCTATGAGTCTGTGTGTGTCTCGGTGTCTCTTTTTTCTCTCTTTTCCCATCAATTCTTCTATCTCTCTTTCCCTCCCTCAATCTGCTCTCTGTTTGTCTCTGCTGTTCTGTCTTTATCTCTGTCTCACCTGATCTGTGTCGATTTCTACATGTCTGTCTGTATCTCTCATTTCTCTCTCCCACTTCATTCTCTCTCTTTTATAATTTCCATACTATTAATTTTTCAAATTACATATAAAGATCGTTTTTAACATTCATTTTTTTAATTTAACATTCATTTTTGTAAGATTTTGAATTCCAAATTATCCCCACTCTCTCCATTACTTCCCCAAAAACCAAGCAGTCTGACATAGGGTATACATGTATAATCATTTTAAACATATTTCAATATTATGCATCTTATGCAAGAAAAACCAGACCAAAAGGGGAAAACACAACAAAGGAAAACAAACCAACCAAAAGCTGAAAACACCATTGTGCCGTCCACATTCAATTTCCATATATTTGGGAGCCATTTTTCATTCCCAGTCCACTGGAATCGCCCTGGACCCCTGTTATGCTCAGCAGACCCAAGGCACATCACAAGACTGACCAGCACATAACATCGTACCATTTCTTATCGAACAACAAGACTCCGTTACATTCAGATGCCATCACTTATTCAGCCATTCCCCAATCGATGGGCATCCACTCAATTTCCAGCTCCTTGCCACCCCACCGGGCTTCTCCAACCACTTTTGCACAGGTGGGTCCCTTCCCCTCTTTTATAATCCCTTACAGACAGAAACCCAGTAGTGAGACTGCTGGGTCAAAGGGTATGCACAGTTTGATAGCCCTTTGAGCACAGTTCCCAATTGATCTCCAGAATGGCTGGATCAGTTCACAAATTTACCAACAAGGCATTAGCCCTACTCTCCCTCTCTATTTCTCTTAATCCTTCTATCCATCACAATTATCTCTCTCTTTCTGTCTCTGAGTCTCTGTCTCTTTTTCTCTCTCTTTTACTGTCTCCCTCTCCAGAGCATCTCTCTTTTTCCCTGTCTCTCACTTACTCTCTCTCTCTCTCTTTGTATGTATGTCCTCCCCTTTTTGTCTCTCTCTCCCTCTCCCTCTCTCTCTGTTTCTTGGATTATCTGTGCATTTTTATTTATCTCTTTGTCTCTCTCAATCTCTCCCTCTGTTTCCCTTTGTCTTTCTCTCTATGTATCTTCGTGTGTCTTGGTGTCTCTCTTTTCTCTCTTTTCCCACCAATTCTTCTCTCTCTCTTTCCCTCCCTCAACCTGCTCTGTTTGTCTCTCCTTTTCTGTCTTTATCACTGTTTCACCTGATCTGTGTCTATTTCTACATGTCTGTCTGTGTCTCTCTCATTTCTCTCTCCCACTTCATTCTATCTCTTTTATAATTTCCATACTATTTATTTTTCAAATTACATATAAAGAGTGTTTTTAACATTCATTTTTGTAAGATTTTGAATTCCAAATTATCCCCACTCTCTCCATTACTTCCCCAAACACCAAGCAGCCTGACATAGGGCATACATGTACAATCATTTTAAACATATTTCCATATTATGCATCTTATGCAAGAAAAACCAGACCAAAAGGGAAAAACCACAACAAAGGAAAACAAACCAAACCAATAGCTGAAAACACCCTTGTGCCGTCCACATTCAATTTCCATATATTTGGGAGCCATTTTTCATCCCAAGGCCACTGGAATCGCCCTGGACCCCTGTTTTGCTTAGCAGGACCCAAGGCACATCACAAGATTGACCAGCACATAACCTTGTACCATTTTATACTGAACAACTTTACATTCAGATGCCATCACTTACTCAGCCATTCCCCAATCAATGGGCATCCCCTCAATTTCTAGCTCCTTGCAACCACAAAAAGGGCTACTACAACCATTTTTGCCCATGGAAGGCCTTTTCCCTCTTTTTTTTTAAATTATAGTTTTTTATTGACAGAACATCTTTTTCCTCTTTTAAGACCTCTTTGGGATACAGACCCAGTAGTGAGACTGCTGGATCAAAGAGAATGCAGTTTGAAGGCCCTTTGGGGCTGGCTCCAAATTGATTTCCAGAATGGCTGAATCAGTTCACAAATGCACCAACAACACATTAGCCTCACTCTCTCTATTTCTCCACCTTTGTTCTCTGCATCATGGTCTTATCTGCCTCTGTTTCTCTCTCCTCCTCCCTCCTTCTTTGTCTGTCTCCGTGTGTCTTCTCTGTCTCCCTGCCTCTATTTCTCTCAAGCCCATCTTTCCCCCTCCTTCCTTTTTTCTCTCAATCTCTCTGTCACTCTCTATGTGTGTATGTCTGTGTGTCCCTTTCTCTCTCTCTCTCTCTCTGTCTCTGTGTGTGTGTGTCTGTTTCTATCACTTTTATCTGTGTGTGCATCTATCCTCTATATATATTGCTCTCTGATTGTCTGTGCATTTTGTTTGTGTCTCCTCCTCAGTCTTTGTCTCTCTGTCTCTCTCTGTCTTAGGCTCATCCAACCAACCCTTCTATATCTCTTTCCCTCCCTTCTCTCTCCCCTCCTTTCCTCACCCTGCTCTCACTGTCTCTGTCTCTCCTCTAGCCTATCTCTGCATATATATATATATACACACATATACACATATACATACATATATATGTGTGTGTATATATATATATATATATGTATATATATATACTGAGAGAAAGAGAGAGAGAGAGAGATCTCCATCTATCTCTCTTTATTTGTCTTTTCCTCTCAGGCTCTGTCTCTATGTCTCTGTGTGTCTTTCTCTCCCCACTGACCCTTCTATATATCTTTTCTTCCTCATGCTGTTCTCTCTTTCTGTTTCTGTCTCTCTCTCTCAATATGTCTTTCTATCTATATCTCTCTCCATCTGTCTCGCTCTCTCACATGCTCACTGTCTCTCCCTATCTATCTCTCTCCCCCACTTCACTCTCTTTTTAAAATTTCAATACTATTTTATTTTTCCAGTTACATGCAAAGATTGTTTTTCACATTCATTTTTGTAAGATTTTGAATTCCAAATTATGCCCCCTCTCTCCCTTCCCCAAACACCAAGCAGTCTGACATAGGACATACATGTACAATCATTTTAAACATATTTCCATATTACGCATCTTTTCAAGAAAAAGCACGACAAAGGAAAACAAACCAACCAAAACACCCTTGTGCCGTCCACATTCAATTTTCATACATTTGGGGGCCATTTTCCATCCCAAGTCCACTAGAATTACCCTGGACCCTTGTTTTGCTCAGCAGGACCCAAGGCACATCACAAGACTGACCAGCAATAACCTTGTACCATTTCTTATTGAACAACATTACATTCAGATGACATCACTTATTCAGCCATTCCCCAATCGATGGGCATCCCCTCAATTTCCAGCTCCTTGCCACCCCAGAGGGCTTCTACAACCATTTTTGCACAGGTGGGTCCCTTCCCCTCTTTTGTGATCCCTTAGAGACAGAAACCCAGTAGTGAGACTGCTGGGTCAAAGGGTATGCACAGTTTGATAGCCCTTTGAGCATAGTTCCCAATTGATCTCCAGAATGGCTGGATCAGTTCACAAATTTACCAACAATGCATTAGCCCTACTCTCCCTCTCTACTTCTCTTAATCCTTCTGTGCATCACAATCATCTCTCTCTGTCTCTGAGTCTCTGTCGCTTTTTCTCTCTCTTTTTCTGTCTCTCTCACCAGTGCATCTCTCTTTTTCCCTCTCTCTTACTCTCTTTGTATGTATATCTTTCCCCTTTCTGTCTCTTTCTGTGTCAGTCTGTGTCTCTCTCTCTGTCTCTGTCTCTCTCATGATCTGTGCATTTTTGTTTATCTCCTTTGTCTCTCTCAATCTCTCTCTCTGTCTCTGTCTCTATGAGTCTGTGTGTGTCTCGTTTTCTCTTTTTTCTCTCTCTTTTCCCATCAATTCTTCTATCTCTCTTTCCTCTCCTTCAACCTGCTCTGTTTGTCTCTCCTCTTCTGTCTTTATCTCTCTCACCTGATCTGTGTCTATTTCTACATGTCTGTCTGTGTCTCTCATTTCTCTCTCCTCACTTCACTCTTTCTCTTTTATAATTTCCATATTATTTATTTTTCAAATTACATGTAAAGATTGTTTTTAACATTCATTTT
Organism: Sarcophilus harrisii; assembly: GCF_902635505.1. Lineage (NCBI taxonomy): Eukaryota > Metazoa > Chordata > Mammalia > Dasyuromorphia > Dasyuridae > Sarcophilus > Sarcophilus harrisii. The sequence continues at coordinate 77,740,059 of NC_045432.1, read as the reverse complement.
TTTAATTTAACATTCATTTTTGTAAGATTTTGAATTCCAAATTATCCCCACTCTCTCCCTTCCCCAAACACCAAGCAGCCTGACATAGGGCACACATGTATAATCATTTTAAACACATTTCCATATTACGCATCTTATGCAAAAAAAACCAGACCAAAAGGGGAAAACAAAACAAAGGAAAAACCAACCAAAAGCTTAAAACACCCTTGTGCCGTCCACATTCAATTTCCATATATTTGGGAGCCATTTTTCATCCCCAGTCCACTGGAATCGCCCTGGACCCCTGTCTTGCTCAGCAGGACCCAAGGCACATCACAAGACTGACCAGCACATAACATTGTACCATTTGTTACTGAACAACATTACATTCAGATGCCATCCCTTACTCAGCCATTCCCCAATCAATGGGCATCCCCTCAATTTCCAGCTCCTTGCAACCACAAAAAGGGCTACTACAACCATTTTTGCCCATGGAAGGCCTTTTCCCTCTTTTTTTTTAAATTATAGTTTTTTATTGACAGAACATCTTTTTCCTCTTTTAAGACCTCTTTGGGATACAGACCCAGTAGTGAAACTGCTGGATCAAAGAGAATGCAGTTTGAAGGCCCTTTGGGCCTGGCTCCAAATTGATTTCCAGAATGGCTGAATCAGTTCACAAATGCACCAACAACACATTAGCCTCACTCTCTCTATTTCTCCACCTTTGTTCTCTGCATCATGGTCTTATCTGCCTCTGTTTCTCTCTCCTCCTCCCTCCTTCTTTGTCTGTCTCCGTGTGTTATCACTCTCTATGTGTGTATGTCTGTGTGTCCCTCTCTCTCTCTCTCTCTCTCTCTCTGTCTCTGTGTGTGTGTGTCTGTTTCTATCACTTTTATCTGTGTGTGTATCTATCCTCTATGTTTATTGCTCTCTGATTAACTGTGGATTTTGTTTGTGTCTCCTTCTCAGTCTTTGTCTCTCTGTCTCTCTCTGTGTCTTAGGCTCACCCAACCAACCCTTCTGTATCTCCTTCCCTCCCTTCTCTCTTCCCTCACCCTGCCATGTCTCTGTCTCTCCTCTAGCCTATCTCTGTCTCCTAATCTCTCTGAGTATGTATATATATATATATATATATATATATATATATATACACACATACACAGAGAGAGAGAGAGAGACAGAGAGATCTCCATCTATCTCTCTTTATTTGTCTTTTGCTCTCAGGCTCTGTCTCTATGTCTCTGTGTGTCTCTCTCTCCACACTGACCCTTCTATATATCTTTTCTTCCTCATGCTGTTCTCTCTTTCTGTTTCTATCTCTCTCTCTCAATATGTCTTTCTATCTATATATCTCTCCATCTGTCTCGCTCTCTCACATGCTCACTGTCTCTCCCTATCTATCTCTCTCCCCCACTTCACTCTCTTTTTAAAATTTCAATAGTATTTTATTTTTCTAGTTACATGTAAAGATTATTTTTCACATTCATTTTTATAAAATTTTGAATTCCAAATGATCCCCACTCTCTCCATTACTTCCCCAAACACCAAGCAGCCTGACATAGGGCATACATGTACATTCATTTTAAACATATTTCCATATTACGCATCTTATGCAAGAAAAACCAGAACAAAAGGGGAAAACACAAGAAAGGAAAACAAACCAACCAAAAGCTGAAAACCCCCTTGTGCCGGCCACATTCAATTTCCATATATTTGGGAGTCATTTTTCATTCCCAGTCCACTGCAATCGCCCTGGACCCCTGTTTTGCTCAGCAGACCCAAGGCACATCACAAGACAGACCAGCACATAACCTTGTACCATTTCTTATTGAACAACAAGACTCCGTTACATTCAGATGCCATCACTTATTCAGCCATTCCCCAATCGATGGGCATCCACTCAATTTCCAGCTCCTTGCCAGCACAGAGGGCTTCTACAACCACTTTTGCACAGGTGGGTCCCTTCCCCTCTTTTATAATCCCTTAGAGACAGAAACCCAGTAGCGAGACTGCTGGGTTAAAGGGTATGCACAGTTTGATAGCCCTTTGAGCATAGTTCCCAATTGATCTCCAGAATGGCTGGATCAGTTCACAAATTTACCAACAAGGCATTAGCCCTACTCTCCCTCTCTACTTCTCTTAATCCTTCTGTCCATCACAATTATCTCTCTCTTTCTGTCTCTGAGTCTCTGTCTCTTTTTCTCTCTCTTTTACTGTCTCCCTCTCCAGAGCATCTCTCTTTTTCCCTGTCTCTCACTTACTCTCTCTCTCTCTCTTTGTATGTATGTCCTCCCCTTTTTGTCTCTCTCTCCCTCTCCCTCTCTCTCTGTTTCTTTGATTATCTGTGCATTTTTATTTATCTCCTTTGTCTCTCTCAAATCTCTCCCTCTGTTTCTCTTTGTCTTTCTCTCTATGTGTCTTCGTGTGTCTTGGTGTCTCTCTTTTCCCACCAATTCTTCTCTCTCTCTTTCCCTCCCTCAACCTGCTCTGTTTGTCTCTCCTCTTCTGTCTTTATCTTTCTCTCACCTGATCTGTGTCTATTTCTACATATCTGTCTGTGTCTCTCTCATTTCTCTCTCCTCACTTCATTCTCTCTCTTTTATAATTTCCATATTATTTATTTTTCAAATTACATGTAAAGATTGTTTTTAACATTCATTTTTTAATTTAACATTCATTTTTGTAAGATTTTGAATTCCAAATTATCCCCCCTCTCTCCCTTCCCCAAACACCAAGCAGCCTGACATAGGGCATACATGTACAATCATTTTAAACATATTTCCATATCACGCATCTTTTCATGAAAAATCAGACCAAAAGGGGAAAACACAACAAAGGAAAAACCAACCAAAAGCTGAAAACACCCTTGTGCCCTACACATTTAATTTCCATACATTTAGGAGCCATTTTCCACCCCAAGTCCACTGGAATTACCCTGGACCCCTCTTTTGCTCAGCAGACCCAAGACACATCACAAGACTGACCAGCAATAACCTTGTACCATTTCTTATTGAACAACAAGACTCCATTACATTCAGATGCCATCACTTATTCAGCCATTCCCCAATCAATCGGTATCCCCTCAATTTCCAGCTCCTTGCCACCCCAGAGGGCTTCTCCAACCATTTTTGCACAGGTGGGTCCCTTCCCCTCTTTCATGATCCCTTAGAGACAGAAACCCAGTAGCGAAACTGCTGGGTCAAAGGGCATATACGGTTTGATAGCCCTTTGAGCATAGTTGCCAATTGATCTCCAGAATGGCTGGATCAGTTCACAAATTTACCAACAACGCATTAGCCCTAGTCTCCCTCTCTATTTCTCTTAATCCTTCTGTGCATCACAATCATCTCTCTCTTTCACTCTCTGAATCTCTGTCTCTTTTTCTCTTTTTCAGTCTCCCTCTCCAGTGCATCTCTCTTTTTCCCTCTCTCTTACTCTCTCTGTGTCTAACTCTTTGCATGTATATCTTCCCCCTTTCTGTCTCTTTCTGTGTCTGTCTGTCTCTCTGTCTGTTTCTCTGATTATCTGTGCATTTTTATCTCCTCTGTCTCTCTCAATGTCTCCCTCTATCTCTCTCTTTGTCTTTGTCTCTATGAGTCTGTGTGTGTCTCGGTGTCTCTTTTTTCTCTCTCTTTTCCCATCAATTCTTCTATCTCTCTTTCCCTCCCTCAATCTGCTCTCTGTTTGTCTCTCCTTTTCTGTCTTTATCTCTCTTACCTGATCTGTGTCTCTCATTTCTCTCTCCCACTTCATTCTATCTCTTTTATAATTTCCATATTATTTATTTTTCAAATTACATGTAAAGATTATTTTTAACATTCATTTTTTTAATTTAACATTCATTTTTGTAAGATTTTGAATTCCAAATCATCCCCACTCTCTCCGTTACTTCCCCAAACACCAAGCAGCCCGACATAGGGCACACATGTACAATCATTTAAACACATTTCCATATTAAGCATCTTATGCAAGAAAAACCAGACCAAAAGGGAAAAACACAACAAAGGAAAACAAACCAACCAAAACACCCTTGTGCCGTCCACATTCAATTTCCATACATTTGGGAGCCATTTTCCATCCCAAGTCCACTGAAATTACCCTGGATCCCGGTCTTGCTCAGCAGGACCCAAGGCACATCAAAAGACTGACCAGCAATAACCTTGTACCATTTCTTATTGCACAACATTACATTCAGATGTCATCACTTATTCAGCCATTCCCCAACTGATGGGCATCCCTCAATTTCCATCTTGCAACCACAAAAAAAGGCTGCAATAACTATTTCTGAACATGTGGTCTTTCCCCCTCTTTTATGAGCTCTTTGGGAAAGAAACCCAGTAGTGAGACTGCTGTGTACCCTTTGGGTACCTTTGGGGTATGCACAGTTTGGTAGTCCTTTGGCCCAATTCCAAATTGTGTTCTAGAATGGCTGAATCAGTTCACAAATTTGCCAACAAAGATTAGCCCCACTATCCCTCTATTTTTCTGTCTTATTTTTTCTCTGCATTACTATTATGTCTGTCTCTGTCTCTCTTTCTTTCTCCCATCTCTTTCTGCCTCCTCCCTTTTTTCTCTCAATCTCTCTTTTTTCTGTCTATTCATGTCACTCATTCTCTGTGTGCGTCTCTGTCAATCTATGTGTATAGCTCTCCTCCCATTTCTGCCTGTATTTTTCTTTATCTTTCTGATTATCTTTTCATTTTTGTTCGTCTCCCTCTCTCTCTCTCTCGGTTTCTCTCTCTCTGTTTCTTTGTCTTTCTCTGTGACTGTGTCTGTCTTCTCTTTTTTTCTCTCTCCTCACTGACTCTTCATTCTCTCTCTCTCTGCTTTCTCTCTCTTCCCTCCCTCATCTTGTGCTCTCTGTCTGTCTATCTCTATTTATTTCTAGATCTATCTTTCTCTCGTTACCTGTCTCTCTCCCTATCTCCCTGTCTCTGTCTCTATTTTTCTCTTCCCCCATTTCACTCTCTCTTTTATAATTTCCAGGCCATATTATTTTTCCAGTTACATGTAAAGCAAGTTTTCAACATTCATTTTTGAAAGATTCTGAATTCCAAATTATCCCCACTCTCTCTCTCCTCTACCTCCCCCTCCCCAAAACACCAAGCAGTCTGACATAGGTTATACATGTACAATCATTTTAAACATTTCCCTATTACGCATCATATGCCAGAAAATCAGTCCAAAACGTAAAAAGCACAAGACAGGAAAACGAACCAACCAAAAGGCTGAAAACACCATTCTCCCTCCACACCCCGTCCCCACCCATTTGGATGCCATCTTACACCCCAAGTCTACTGGAATTGCCAGAAATCACTATTATTTAGGAGAGCTAACAGAGATCCATAGGATTGATCACATAACCTTGTATCATTTCTTATTGAACAATAATGTTCCATTACATTCATATCCCATCACTTATTCAGCCATTCCTCCATTGATGTGCATCCCCTCACTTTGTTGCAACCACAAAGAGGGCTGCCACAATTATTTTTGGACATATGGGTCCTTTCTCCTCTTTTATCACCATCCTTGTGGGATACAGAGCCAGTAGTGAGACTGTTGCATCAAAGGGGATGCACAGTTTGCCAGCCCTTGGGGCAGAGTTCCAAATTGGTCTCCAGAATGGCTGGATCAGTTCACAAATCCACCAGAAATGCATTATTCTCAATCTTTCTGTCTCTTTCTGGATTTCTCTCTATATATAATTCTCCCTTAATATCTCTTTTTTAGTTCTTCTATACATCTCTATCTCCTTCTTCTGTCCATGTGTGTCTCCCTTGAGCTCTCTGTCTCTCTCTCTCTCTCTCACTCTCCCTCGCTCTCGCTCTGTAGCCCATCTCTATCCCCCTCCTCCCTTTTTTCCTCTTAATTTCTCTTTTTGTCTGTGTCTCTGTTACTCTCTCCATCCATTTCTCTGTGTGTCTCACTCCCTGTATCTACCTATCTTTCTATGTCTCTGTGTGTCTATCCTGCCCCCCTTCTCTCTCTCTCTTCTCCCTCCCTCCCTCCTCTCTCTCTGTCTCACTGATAATCTGTGCATTTTTGTTTCTCCCTCCCTCTCTGTCCCTCTATGTGTTTCTCTGTCTTTCTCTCTGCCCCGCTCCCTCCCTCTCCCTCCACTGTGTCTCTCTCTGGCTTGCTCACTCTCTCTCTTTTTTCTCTCTCTTTCTGTCTCTCTGTCTTGTCTATCTCTTTCGTTTTTCTCTATCCTCTCTCTGTATCTCTCTTTTCTTTGTATCTCTGTCTCTCTCCCTCTCTCTGTCTGCCTCTGGCTCTCTCCTTCCCTCCCATTTCACTCTTTTTAAATTTCAACAGTAATTGAATTTTCCAGGTACCTGTAAAAATTCGTTTTAACAGTCATTTTAATTTGAATCCCAAATGGCCCCCCTGGTTTCCTCATCCCCCCCTCTCAAAAACAGCAAGCAATCTGACATAGGTTATACATGTATAATCATTTTAACATATTTCCATACTAATCTTAAGCAAGAAAGATCAGACCAAAAGAGGAAAAGTACAACAAAGAAAAACGAACCAACCAAAAGGCTGAAAACACCATTCTGCCTCCACACAGTCTCCACCCATTCGGAGGCCATTTTACACCCCAAGTCTGCTGGAATTGACAGAGATCATCATATTGCTCAGGAGAGCTAAGGTTTAACATGAGGTTGCACAGCCTATAATCCTGTATATTTCCTACTGAACAAGAACAATCAATTACATTCATATACCATAACTTGTTCGGCCATTCCCCAGTTGATGGCCATCCACTCAGTTTCCAGCTCCTTGCCACCACAAGGGCCGCTACAAACATTTTACACATGTGGGTCCTTTCCCCTCTTTTGTGATCTCTTACATACAGACCCAATAATTACAATGCTGAATCAAAGGGTACGGACACTTCCATAACCCTTTGGGCAGAGTTTCAAAATGCTTTGCAAATCAGTTCACAACTTCACCAACACATTAGCTCCGCTCTCTCTCTCTCTCTCTCATAGTTTTTCTCTATATCATGATCACATCTGTGTCTGTTTCCCTGTGTGTCTGTCTCTGCCTCTCCCCACTGACCTGTCTGCCTCATTCCCTCCCTTGCCTCTTTCTTTCCCACTCCTTCATCCTGCTCTCTCTTTATGTCTGTCTCTCCTCTGACTCTATGTCTCTCTCTGTCTTTCCCTGACTAATAATTTTACTTATTTCATAATCAACTTATGAATTAAAACAAATATTTTCATACCTCTGTAGAATAGAAAAATAAAAATTATTATTACACAAATTTCTAAAATTAGACAACACTAATTCTTTTAAATATATAACAAAATTTTCCTTTTCTTTTTAAAAATTATTCTTCTCCTCATCAGTCTACCACCAAGTGTGTGTGTGTGTATCTGTGTGTGCTGTGTGTATGTCTGTATGTACATACACACATGCATGTGAATGTATGCATAGTATAAAACTATTCTATACATATTTCTATTTATCAATTTTTTCTCGTCCAACATTTACTTTGTATGTCCTTTAATATCAGTTGTTCTAAAATAACATTGTTGATGTATACAACATTCTCTTAATTCTACTTATTTTAATGTACATTATTATATGCATGTGTGTATCCATGTTTTCTAAGACCTTCAACTCTTCCCTCTCTCACAAAACACTCAATTGAAAATCTTGTCATTACTTTCTCTACATTATCTTTCACAATTGTCCCTTCTTTTGAATCATACAACAACCTTTCATTCAGTCGTTCATCTTCTTTGTATAGATCATTTTAATATCTTTTAAATGCCTTCATTCTTAAGTTTCTTAACTCCTCTGTCTTCAAATTGCTACCAAATCAATTTTCCTAAAGGATTCTATATGACATATCAACTATATACGTAAAAGGTCAGTAACTCTATATGAAATCTAGGATGAAATAAAACTTCTTTCTTTAGGATTTAAGCTCTTCCCTTAACCTGACTCATTTTTTTATATTTCTAACCTTCTTACAAATTACTATTTTCAACATACAATAAGATTCAGTTAGCCCTGTGTTTCATGCTATTATACTATTTTCCACCCTCCATGCTTTTTCTTTTTTGGCTGTTCTCTCATCTTGGAAATGCTTCCTCTCTTCTCTTTTTGTCTTCTGGGATCCTTGTCTTCTTCATCATTTAGTTCAAACACTGTCTTTCTGGTCTTCCCAACTATTAATGCATTTCTTTTAAGATTAGTTTCCATCTGCTCTGTATCATTTATTTAGTTTTTTGTCTACTTGTGTATATGTTGCTTTCTTCAATAAATATTCCTAATAGAGGAAAACTTTTTAAATATTTTTCCTGTGGTTAAAAAGTACTTAGAATGGTGTTAGAACATTTCTAATACATGATTGTTGATTGATTGAAGTCTTCATTCTCTCTAATCCATTTTCCATATTTCTGCATAATTTATAGCCATAAAACTTAGGTGTAATCATGTCCCCTCTATTCAGTAATCAACAATGACTTCTTATTGGCTTAAAATAATGTAAACTATATAATGATAATTTTATAATAAAATACAAACTCTTTGTTATTAAAAATATTCCCATTTTGACTGAACCCTGCCTTTCCAAGTTTGCCACCCATTGTTCGCTTCTCATGATCTTATTTATGTTACTGAAAAGCTGATCTTCCTGTCCTCAATGTTATATTTAATTTTCTATATTTTTGCACAGGTTGTTCCATATACATAAAATCAATTCATTTTTCAACCAATAAGCAAATATATGTTAAGTATAAGCTATTTTCCAATCACTGTAAAAGCATTTAAAATATAAACACAAAAGAAAGCAGTCCCTGACTTTAAGTAACTTACATTTTATCTAGAGAACAATATGTACCTTTAAGTATACTGAAGATACACAACAAAGTTAATATAAGAACAATTCTATAGCACTCAGCTCAAGGCATCAGGAAGTTAGTCAGTCAGACAAAAATAATTTATTAAAAATCTATAATATGCCATTCACCAAGTCAAGTGTTAAGAATACAAATAAGTGATATAAGGGAGCTTATATTCTAATATGAGAGAAAACGTGTCAACAACTATGTATATAGAAAATATATATTAGATAAACTAGAGACAATTAACAAAGGGAAGGATCTCTTATTAAGGGTGATCAGAAAAGTTTTCTCAAAGAAAGTGGGGTTTTTAGTTGGTACTTGAAAGAAATCAAGGAATTCAGGAAGAGATATGAAGAAAAAGAACATTGTAGGAATGGGGAATGACCAATGAAAATGAACACAACTGTGAGATGGAGTATTTTCTTCAAGGAACAAGGGCATAAGTGTCATTGGATCAGAGAGTACAACAGGGATAGTAAAAGGAAAGAAGATTGGAAAGAGGGGAGATAGGTTTCAAAAGGTTTTAAATGTTAAATGAGAAGTTTATATCTGATCACAAAGGTGATTAGAATTCACCAGAATATATTGAGCAGCGGAGACAAAGAAGGGAATTGATATGACCTTTGCTTTAAGATCACTTTGACAGTTGAGTGGAGTAGACTGAAGTTGGGAAAGATCTGAGTCAGAGAAATCAAACAGAAAGTTACTGAAATGCTTCATACATGAGGTGATATGAGTTGTACAGGGTGGAAGGAAATGGCAAAAAAAGGAAGGAAGTAATAAGGGAGAAAATTTGGGGAGGAAAGATAGAATTCAGTTTTGTGCATGTTGAGTTGAAAAAATGATCTCATATAAAATGGCCTGAGTTTGAGTAGATCTAGGGATTCTAAGAGATAAGATCGAGAAGGCTATATGTTCAAAGATTGAGGGGCACAGTGGAAAAAATCCTGGATTTGGAATTAGAGGACCTTTATTTAAATTGTGTTTCAAATTATGCTTTAGATAAGTCATTTAAAATCTCTTGGCCTTGTTTTCCTCAATTATAAAAATAAAGTAATTAAAACAGATGAACTTGAAGTTTAGACCTATCTCTAAATATGTTCCTGTGAAGCTATGCCCCATTTTCTTTGAAGTATCCTTAATACCTATGGGGAGGTGGAAATGAATTCAGTATTGCATACCTTAATAGGTATTCTTCTAGATTTGATGTTAGAAACTTTTGTTTAAATCCTTTCTCTGGTTTCCTTCTGATAGAACTAAAATGGCAGGGTAGAGACTGTAAATATCATCAATAAAAATGGTACCAAAAAGAAAGTATATATTGATTAGGAAAGGACTAAAAAGCTGCTATTTGAATATAATAAAATATTATCGTACAATAAGAAATGATTAAGATGAAGAATACTAGAGAAACATGAAAAGAAGTACAGGAACTAAAATATAGTGAAGAAAGAAAAAGTATAAAAATATTATGCATAATGATTATCACAATGTTTTTGTCAATGACAAAAAGCCAGTAGAGGAACTTGTTGGTTCAGTGGGTAGAAGAGCACTGGGCCAGAAAGTGGAACACCTGAATTCAAATCCAACCTAAGACACTAGTTGTATGATTGGACAAGTGCCTTAATCTCTATTTGTCTCAGTTTTCTCAATTTTAAAGTGGAGATAGATATTAGTAGCACATAACTTATAAGGTTGTTTTGAAGATCACATGCAATAATATTTCTACAAAGCACTTAACCCAATGCTTGACACATAGTAGCTGCAATATAAATATTTAATCCTTCCTTTTCCCACCTCAATCCCAGACAATTATAATGACCAATCTCAACCCTTAAGGAATAGAAAGCCTATTTTCCTCTTTTCATTGGAGAAGTGAAGGACTATAGCTATAGACTTGAATATACTATCAGAACTTAGAAAAGTATTGTCTGGTTTCAATTTTCCTTTATTAAAAAAAAAAAGCCATTATGTGCAAGAAAGGAATAGGAAGTTGTATGTAGAGATCTGGAAATGAGGGTGATATAACCAAGAAAAGACACCAATGATTCTTTAATGGCATCATTTTGGAAAGATCTGGGACTTCCAGAGAGCGAATATTTAATGGGAAGGGATACCTTTCACTGAATCATTTGTGAAAAAGCTCTAAAATGGCAACTATGAGCTCTCTCTTGATCTCAGAGTTGTAATATTCAACAATGTTTAGTAACATACATACACACACACACACACACACACACACACACAGTAAGTGTGCAAGCTAGATAGCTACAATGAACATGGATGTCTCTTTTCTGTAAAGTTTTATCCTCATAAATATAGGCATGACCCTAACAATCCCCACCCTCATTCCCCATTCTGGAATTAAAATAAGAATTAAGTTAAAGATCAGACATCTGGTCTAATTTCAAAAAAGGCTAAAAATTATTAGATAGAGGCAGCCAATGCAGAAAATATTAGACCTGTAACTATAAGCTGTCCAGATCTGTCTGTACATAAGCATAACAAGAAAAATTCTGAGACTGAGCATAATAAAGAATATTTAGGTTGTCGTTTTTTCTTAAACTAATAAAGAGCACCATTGCTGTTTCTACAAAAAGAAGTTTAAAAGTTCACAGGGTTGAATATTTTGTTCTTTATTTTAAAATATGCTTGCTGTTAAATCAATTGTGGATTGTAACATAATCCAATTTTCAATTATTTTTATTGGGTGCATACAAATGCCAGTTATTGTTTTTAAAAATTGCCAACCCCAGCAGCAAATTTTGAAAAATGCCATTTTAATTAAATAAGCATTATTTTATTGTTTACCTGGAATGGTTAGGAAGAAGTTCTCTACATCAATTTCATAATCATTGTGTTAAGTAAATTGAACTGTTTGAAGAGGCTATAATATGATTCATATGTCGATCATGTTATTTTACAACCTGTAATTAGTGCCTCCCTGTATTTTTTATATAAGAATGTGAAAGCTGCAACCATTACTGACACAAAGTATTTTGTAAGTTACTAGTGTTTGTAGGAATACTAACATATTTAATCTGAAATTAAGCACATCATTATTGCTGATAGCTATTCAAGTGCAGTTGATCTGACCATCTTATAAGTATCGTAAAGCTTCCAAAAACTGACTTTCTAAAAACATGAGTATAAAGTATTAGTTTTTAAATTATACATACCTGGCTTTTGCCTTACATTGTCCTTTCAAAATTCATATGTAATCCAAGTTTGAAAAAAAAAATGGAATGAAACTGGAAATCTTATCCACAAAATGATGTTTATGGGTTACATCAATTTCAATTTGATTGAAAACCAACTAGTACATTTTTGATAATGAGTATAACTATTATTCTATTTTTAACAGCTATAATTTTATAGCCTGTCACTAGAGGACACATTATAGTTTGTTTGTTTGTTTTTTTCACAAGAGAAAATAAAAGAGGAAAAGTTGCAAATCCCTTTAGATGTACCTTGAAACCAGAAGGAATTTCCAAAGTAAGCCAAAAAAAACACTTTATCTATAGAATGAAAAGGGAAATTAAATGCTCTATTGATAACTTTGAAAAATAAAAAATAAAAACCATGAAATGTTTCTAGATTCCTATCAAAGATTTGATTCACCTTTTAAAAATCACTTACACTTGCTTCTTGGAGAAAATTTAATCTTCAAACCTGCATTGCCTATCAATCAACTTAATTGTTTAAAAGTTTATGGGTTTATATTCAAAATTTAAACAAACAAAATCAGATCACTATTGCCTATATATACTTAAAGGCCTAAGTGTTGAATGTAAATTAAAATTCACCTAAAATAATATATAGCATGTATCATACTCTGATCAGAATTGGCTTAAAGAGAAAAATATTAGACATATTCGATTTATAGTGAAATTTCTTCCACCTTGTTGAAAAGTGGGAGGGCATAAGTGAAAAGGGAAGGAGTAAGCTAAGCAGAAGGGAATACAGAAATCGTGAGGAAAAGGAGTAAGATAGAAGGAGGAACTTTAAGGTGGGGGGAGGGATACAAAAGGGAGGACTGTGAGAAGCAAGTGGTGCTCACAAGTTTAATACTGCAGAGGGTGCTAAGGAGGAAGGAAAGGAGAAAAGCATAAGCAGGGTTTAACAAGATGGCAAGTAATACAAAATTGGTAATTTTAAACATAAATGTGAATGGGTTAAACTCCCCCATAAAGAGGAAACAGTTAGCAGACTGGATTAAAAGCGAGAATCCTACAAAATATTGTTTACAGGAAACACACCTGAAGCAATGTGATCCATACAGGGTAAAGATAAAAGGTGGGAGCAGAATCTGCTATGCTTCAGGTGAAGTCAAAAAAGAAGAGGTAGCCATCCTGATTTCAGATCAAGCAAAAGCAAAAATTGATCTAATTAAAAGATCTAAGGAAGGGCACTAAGTCTTGCTAAAGGGTAGCATAGATAATAAAGCAATATCATCAATATTAAACATATATACACCAAGTGGTGTAGCATCTAAATTCTTAAAAGAGAAATTAAGAGAGCTGCAAGAAGAAATAGACAGCAAAACTATAATAGTGGGAGATCTCAACCTTGCACTCTCTGAATTAGATAAATCAAACCACAAAACCACTTTATTAAAAAAGAAAGACGTCAAAGAGGTAAATAGAATACTAGAAAAGTTAGATATGATAGATCTTTGGAGAAAACTAAATGGAGACAGAAAGGAGTCCACTTTCTTCTCAGTAGTTCATGGAACCTATTCAAAAGTTGACTATATATTAGGACATAAAAACCTCAAACTCACATGCAGCAAGGCAGAAATAGTAAATGCATCCTTTTATGACCATGATCCAATGAATATTAGATTCAATAAAGTCAGGGGGAAATAGACCAAAAAATAATTGGAAATAAAATAATCTCATACTAAAGAATGATTGGGTGAAACAGCAAATCATAGACATAATTAATAACTTCACCCAAAAAAATGACAATAATGAGATGTCATACCAAAATGTGTGGGATGCAGTCAAAGTGGTAATAAGGAGAAATTTTGTATCTCTAGAGGCCTACTTGCATAAAACAGAGAAAGAGAAGATCAATGAATTGGACTTGCAACTAAAAATACTAGAAAAAGAACAAATTAACCCCCCCCAGTCAAATACTAAACTTGAAATTCTAAAAATAAAAGAAGAGATTAATAAAATTGAAAGTAAAAAAAAATGAATTAATAAAACTAAGAGTTGGTTCTGTGAAAAAAAAACAATAAAATAGACAAACCTTTTAGTAAATCTGATTCAAAAAAAGAAAGAGGAAAATCAAATTGTTAGTCTTAAAAATGAAAAGGGAGAACTTGCTACTACTGAAGAGGAAGTTAGAGCAATAATTAGGAGTTATTTTGCCCAACTTTATGCCAATAAATGTGATAACTTAAATGAAATGGAAGAATACCTTCAAAAATATAGCTTGCCCATATTAACAGAGGAAGAAGTCAATTGGTTAAACAGTCCCATCTTAGGAAAAGAAATAGAACAACATATCAACCAACTCCCTAAGAAAAAATCCCCAAGACCAGATGGATTTACATGTGAATTCTACCAAACATTTAAAAAACAATTAGCTTCAATGATATATAAACTATTTGAAAAAGTAGGAATTGAAGGAGTCCTACCAAATTCCTTTTATGACACAGACATGGTACTGATACCTAAATCAAGTAGGTTGAAAACAGAGAAAGAAAATTATAGACCAATCTCCCTAATGAATATCAATGCTAAAATCTTAAATAAAATATTAGCAAAAAGATAACAGAAAATCATTCCCAGGATAATACACTATGACCAAGTAGAATTTGTACCAGGAATGCAGAGGTAGTTCAATATTAAAAAAAACTATTAAAATAATTGACTATAACAATAATAATCAAATTAACAAAAACCATATGATCATCTCAATAGAGGCAGAAAAAGCATTTGATAAAATCCAATGTCCATTCCTAATAAAAACACTTGAGAGTATAGGAATAAATGGAATTTTCCTTAAAATAGGAGCATATACTTAAAACCATCAGTAAGCATCATATGTAATGGGGATCAACTGGAACCATTCCCAGTAAGATCAGCAATGAAACAAGGTTGCCCGCTATCACAATTATTATTCAATATTCTATTAGAAATGCTAGATTTGGCAATAAGAGTCAAGAAAGTGATTAAAGGAATCAGAGTAGTTAATGAGGAAACCAAATTATCACTCTTTTGCAGATGATATGATAATATACTTAAAGAACCCCAGAGATTCTACTAAAAAGTTATTAAAAATAATTCATAACTTTAGCAAAGTTGAAGGATACAAAATAAATCCACATAAATCCTAAGCATTTTTATACATTACTAACAAAATCCAACAACAAGTGATACAAAGAAAAATTCCATTCAAAATACTTGTCGACAGCATAAAATATTTGGGAATCTATCTACCAAAGGAAAGTCAGGAATTATATGAGCAAAATTATAAAACACTTTCCACACAAATAAAGTCAGACTTAAATAATTGGAAAAATATTACGTGCTCTTGGATAGGCCAAGCAAATATAATAAAGGTGACAATACTCCCTAAACTAATCTATTTATTTAGTGCTATACCAATCAGACTCCCAAGAAACTATTTTAATGACCTAGAAAAAATAACAACAAAATTCATATGGAAGAACAAAAGGTCGAGAATTTCAAGGGAATTAATGAAAAAAAAAATCAAATGAAGGTGGCCTAGCTGTAGCTGATCTGAAACTATATTATAAAGCAGCAGTCACCAAAACTGGTATTGGCTAAGAAATAGATTAGTTGATCAGTGGAATAGGTTAGGTTCACAGGACAAGATAGTCAATAACTATAGCAATCTAGTGTTTGACAAACCCAAAGATCCCAACTTTTGGGATAAGAATTCACTATTTGACAAAAACTGTTGGGGAAAACTGGAAATTAGTATGGCAGAAATTAGGTATGGACCCCTACTTAACACCATATACCAAGATAAGATCAAAATGGGTCCATGATTTAGGCATTAAAAATGAGATCATAAATAAATTAGAGGAACATAGGATAGTTTACCTCTCAGACTTGTGGAGAAGGAAGGAATTTACAACCAAAAAAGTACTAGAAATCATTATTGATCACAAAATTGAAAATTTTGATTACATCAAAGTAAAAAGTTTTTGTGCAAACAAAACTAATGTAAACAAGATTAGAAGGGAAGCAACAAACTGGGAAAATATTTTTACAGTTAAAAGTTCTGATAAAGGCCTCATTTCCAAAATATATAGAGAACTGACTCTAATTTATAAGAAATCAAGCTATTCTCCAATTGATAAATGGTCAAAGGATATGAACAGACAATTTTCAGATGATGAAATTGAAACTATTTCTACTTATATGAAAGAGTGTTCCAAATCAATATTGATCAGAGAAATGCAAATTAAGACAACTTTTGAGATACCACTGTACACCTATCAGATTGGCTAAGATGATATGAAAAATTAATGATGAATGTTAGAGGGGATCGAGGAAAACTGGGACATTGATGTATTGTTGGTGGAGTTGTGAAGGAATCCAACCATTCTGGAGACCAATTTGGAATTAAAGTCAAAAAGTTATCAAACTGTGCATATCCTTTGACCCAACAGTGTTACTTCTGGGGCCCAAAGAGACACTAAAGAAAGGAAAGGGACTTGCATGTGCCAAAATGTTTGTGGCAGCCCTTTTTTGTGGTGGCTAGAAACTGGAAAATGAATGGATGCCCATCAATTGAAGAATGGTTGGGTAAATTGTGGTATATGAATGTTATGGAATATTATTGTTCTGTAAGAAATGACCAGCAGGATGAATACAGAGAGGCTTGGAAAGACTTACATGAACTAATGCTGAGTTAAATGAGCAGAACCAAGAGATCCTTATATATTTCAACAACAATACTGTATGAGGATTTATTCTGATGGAAGTGGATATCTTTGACAAAGAGATCTAATTCCATTCCAGTCGATCAGTGATGGACAGAATCAGCTACACCCAAATGAGGAACACTGAGGAATGAGTGTAAACTGTTTGCATTTTGTTTTTCTTCCCAGGTTATTTTTACCTTCTGAGTCCAATTCTTCCTGTGCAACATGAGAATTGTTAGGTCCTGCACACATATATTGCATCTAGGATATGCTATAACATATTTAACATGTATAAGACTGCCTGCCATCTAAGGGAGGGGCTGGAGGAAGGAAAGGGAAAAATCAGAACAGAAGTGAGTGCAAGGGATAATGTAAAAAATTACCCATGCCTATGTACTGTCAATAAAATGTTATAATTTTTTTTATAAAGTGTTGGGATTCTTTTAATAGAGCAAGAAGAAAACTTCTAAATTTTCTTAATTTTCAGCATATTTGAGCTAAAGAGAATTGAAATGATGTCTCCAAGGACTCACACACTAAGAGTCAGAGTAAATCTTCTAATACCTCTTCCAAGGTTCTTTCATGTGTAATGACATGCAATACTTGCAGGTCAGGGACAGTGTCTTTTTATCTCTGCATCTTTGTATATCTAGTGTCTAGCTTCATACTATAATAAATGTTGACTTGAATTTTGAGGTGACCTCTCAGCTCATTTGTTCCTTTTAGAAAACCAAAAAAGAACGTTAAAATTAAATTAGGGGACCACGACTACAAAACTCAAATGAGCTAGTTGTTTGTGTAATTATCTAGGAAGTCTGTGATTATTTTGTCAGAAAGCATTTGCAGGTTATTTATCCTGACAGTCTGAAATTTATTGGATAAGAGACAAATTTTCCTTCACTTTCCAAAATCTGGAATAAAGTCATTTTGGAAGTCAGTACTATCAGCAATAAAAATATTACAAATGCATCAAATTGAATAACAAGTTTTTTCTATTTTTGATGCTTCTAAAACTAAAGAACTCAAATAGCAAATTGTACTAAATGCTGACAGAAAATTTGTTTGTAAAAAGCCAAGTGACATATCATGACATTTCAAGATTAAACCATTTCTTAATTATAGCCTTGATAAGTTTGAGATATGAAAATAGCCAGGTTGTTTAAAATGTTATAGCATTCTGGAATAAAATTATACTCATCAGTATAGAATGTTTGCCATTATATCTATTTCTTCAGTTCGAAAAAGAGTTTATTAAGAAGAAAATAAGACTTAAAAAAAAAAGGTATTCAAAGGAGTTAACCAAGACTTTCAGTGTAACCCAATTAAAGCTATAAAAAGATTGTAATACCTATTCAAAGATATTATTAAGCACTGAAAAATTCATTAATTAGAATTAATTTGTGAAAGAGTGAGTAAAGACAATGTGAATAATTAAAAATTCTGAATTGTAGAATAATTTTAAAGAATAGAAGTTTATTGCTTTCTACCACATATAGAGATTTCAAGTAGACTAAGAAACTGTGGTCTTTAACTGATCTGTTTTTATCTATTGATATGAGTTTAATTAATGTATCAATGGTTTGCATGCAATTCAATATGTCTAAAATATTTTCAAATCATTTGTTCTTAGTAGTAACTTAAATATCAACTGCAATTTTCTCTTACATTATTGATTTACAGAGTACTATTTTTTTTTTCTCCAAGCCTCAAGATAAGCTTTATTGCAACTTTTTTGTCAGTTTTCCCAATAGTTTGGAGACAATTTACCAGAGGCTATATTATAGTAGAATTAACTTTCCCTTAGAAAACATTATTAGAATTCCAATAACAACAGTAATGATAATAATAATAACAGCAAATAACATTTACTTCAGGGATTAACCTAGATCCATGATTTAAAAAATATTTAATATCTTCAATGTAATTATTTCCATTGTTAGATAAATAGTGCCATGATTTAAAAAAAAAATCTTTGAATGATATAGTACTTTAGGATTTGTAAAATATAGTACATTTCTCATTTGATCCTTAGATCTCTTTGAAGTAAGTTCAATTATTATTTTCATTTCAAAGATGTATATTGATAATGATGGATGTCAAATGACTTGCTCAAGTTCAGGGAGTTAGTGTCTAAGTGTCTGTGTAGTGGTTAACATTCAAGTATTCCTGATTTATAGTACATTGCTCTCTCTATTACACCTCCTTGGTGACTCCAAAAATAAGAACCCAATTACATAAAGAGAAGGAATTTAAATTATATCTTGTGATATCAAACATTAACAAATTAATAATATGTGTCTCACTATAAGTTTATGTATTGTGATAGGAATACATTTCTGGACAGTTCAAGTTTGAAGTATTTAAAGGTCATATCCATATTTCTTTTTTAATCATGATTAGAAATTTTCTGTTTTATTTTATCAGTGTTTTTAAAATATTCCCATTTAACAATTCAGACTTCTAACACATTATCTTTTTTATCATCTTAACCAATAAATTCATTTAATTATATTGAGACAACATGACACAATATGAAGAAAAAATTTACTAGGGGATATGGAAAGAGAAGAAAGTTAAACTTCAGTGTGTATTTACTTAGCAGTGTCTGGGACCTGCTCACTAAAAGATTTCAGTGCCAGCCCAAATCCTGATCATGGCTGAGGAGTGAAGGGGCAGAACTCATGAAGATGGTCAAATGGGAGTCCATTTAATTCAAAATTTTCTCAATCTTATATACCCTAATACACTTACATAACTATAGCTCCCTGTGTATATGCTAACTATAGGATACTGCCTGTGAGACCACATTAAAAACAGCTTGCTATAGTGTGCAGATGTTTCCTTGCCACTTTAGTATAACTGCTTTAATCACAACACAGATTGTCATGCCCCCTGACTTCTCAGAAAGGCCAAGACACCTCTAGAGAGAATAGGGAGTCAAACCAGACACATCAGCAGTGTTCCTTCTACTGGTCTAAAAGGTTTTATACTTCACCCCAGGGTCCTCCACTATCTGTGACCCTCTACATAGCAATGTGACCCTGAGCAATTCACTAAGCCATTTTTCACTTCATCTCAAAAATGAGGATCACTCCCGCATAAACTATTTCATAGAATTGTTATAAAATCCTAATGAGCAAGTATATGCAAAATACTTTACAGATATCAAAATGCTACAAATATCAACTATTGTTACATAAATCATGATAAATAAAATGTGTTTTTTAATTGAAAGATGTCAGAAAAAAGAGAGTGATATCAGAGGGATTGGAAATCCATTCTTTCCTTTAGTTTTTTTTTTTTTTTTTTAATAAAATGCTGTTCATCTAGAAGCACAAATTAAAATAGTTCTGAGTGTTCAATTCAAACAAATAAAAGTGGCAAATAGGCAATATTGGAGGGACTATAGAAATACAGTCTTACTGTTGAGAGAGTTATGGAATTTTACATACAACAATTAACTTAAGTGTTTATATTTCTTGAGCCAGCAATTCTAGGTATAAATTGCTTAATGTAAATATCAAGGATTTCAAAAATATAAATACTTTGTATATGCTAAGTCAACTACAATATTATATTTGCAATAAAAAGGAAAGTAAAAATAAAAGAAAATGTATGTCCATTAGTTAGTGAGTCATTATTTATTAAGTTCCTACTTTGTGATAGATACTGTGCTAAACTCTGAGGATACAAAAAAGAAAAATCAAGACAACAATCCTTAACCTAATGCTGCTTATAATCTAAAAAGAAAATACAAAATGCAAATATCTATGCCCAAACAAGAAAAGCAAGATATCCCAATGGATAAAATACTGCACCTAAAGTCTGAAAAACTCATCTTTCTGAGTCATCAAGAGTAACATGACTGAAAATGACTAAACAACTACAAATATGTATGCAACAAGCATATAGTAATGTGTATTGATAGACTGAGTGAATTGAAGAGAAATTTAAATAGAAACTGAATAATCTACAATGATTATAATAACAAACAAAAGTATAATACCAAAAGATTGCTAAAGACTCGATTAATTATAATAACTAATCTTATTTCAAATAACTAATGATGAAATACCTCTTGCTTTTAAGTAGAAAGATGGGTGGCTGTGGTTATAGTATGTTATGTATTCTATATATTTTGACTCAGTGTCGATCAGCTGGTTTACTAAAGTATTTTTCTTTACTATGAGGTAGCATTCAATGACAGGGAAAATATATCAGAAAATAGTGATAACAAACATGAATAAAACTTTTTGTTTCCCATGGTACTACTCAGCTAATATTCTAGCTGAGTCTGTGCTTTTCAAATAGGTAGTCATCACTCTGTTTTTTAATACTTTCAAAGTTGGTCTCTATTAGCTTGTTAGAAGGGAGCTCCTAAATGGTAAATAATATTTACCTTAAGTAATTTATACCTAGAGATTTTTTTTTGTTTTAAACCAAAAGGCAGGAAAAAAATAAATTATTATTGATATATATTTGCAGAATTTAATGCATAAGGGTACTTCTCTATAATTTGTTTTAATCTCTCATTGGCCAGAAAAGGAATCTCAGGCCTCCAGCAGATTAAATGATTATCCCATATTATACAGTTAGCTGAACCAAACTTTCATGATAGCAAGAAAAAAACAAAGTGCATGAGGTTTTCAGTAAAACTGAAACAAATAGCCTTTACATGAATTGTATATCTCCCTAACTACATATCTGAGAAGATATACAATTTACATAGTTAATCATTTAATTTTTGAAAATGAATTTAATATACAAAAAAAAGGGTTTATTTTATTTCAGTGGAATACATCATCCCTTTCTGGGATTTTCCCTGGAAAAATGTAGATATTTTATATGACTTGGATTTAAGCATATTCCTTTATGATGATATTTTGCTTTACATTAAACAAAACCAGAATGTCAGAACCTCAGGATTCCTCCTTGTTTCCTGAATTTCTTTGAAGAAAAACAATTTCTATTTCTCTGCATGTTATTTACCTTTAATGAAAATGTTTTCCCTATAGTTCTTTTCAAATGCTTCCAGATTGGTTTCTGGAAAAACACAGGAAGACAAAAGGACCCTTTTTTCATGTTGTTTGCTTTAACATAAACTAAGAAGAGATTTTAGACCCTTATTAACTCAGTAGGGAGAATGAGAACAAAAAGAGAGCTTGAAATGCACCTCAGCTTAAAGGACTTCTTTATTTATAACTATTAATACTTGGTTTTACTTTTCTTTTTTTCCTTTTTTTCCCCTAGGAAATAAAGCAGGAACTTCTTTATAAGCCAAATACATTTTCCATGTCCTTCCAAAGTGTATTTTATCACAAATTCTCCTCCACCTTGGGTGGGAGGGGGGTCGTGGAGGAGTTGAATTGATCATACTCCATTTATATGACAAAGATGAGTATTAACCGCGTGTTCTAGTTTTTAGACAGCTGTTGTTTCCACAGCAGTCATAAGTGCTGGTCTACCAATATACTTCAGAAATTGATTAGTTACAACAGCTGCTCTTATTGGTTTGTAGTCCACCAATGTCGATCCATGAGCTAGTGGTAATAACCCTCATGCCCTGTGTGTGGGCAGCAGCTGTTAATGACTTCAATTCCTGCCCCTGGCAAAATACACCTGCTGCTGCCACAGGGACTCAGCAGGAAACTATAGCAGAAAGGAATAAGAGGTAGGATAGAGACTAGGAACAGCTGTAGGTGCCTGTTGGAATAATGACAATGAGTACACAAGAATAGCAATCTACTTTTGTTTTTTCATTCTCCCAAGTGGGTATGAAATTGAGAGTGAAAATATTAAATTCATATAAACTTTAAAAAAAAAAGGAAACAAAATATGCAATTTAAAGTACTGTTGTAACAAGCTGAAGCATACTGTGCTTTGTCAATGATTTTATTTCCTGGGCATTGCTCTGACAGTGAAGTCACATATCTTTAGTAAATAAAAAAGGAAAGGCAGAATATATTTTATTCCATTAGACAGTTCTGAAGAGAAAACATAATGGGCAACTGGGGACATGGGGTCCTGCTGTTGATTTCATCTTTATTTCATTGAACTGACAACAAAGTCACCAATCCTTAACTCGGTGTGCATAAAAAGAATAACTAAACCAAATATATTTAGAAAAGAAAAAAAAGGTGCTGAAAATTTCAGGATCCTCTGTCCTATTCTCATTTTTAAAAATCACAGGTGATGAAAAATAAAATTGCTTTACTGATCACAAGCCAAATATTCTTCTACATAGAACAGCCTGAAAATTCAGCTCCATAACATTTCATAAGGTAAAAGTAGTGTAAACATACTCAGATATCCCTTAGGTTCTATATTCCAACACCTTATCCCCATGTATCTGAAGTCATAGGATTAATGTGTTTGCAAATTACTATTTTCTTCATTTACAACCAATTTAATT